>NC_053170.1:37163968-37522302 GCF_016835505.1 Polypterus senegalus | reverse complement strand
AAACAGCTGTTTCAAGTCCATCCAGCTATGTGTTTCTCCAAGCCAGGGTGTGTGTGTCTGCTGTCTGCCAAAACACCCAAAGCAGGCTCCAATGGTGCAGACGAATGCTCTGCTTAGGTCATGCCACAAAAACCTGGGCTGCTTCATCGTCTGTTTTTAATGCCTCCATGTATTTTTTCCATTATTTGATCTACACATCAATATATAAACTTTTAGAATAATCGCCACAACTAAGCAAAATGATACAAGAGATAACACAGAATCCTGGCATTACACAATAAATTATGGAGGGGACATACCACCTCAAAATATGTCTCATGCCACATAATTTTTAAGCCATGGGACCTGAAAGTGGGTGTGCTAGCTGTGCCACACATCTTCTTCACACTGTGTCCACCATTGCAACATTCATGTGAAACAGCTCTGACCTCTTCAATAGTACTGAGGGGACAGTAGGTCACTTTAAGGACCATCCTTCCACCATTGTTATAACCAGCTTATTTCTTACAGGTTTGGCAACTCTAAACTGGCATGTGTGTGAGTGTGCCCTCTATTGATTGCCATCCCACCCTAGACTGGTTGCTGCCCAAACAGGCAGTGGCTTTATACTACTATAAAATATAATTACCTAAAATAAAAATATAAAAACAAAGCACAAGTTGAGAAACTGGAATGAGCGTGTAGTTGCAAGTTTAAACTCATCCAAGCCATGTAAAATTCAATGAATGCCATGACACCAGTGGTTTGCCCTTTCGAGATAAGTCAAATTCTCAATGTAATGTGGTCCTTCACCTTCATCTTTAACTGGATTTATACAATCTCTTGTAGTGGGTGCCACGGTGCTATAAGAGACCCCAGCTAAAAAATAAATCTTTATGAAAATAACTGCAGGAATAATGACATATAAATCTAAAAAATATAAAATAAACTATTTAGTATATATCATGCAAAAGATGCTTAAAGATCCGTAGCTCCTGCGTAACTGTTTTAGGATTTGCTCATCATTGAACTTTACAGTTCCTGCCATGCATGCTTAACCCTGTCAGTATTGACCAGGGGTGGGCAGGGTTGGTTCTGGAGGGCCATAATGGCTGCAGTTTTTTGTTCTGACCCAGTTTCTTAATGAGAAGTCCATTTTTGCTGAAATGACGTCTTGATGCCACAATTTAGTGGTCTCGCTGTTTAAAGTTCCTGCCCCTTAACTGCTTATTTGAGACTTCAAAAGCTGCATTCACTGTTTTTAACTGCTCCTTATTAGCAATAAGATCCAAATGACAAAGGAGTCAGCAGTTCTCCATCGAACTTGTTTCCACTTACACCCGAGTGGATTCATCATGCACTATTTGGTAAATTAAACATCTGAGAAAAAGATGTGACCGACTGAAAATGATGTGTTTTTGGCTTCAAATCATTTGGATATTAACTTTGGAAAAGAAAATAAATCTATGATCTAATAACCCAATATTGCAGACTAGCAAGCCATGAAATGAAATAAAGTCTGAGACTGGCAAAGATTGGTTTCTTATTAAGTAATTGGATTGGAAGGAAAACCTGCAGCCACTGCGGCCCTCCAGGAACGACGCTGCCCATCCCTGGTACAGACAATAATGCTTGGAAAACTAAAGTGACCTTAACCTCCACAAAGCATGAGCAAAAGGAAATGACAGTGCCAGTCTTTGGAATGAAATGGGGTTTTAATAAATAAATAAGTAGGTCATGGGTTATTTAGAAAGGCTTTAAGTACCAATGGAAAATTGGCTCTATCCCCAAAAAGTATCAGATGCCAACTTGAGTGATGCTGCTGGTACTGATATGCACCTAGGACACGGAGAACTGGGATCTGTGGGAAGATGACCTTCAAGTGGATGAGAGAGGGCACAATGAGCCAAAGCGACTGGCACACACAAATGTGCGCCAGTCCGTTTCGTTTCCAAAGCTGCCTCTTCGGTTTTTCCCCCCTTGATATGAGGGAGCTACAGCGCTTATAATTACCAGAGATCACACAATGTATCTTTGCCCCCTATAGCGCCTTACATCGTAGCCATCACCAGCGTGACAAATGAATGGTGCAGTATAAAATTCTAGCATCTAGCAGAGTTGTTGAAAACAGACAGCTAACTTCAACACAATGTGCGGGGCGAAAGGTTCATCTAATAATAGCTAAGAAATCACACACCAAGGAAATCGAAACGAGGGAATACTCAAGTTTGTACTTTACGAAACTGAAATGGAAAGAAAACCTGCGGATACTGAGATCGGGAGCGGGATTTGACCGAAGACACCACTTGTTTCGTCGATCGAGACGGGAATAACTGATCATTTGCAAGGCCCTCGTTCTAGAAGCAGCTAGGGCTGTAAATCTTTTCTGCATCAAAGCACGAAGCTTTCAAAATGGTTCTGATGAGCAGTACGCTTGGAAAGGATGTTGATTTCTTTTCACCCCCTCACAACTCGTGCCTTCTGTAATTAAATCGCACCACTCAAGCACAGCTGCATTTTTGTTTCCATTTTATTTTTCTTTACGCCAGGCTGCACTGAGAACGTGTGCAATCTGCACAGTCTATGCAAACACTAGTCGCATTCCACTAATGTGCGATCGATTTAGAATCAACCCATGGTCTCGATCAATTATACCATACCATTTCCATAAAATGGAAAAAAATACCTGGAGATCAATAGCGGGCGCCGATCGTGTAAACAATATAAATACAATAGCGAGCTCTAAAACTCATCTCGTGATTGTTTATAGCCATACCATTGTCTATATTTTTTTCAAACGGTATTCTAAACCCACATCCGCCGCTCACACACCCGAACTGTAATTACAGCATCGGCACCACCCCATTTCATCCCATGACCAACTTCTCCACGAGTTGCATGTTTCCCTCTTTTAAGGCGCCACCTGTGTCCCAGCTAAAACCCCAACGACTATAATCGGGGAAACTAACATTTTCAGCCGCCTATAAATTAGGGGAATCACCTTGGATCATTAAACACAGAGCTGCGAACGGAAAAGTGCACTTACCGGAGCCGGCCGGCGGAGATTGCTCTTCTCCATCCTTGCTATCCATGATTCAGTCAGTCGCGCGCTTCCCTATCGGTCAGATGCAATTTCATTCCTCCCTCGAGTCCCCCAAACGCTCTTTCATTCAGATCTGAGGTACAATTCAGTGATTTCCTGTAATAATAGCAGGCGGGCAGTGCGCTTCCAAATACTAACGACTCTTTGAAAATTCAAACAATTTCAATACACTATTTGATAGGAACAGGCTTCGTTCATATAATAAAATATGTTGTTATCCTTAGCAAAAAATAATCCAAAGTCCAACAAAACTTTGTCTGGGAATTAACCAGTCACTGGGAGGGAAAAAGGAATGCCTTCTTTCAGCAACCGCACAACAGCTGATGGATCTGCTATTGTACGGACTGTCCCTGCCTGGCCTCCCGTGAGGAAGGTGCCACTTAGCGGGGGGATGTATACTTTCAAATTCATATGTAAAATAACAAAGGGAGACTCTTACGATGAATTAATTAAAATATATTACATGTAGTATATTGTTTTAAATACATAACATTCCATTTTCCTCACCAAAGCAGGTTTCTGTGTTTAAATAAACGAAACAAAGGCTGTACACCCCCGCACTCTCACCTCTTCTTTCTTAAGGGTTGACGATTCCAGCAAGGATCCCAACATGTCCAGACTATCTGGGGAAAGTTGAATTCTTTTGGCTGGAAGCACAGATGGTGACTCATTTAGAGAAAAAAATCACGACAGGCTCCCCGTAACTCACATGCACGTATCTTTACGTAGCACTTGCTACTTCAAATCAAACTCTGTTCACTAAGACACGAGCTTTTATGTTTCTTTTGGCATCTCTATTTAAGTACTGATTTAATTAGAGGCATAGCACACCAAATATATGTCGGAACATTATTAAACAGGAGTAAATAAAAAAACAATGCGTCAAACAATTCATAATCTGTTGCAATTGTTCGATAACTTCATTACAGGTTGGCTAGTTTGTATTATAAGGTCGCATCCGAAACCACCGTTTCTGCAAACTGGCACTAGTGGTCGCTGCTGCAAGCAACAAATCAGCACATTCTTTGGTACACTTGCGCCCCGTCCAGGATTGATTCCAGCTTTGTGCCACATGACCCTCAATAGAATAGGTATTAACATTCGCGAGAGCGGTATACAAAAATGTAATAATTGCAAACGATGGGTGGTGTCCTACCTGACAGGGAGAAAATTTTTTGTTAGTTGTGGGAATTACAACTCGAAGACACATGATATCCGATATGGTGTTCCACAAGGCTCTATCCTGGGTCCACTGTTATTCTCAATCTACATGCTTCCGTTAGGTCAGATTATCTCAGGGCACAACGTAAAATACCACAGCTATGCTGATGACACACAGCTGTACTTATCAATAGCTCCTGATGACCCTGATTCTATTGATTCATTAACAAAATGTCTGACTAGTATCTCAGAATGGATGAATAGTAATTTTCTCAAGTTAAATAAAGAGAAAACTGAAATTTTAGTGATCAGCAATAATGGATACAATGAGGCTATTAGAAATAAACTGGATACATTAGGATTAAAAGTCAAGACGGAGGTAAAAAGCTTAGGGGTGATTGTTGACTGTAATCTGAATTTTAAATCACATATTAATCAGATCATTAGGACAGCATTTTTTCACTTAAGAAACATAAGTAAAGTTAGACCTCTTATATCACTGAAAGATGCTGAGAAATTAGTTCACGCGTTTGTTTTCAGTCGACTAGATTACTGTAACGCACTCCTCTCAGGACTACCCAAAAAAGATATAAATCGTTTGCAACTAGTACAGAATGCAGCTGCTAGAATCCTAACTAGGAAAAGAAAATCCGAACACATTTCTCCAGTTTTAATGTCACTACACTGGTTACCTGTGTCATTCAGAATTGACTTTAAAATTCTGCTTATGGTTTATAAAGCCTTAAATAATCTCGCCCCATCTTATATATCGGAATGTCTGACACCTTATATTCCAAATCGTAACCTCAGATCCTCAAATGAGTGTCTCCTTAGAATTCCAAGAACAAAACTTAAAAGAAGTGGTGAGGCGCCTTCTGCTGCTATGCACCTAAAATCTGGAATAGCCTGCCAATAGGAATTCGCCAGGCTGATACAGTAGAGCAGTTTAAAACACTGCTGAAAACACATTACTTTAACATGGCCTTTTTATAACTTCATTTTAATCTTAATTTACCTTAATCCTGATACTCTATATGTTCAATTTCCTCAAAATAACTATTCATGGTGGCTCTAAAATCGGTACTGACCCCTACTCTCTTTTTTGTTTCTTTTTCCGGTTTCTTTGTGGTGGTGGCCTGCACCACCTACTCAAAGCTTCATGATGCACCAACAATGATGGACAGATTAAAAGACAGAAGTCTACGTGACCATCATCATCATCAAGCCCTTCCGTGAGAATCCTAAATCCAAAGAGGACTGTTTCATTTATGTTAGGTAGAATGCCCAGAGGGGACTGGGCGGTCTCATGATCTGGAATCCCTGCAGATTTTATTTTTTCTCCAGCCGTCTGGAGTTTTTGTTTTTCTGTCCCCCCTGGCCATTGAACCTTACTCTTATTCGATGTTAATTAATGTTGATTTATTTTGTTTTATAATTGTGTCTTTCATTTTTCTATTCTTTAATATGTAAAGCACTTTGAGCTACTGTTTGTATAAAAATGTGCTATATAAACAAATGTTGTTGTTGTTGTTGTTGTTGGTTGGAATCTCGTTTTGGTCACAGTGATTATGGCTTTTACCTGGAGTTAGGGTCGTCTGACTTCAATTCCGGAAGTTTGCATGTTCTTTCCATGTCTACATACAGTTACCATCCACCTCCTACAGACATATTAATTGGCATCTCTAAATTTTCCCTGTTTGCTTAATCAGGATGTGGAATTTAAGATCTTCGGTCAATGGCTTGTTCAATGCTCCAAGACTGGCGCATAAAAGAAGTGGTGATGCGACCTTTTGCTTCTGTGCTTATTAAATTTGGTATAATTTATAGATAGAGAGGTCAGGCTAGTACATTTGAAGAAATCATTTAAAATACTGTTAGAATTACACTATTTTAAATGTGGCTTTTACATAATTTAACACCTCCCGAAAGAACATAATGAATAGTATATGATCACTTATTTTAAGCTTCGCTTTTGTTACTAGTGGAAAGTGTATCTATTTTCATAGAATACAAGTGTAGATAGATAGATAGATAGATAGATAGATAGATAGATAGATAGATAGATAGATAGATAGATAGATACTTTATTAATCCCAAGGGGAAATTCACGTAATCCAGCAGCAGTATACTGATACAAAGAAACAATATTAAATTAAATAGTAATAAAAATGAAAACAATTAAAATAAAATTAATGTTCGCATTTATTCCCCCGGGTGGAATTGAAGAGTCGCATAGTGTGGGGGAGGAACGATCTCCTCAGTCTGTCAGTGGAACAGGACAGTGACAAAAGTCTGTCACTGAAGCTACTCCTCTGCCTGGAGATGACACTGTTAAGTGGATGCAGTGGATTCTTCATGATTGACAGGAGTTTGCTTAGTGCCCGTCGCTCTGCCACAGATGTTAAACTGTCCAACTTTAATCCTACAATGGAGCCTGCCTTCTTAACAAGTGTTAGATATTCCTAAATATTTATGTATTTTTTTTTCTAGTTACTGATAACTTTTCTTGTCTGTTTTAATCACAGAGTCCTCTGATGGCACTCTGTACAACTACCACCTAGTGCGATGATCATATTCAGATATTAATTGGTGATTTTTTTTTGGTTTGTTTGTATTATTTGTATGGATTTTTTGTACTCAGTTGTGTTTTTCAAGTTTAAATATTCCATTTATGGTGTTACTATTTGCATATGGTCTTCGGGACAAAAAACAACCTGAAGACTTCCTAGCAGTTTTACTATATTTGTGAACTTGGAGAAGAGTCAGCTAACTCTTTAGAATTACCAAGGGCAGGGACACGGACCCATCTGTGCTTGCTGCCCCACTGGCTTTCGTAATAAGACACTGGCAATACCATATCTTAGCCACACCGATGGTAAAAGAGTCCTATTAATCCTTCTCTTGAGAAAACCCCTCCAGATAGACAACGTTTTTAGTAAAAACCTCAAGCTTTGTCCTCTGTTGCTGAGGTGTTTCACTTGCACGTTGTTGAGCCACGGCAATTGCTTTGTTACGATGTTGTGTCTCTTCATCTGTGTTATTAACTCAACGTTGTTGTTGCGCAATAGCGTTTACTGCACACAGGTCTTTCCTAGTGAGAAGTGAGGTGCATGCTAACGCTGAAAAAATGTAAAAGTGCATGCATGCGCCATCTAGTGGCCATAGTTGAGCGTGAGCTGACCAGACTGCTCCACACGCACACACACAGACACTCACAGGTCTTTCGTTAATGTACTGTATGTCTAGTATTGTCCTGAATTCAAGTATATGGAGTTTTGTAATTTTATTTTGTACTGTTTCTAATGCCTTTACGTTTTAGTATTGGGCACCACCATTTTGTGTACTCATCTTTAGGACATGTCTTCCAGTTTCCTGATGGAATTTCCGCCGAGAAATTACAGCACAACAGACTAAAAGCTTGACAATTAACTTGGTTTCCTCATTTAAGAGTGTGGATAACACAAACCTTTGTGAACGCATTTGCTTTCTTAAAATATCTTTTTGGTATTGAAACCCTGGTCTCTACTGCTGGCTTTTTTGCTAAATGCTCTGGCTTTGATATTTTCAACTCTTACTTTGTTTCTTGACTACGTCTCAATTTCTGGTCAATTAATTACTTAATTTGTTATTCAAGAATTGATGGATGACTGTTACTCAGTTAGCACTTTAAGGCTTTAATCAGAGTACCATGTTATGACTGATATACTGTATTTATGTTTTACTATTAGAGCAGAGACACGGTAAGTGACAAACTCAGCGTTACAAGGTTAGCACAAGTACAAAATCTGATCCACTAGCCCTGCAGTGTAAAGCCCATTTTACTCACCACTTTGCCACCCTGGTATTTTTATGCAGTTTCTAATGTCCTTTTATTTTTGTACTGGGAATCGTCATTTTGTGTTTTCATCATTAGGACACTCTCCCAGTTTCTAAAAGGCATACTCAGAGGCTGTAACATTTCAACGACACAGGTTAAGAAGTCGGCAATTAACCATGTTGCAGAAATTTGGATTTTTAAAAATGTCTGCCTGGTTTTGAATTCTTATGCTGAATTTTTGACTTCATTTTTTTGCTAAACATCTCTGGTTCTGACATTTTCAGCTCTTGCTTTGTTTCTTGGTTATGTCTCATCTTCTGGTCAATTTTATTTTTTCCTGCTAGTCCTTGCTGGTATAACACCTAACAGGACTCTGTATCTACCTTTCAGTGGAAGTGGAAAAAAATAGCGGGTGGTTCCGGATGATGTTCTTTCGAAACAATTACAGATAGTGTTGGAGGAAGATGGTGTCCCTTGGAGGCCTGAAAAGTGCTCTGATATACAGAACTAATTTCAGAAAGTGGGGGAATGGGGATTCCCCTTGAAAGTGCAAAAGCTTGGTTGAAATTACAGATTGTTCTTCTAAATACAGGTTCATTGTGTGGCTGTATGTACACAAGAAATGCTGGAACTTATAAGGGAAAAGTGGGCAAGTGCCAGAATGGGATTCCATTAAGTACCAGCCCACTACATTCACTTCCACCTTTAACACTGGAAATGCTGAAGGATACCCTCAATATGATGATACCTGCAGTGGTAAATCTTCAAAGACATTTAATAAATGTTGATAATAATGAATATCTTTGGAAAATTTAGGTAACTGTAAAAACTCTATGAAGATTTATTTTCTCCAGTGTTCATGCCTGCTAGACCTTTTGTTTTCTTCTCCTCCTTAGCCATCTGATCACAGCATCTTATGTATAAATGTTGTGGCGTGTGACTGGGGGTGGTACCCAGCTGGGACACCCAGGAGGACCAGAGGAGGGCTTACGCCTCCTCCAGACCACGAGGGGGTGACCACCCTGGTGGCTTTGGGGACCACGGGAACTGAGCTTGGAAGCTCAACCCTATAGGGGCCCGTGCTCATTGCCAGGTGGCGCCCCGATGCCTGGAGAGACCTAGTCCTCAGCACTTCCACCACACCCGGAAGTGCTGGGGGGAAGACAACCAGGGACACCTGGAGTGCCTCCGAGTGCACAGCCGGTACTTCTGCCACACTGGGGAGTGCCAGTGGAAGCTAATCGGGAGGCACCTGGAGCATGTCTGGATGTGTATAAAAGGGGCCGCCTCCCTCCATTCAATGGCTGGAGTCGGGAGGAAGAGAGACAGAGTCTTGGAGGAGAGGAGTGGATGCAGACCTGAGAAAGGCATTGGAAAGAAGGCCTGGACCTTGGGGGAGTACTGGGGTTGTGTGTGAGCACTAATTGTAAATAATATGTATAATAAACGTGTGTTGGATGAACCATCGGTGTCCACCTGCCTGTGTCCAAGCCAGCCTCCACAACGTGGAAGTGTGTGTGTCTGTCTGTCCGACCCAGAAGTGAGAGGTGGAGTCTGGGTAAGAACTCCATCTCCGAGGGTACACAAGCGAGGCCAGCACATCAGCAAAACGAAAACTCTGAATAAAGAGTCACTCACTTAGCTGCTAATACAGAAGTGAGGCGAGCACATTGGCAAAATGGTATCCCTTTTACTTTTCCTCCCACTGCTAATACACAAGTGATGCAAACACGTCGGCAAAATGAAATCTCCAAGGAGAGAGAGAGACGCCCAGAGTAGTTCCTATCAATTATCTGACATCTCTATATTTCAATTTTTTTTCTAACGATTTCAGTAGTTTCTAGGACCCCAGGCTATATACAGCACAGGCTTACACAGCTAGTACTGTATGTTACAAGATTGAATGTTTACTTTTACCAATTTAACCATCAGAGATTTGTAGACCTGTCCATCTTAATTCAGTGGCAATTTAATTTTCATTTGCCTCCATTAGATGTGCCTATCCCTCTCTCTGCCAACTGCTTCTGCTTGCTTTAAAATGGCCACCATTGTACCCATGCCCAAACATAATAAAGTGATTTGCTTAAATGATTGGTGCTATGCCTCTTACAATTCTGATATTAGAAAGTGCTTAGGGGCCAATGTTAAGAATTTTAGTTGCTCCAAGTTACTTGCTATCCATTGCAGTTTGCCCGTCATCAAAACAGATCTACTGACATTGTTATTTCCATTGCACTTCACTCTGCTATTTCTCCTTTAGAAAATAAAGCGGGCACTTCTTTTAGGATGGGATTTGTGGACCTCAGTGCAGCATTAAATGCTATTATGCTCTCTTTGCTCATCCCAAGATCAGGGCACTCGGCCTTTGACTTTTTGATGGGCCTTTCCCAGAAGCCTAAGATTTTTGGAGTGTACTAACCTACACCATAGCAGCCCGCAGACTTTTGTGTTGGGCGTTCTACTATACTCCCTGTATACACACAACTGAATAGCCATAAGTAACTCTGGTATTATTATCAGACATGTTGACAATACAATAATATCATGTCAAATAAAATTAGGTGTTCTGCTGTTTCATCCTTTGTGTAAGCTTTGTTTACTGTTTATAAAACACTTTGAGCTATACCACTGTATGAAAATGTGCCACCTGTATAAAAAAAGTGTTGTTAATGAGCATGTGGCCTTGCTTTTGTTGTTGTTCCTGTCCTTGGGCCACACACTCCTGAGGTAAGCTCCACTTCTCCACACCAATTACATGAATGAGTGGGCTCATAAAATGAAATGAAGGGATCTTTATCTTCATTTAATAAACATTTCACCTGATTGCCCAGGTTTATTGGCTGTGCACCAGCAGCACATATCATGGACATCAGCGTTAAAATGCTCTCTTTAGTGAAGCTGCTTCAAGGCTGCACAATCCTGAGCTCAGCTTTTGTCCCAGTAACTTACTTTATGGAGTCTGCAAATTAACCATGTGTAAGTATTGGGTTTTCTCCATCTATTCCAGCTTTCATTTTCATTCCAAAGACATGCAGATTGGGTTAGTTGGTGAATTTTAATTGGTCTGCCATTCAGTTAGTTTAAAACTTGTCTCAAGTGCTGCTAGGGTAATATCCATGCCCCACCACTCTGAACTGGATTAAGCGGGATCAAGAATGGAAGGACGACTGTTATTCACTTAGCACAAGGCTTCAACCAATGTAAGTTAAAATATAAGAATAGCATACAAGGATTGATATATTTGTTTTATAATTGGAGCACAGACAGGTTAGGTGACCAACTCGGAGCTGCAGAAGGTTCCTCTAAATACCCTATGGTTATTAATAATTGAAAATTAAGAATTGTAAATAGTATGCATTATGAAAAACGTTTAATTTATAGCAAATTAACAAAGGATGTGTCGCAGACCCTTTTTTAGAAATAACTATTAAACGTGTTATGAACCAATAAAGCACAAGATATAGAGACTTTAGCTTTGAGGGTTAAATACATTCTGAAAATGAGGGTCTTCAGTCCTTTTTAAAAACCAGAGCTGGATTCAGCTGTTTGGTGCATTCATCTGCTACGTTATGGAGCCGTTTTCCAGGAGGAGAAGAGAGCTATTTCCTTGCAGCTGCCATATGAAGTGTTTAGTAAGTTATGTGAAGAAACTGGGCACACATGTCAGAGCAACGTTGTTGCCGGATTTTACACTCTTGGTGCGGGTGGTGTCTGTACTTTTAATACTGCATTATAAAGGTGGATACAATGATCACACTCATAAAGTACTTGCAGACAAAATAAAAGTTGTCTTTTGTCCTGGTTTTCTTAAAACCTGCCAGTCCCAGAACACATACATATTTATTTTTATTGCCTGATAACTCATCGGGTTATCACTTTTTTATTTTATCTCCTGGTTAATGATTTATTGTTGAAATTTAAACAATATGGCTCCATGTAATTATTGTAAATTACCCTAAGACTAGCGACCAGCAGCAGAGGTTTTGCATGGAAATCTCTCATGAGAATCAAGCTTTTCAAGTACCTAGGAAACAGTTTTTAAAATTTTAAAAACAAAATGTTTGTACCACTTGCTGGAATACCAGATGTGGTGCAGACTCAATCTATTGGTCAGCTTCAGGCTCCAGAAAGTATATTTTCTGTTGTAGAGCAGTGTGATGACAAGGTTAGTAAATTCATTATGATCCATTGGGGATGAAGTGGACCTTCGGGATTACATACACAAGTGAGAAGACAAGTAGGTGTTGTGATGTAGCAAGGCAAAATGACAAAAGGGAGTAACATCTTAAATAAAGGAGCAAAACTAGACCAGGAACTTCACCAGTCCACATAAAGACAAGACGTACCCCAGGCAGCCTGACCCCAAACTGAATAAGCAGGCATCAAGGCTAACACAGGCCCAAAATTAGACAAGGGCTTTTAACAGTTCAGAAATACTTTTAAGTGTTCTAGATATAAATAATGCCCTCCAAATGAGATGAAAACATAAAAGCTTCTGGTTGAAAGGACAATGAATTTTGTGCTGCATCAGTAAACATACAGTGGAAGTTTGAAACTTGAAAGTACCTGTTATGAGAATGACCTTAGAGTCAAAGCGGACTCTTCATTACATTCATACAGACAGTGCACATAAGCCATTATGAAGGCTCATAGGATGTTAAATTACATCGCACAATGTGTAGTCAAGGGCGGCACAGTGGTGCAGTGGTAACGCTGCTGCCTCGCAGTAAGGAGACCTGGGTTTACTTCCCAGGTCCTCCCTGCGTGGAGTTTGCATATTCTCACCATGTCTGCGTGGGTTTCTTCCCTCAGTCCAAAGACAGTCCAAAGACATGCAGGTTAGGTGCATTGGCGATTCTAAAATTGTCCCTTGTGTATGGGTGTGTGTGTGCCCTGTGTTGGCTGGGATTGGCTCCAGCAGACCCCCATGACCCTGTAGTTAGGATATAGTGGGTTGGATAATGGATGGATGGATGTGTAGTCAAGAAAGGTTATCCTTAAGTTGTATAACACCCTAGCAAGGCTTCATGTGGATTACTGTGTCCTGTCTTAGTCTACATACCATAAAAATGCAGAACAGCAGCACTACAGAAAATCCAGAGGAGAGCAACTAGGCTGATTCCACAACTGTGTGGTGTGAATTATGAAAAAAAGTCTGAAGATATGATTTGACTGAGGTGCTGAAACGATAAAGGGAAATAATACAGTGGATCAGAGCTTTTGTTCTCAAATAGGTTCTTCTCAAAGAACACAGGGACACAAAGGGATTTTGATTTAGGCTACATTTCATACATTTCTTTACACATAGACCCATAATTATTGTAAATGGAATAAGTTATCAATAGTGATAAGAGAAACAAGAAAGTTTCATTTCTCAAACAATTTCATAAAATGTATTTTGTAATCACAAAACTCAGTAAATGGAGCTTTGTAGAAATTTTAAACAATTTGAAGTAAAAAACAAAGAATATTTCTCCCTAAAACCTCATTCACACTTGACCAGTATCTTTACTCTTCCTGTGTCAATGGGGAGAACATCACTTTTTTCCACAAATTGTTTGAAAAGTGAAAATGTTAGTTGTATTGCAATTGAGTTTCAGACAGATCACTGGCTCATCACTAGTTTGTGCTAGAATGCAGGAAGGACTTGATGTTATTTTGGAAACATTAGGTGAACTATATTAGTTCACTTAGTTGGGCTGAGTGGTCTGTTCTTGCCAAATGTTGTTGTAATGTTTTAATGTTTACTGACCTTACCATCCCCTAGTGATGTCCTTCCTTTGGTTCAGGCTTGCCAACAAAGCAGTGTTGTACCCTGGCTCTGCATCTGTGCCCACTCCTTTCCTTTTTGACTCTGACCCACCTCATTTCATCTGAGGAACTGCAATACACATTATGATATAAATTGCTTGTACCAATCTGACAGCTTTATTTCAGGAGTTTAAGCGGAAGCAACATAATATCTATTGTGATGGACACATCCAAGATGCTAGATAGTGTCTTCCTTACAGCATGGAGGTGCCCCAGATTCCCGCAGGGCACCATGAGAGATGGAATTCGGCTTCACAGCCCTGCTGGGTGCCGTGGGTGCCATCGTGGGATGCTGCAGGGAGACGCTGGGATTTTTATTTTTATTTTCCCAGTAGCCCGGAAGTACTCCCAAGTCACGAGGACAGATAAACAGAAGTACTTCTGGGCTGAAGAAAAATACAAGCCTATCTGACCCGGAAGTGCTATGAAATCATAATGGACAGAAGGACAGGAGCACTGGACTATATAAAGGACTGGTGAAGCTGAGTCGGAGTTGGAAGATAGTGTGACGGAGCTGCTTGGTGTTGGAGGATTGGTTTATTGTAGAGTATTGTTATTGTGATTATTGATTTATGGTGGTGGAGGTGCTTTGGGGACCCTTTAAAAAAGAAAATTAAAATACTTCTGGGTGCTTTTAAACCAGTGTCTGCATCGGTCTGTTGAGTTTCACGGGGCAACAGCACCCTCTATTCAGATATTCATTGTAATATCCAATCTTAGAAAAATAGAGTCAATGTGAAAATTCACACGTGTTCGTCTAATTTAAATACGATATACGTTTTGCTTAATTCCTTAAAAATGGTACAATTTTTCATCTTTTTTAAGCTAAAATGTAACCGAATTTTCTCAAGTGTATCTGTAATAACAGAATGTTAATTAGCCCGTTAGGATCATGGTCTTTCTGGTGAAAGTGTGAATTGTTGATTTGATTTCACACAGTGCGATGTGTGAGAGATGGCCAGGATCTTTACCCGGCTGGGATGCCTTCATAATGGGGAAGAGAGAGTGCACAGCGCATTATCTCCCCTGGATCGCTAGATGGCAGTCCCCCTTGGTTGCAGTGGTGCCACAGATTCCCACAGGGCACTCTGGGAGTTGCAGTTTGGCAGCTTAGCCCTGTTTTGTTCCAGTGGAGCTGCCAAGGAGGTGCTGTGGGGACTGCAGAGCCCTACTTCGTTAGGCTTGCACCTCACCTGGAAGTGCTTCCAGACCATGTTAACAGGCCACCAGAAATACTCCCAGATGCAACATGCAAGAAGCACACTTCCTTCATTCAGGGAGTTGGGAGGTGGAGGACAACACTTGCTGTGAGGAGTGAAGGAGGCAGAGAGAGAGAAAGAGAGAGAAGAACATAAAGTATCGCTCTGTGCTGTGCTTATTGTGTTTGTAGTTGTGGCTGTGGTGGGAAACACTTACTGAAGCATTTCCCCCACGAATAAAAACTCTCTGGTGCTTTTTTTACAGGTGGCTGAGCCAGTTTGTTTCAGGTTTGGGGAACTGGAGTGCCCCCTACAGTCCACAAATGGCATACAGCTTTCTTACCATATGCTCTAACTAATATCCTGTAAGTGTAGAATAGGAATTTAAAGAATTGTATCTAAGCCTTAAACAGAAACATTTTATACAAGAACTTTCCTTTTTTGTAATATTAATTCATCTGTGTATTTTTGTGTGAACTGTTTTTTCTTTGAATTTTACTAAAACTTTGTAGTGAGAAGTCAAGCAAAATGACACCTTTTATTTGCTAACTAAAAAGATTATAATGTGCAAGCTTTCAAGGCAACTCAGGTCCATTCTTCAGGCAAGATGTAATACAGAAACTGGTGTTCCCTGTGTTTATATACTGTACACACTAGGACAAACTTTGAAAATGAAGATACGTGGACTATTATTAGCATAAACATAACACTCATTGCCTGAATCATTCCATGAAGTAAGCTGAAGCTGCAGAATTTTGGAAACCTTGAACAAAAACACAGTTACATTCACTGGCAAATGCTATCTTAGAATTAATCAGATAATTTCCTGTGCAAAAAAATCACATTATAGGAAGTCAAGCTGCATGCAGTGGATTCCAAAAATCAATTCTCGCCAGTTAATAGACACATAAGAAAAGCAGCAAATGCATGGTGAGCCAAAGGCATTGGGGATTTTCAGCACCTCCTCATGACCTTTTATGTGTTCTAATTTACCTACTTTATTTTTTGAAATTTCTAGAATACATATTATGAGGAATGCAACATATAAAATGATACAGATAAACTCAAAGGCAAACTTATGGATGCTAAGCTTCAGAGGTCAGATACAGTCTGAAATTGACAATATAAGAATAAAGTGCTGCTAAATGTTACATGTAATTAATTTTCTTTAGGAAACAAGATTCATTATTCAATGCCTCATACTAATTACTGTCGATGAAGGAGTAGGTGGCAACCAAGAAGTGTCTGATACTGACTGGGCAGAGGCCTAAGCTGTAGCCTCCATAAATAGTGTGCAAACGTGTGCGACTGAGCTGACAACACGACTCATGAAGCAAATTAAACAAGAAGTCGATTGGTCTTTCTGTATTTTTAAACCCTTTGGTCTGCAGAGGAAAAAAAACAAATTTCACAACACTTCAGTTCAATTACTCAGGCCTTGTTTGATGGTCAGGTATATTTTCACAGCAATGTGTTAACAGTTTCAGTTTCCTGGCAAAATGGAAAGGCATTCCTGACTCATGATGTGAACCTCTGCTTTTAATTTTAAGTTCCTAACAAATGTAGGGAGTGCTCATTAGAAATGCCTGGCATACTGTAATTTTAGTTTCCTTTCATTTAGAACACTACAGGAGCTGCTTTTTGTACTTGGTTGTTTTTGTTACAGTTCAAGAAGAGGTGGATGTTATTCTTTAGATCTTGTAATATGACTTACAAGAATATATGGAGTGTAAGCAAAGCTATTTGGATTGCATTGTTTTAGTACATTATACAGTATCTCACTCGTAGTGTTTAACTGTTTGGACTGAAAATACTGTACTTCAACAAAAAGCCAAATTGTTAACTAGAAAGCTGCAAACAGCTCTGAGTAAAAGCCATTCTTCTTGAGTAACTGAGTAACTGAGTATCATTATAGTACAGCTCACATAACGGACACATAAGCTCACATTTGTTGATCCATTTTGTGAATCCTTTTAATTGAGAAAAGAGTCACAAGAAGCCAGGGCTTTCCATCTGTGGATTCCAATCCAGCAAAGGGCACACTCATGGGCACTCATACTGGTCCAATTTAGAAATGCCAGTCAGCCTTACATGCATGTCTGTGGGAGGAATGTGGAAAAAACCCTACAGTTAGACATGAGGCTAGGATTTTAGCACAGTCTCTTGAAGTGGCCCAACAATGCTCAGTTGAAAGGAGTGAAGACATTTGTATAATTTAGAGGCTTGCTTGCAGGAGCACTCCCATGTGTATAATTTGTGCAGTACTCTTCAGGTCTATCACGGATGCATTATAGATTGTTTCACAGAATAATTCAGTGACTGATCTAAGAATATACAATGCCTTTTTAAAGTATTCACCATCTTGAATTTTGTCACATTTTATTATTATACTAGCTGCATGTGATCTTCAGGACAAAAAACAACCCGAAGTAGTTCAAACAACTCCCTAGTAGTTTTACTATATTAGTGAACTTGGAGAGGCATCAGCTAAGTGGGCTGGGACAGGTTGTTTCTTGTCCAAGACAGACATGTAGTCGAGTGCAGCTGTGGGACAAATTGAGCGGGACAGGCGGGAACCTGTTGAATGAGAAGTGAGGTGCATCCATGCACCGCCTCACCAAGTGCAAGTCACACTTGTATAAGCTTGTACTTCTTCCACAGAATTCACACCATCTCCCATGGTTGTGGTTGAGCGTGAGCAGAGTGGAATGCTCCATACACACACACACATACACACACAGACATCTTTCATAGTGAGCAGTGAGGTGTATGCGAGCCCTAGAAAAATGTAAAAGTGCATGCATGTGCCATCTACTGGCTGTGGTTGAGCGTGAGCAGAGCAGACTGCTCCATACACAAACACACACACAGGTCTTTTGTTTATATATGTCTAATACCATTGATTGGGGCCATTTTGACCACTGATGAGCAGAATAAATACTCTTTAATGTCAAAGTGAAATCATTTATCAGCAAAGTGTTGAAAATTAATTATAAATATAAAACACAATATAATTGATGTCATCGTTATTCACCCCCTTTAATATGATACACCTAAATCATAAGTGGTGCAGCTAACTGGTTTTAGAGGTCACTTCATTATTTCAATGGAGACAACCTGTCTGAAGTCAAGGGTTTTCAGGAGATTGTAGTATGAATGCCCCAGTACCTGGCCAGCTAAGACAGCAACATTGTAGAAGGACTGGGGAAGAGATACTGGTCAGGGCATTACTTTCTCTGGGGAACTAGAGGACAGCTCCCCTGATTTGCTGTGGCACCATGGATTCCTGCAGTGCATACTGGTAGTTGGAGTTTGTTGCTGCCCTGCTGGGTTTCATGGATGCCGCCAGGGGGAGATGCAGAGCTGCAGAGACCTACTTTGGGATTTCACCACACCTGGGAATGATTCCAGACCTTGCTAAATAGCCACCTGGAGCACTCCCAGGTGCAGCATAAAGGGAACTGCACCTCCTTCATTCTGGGGGCCAGAGTCAGGAGGAGGAGGATGAAGCTTAAAAGTGGTGGAGTGGAAGCAGAGAGAGAGAGAGAGAGACAAGAAAAAGGAGAAACAGAATACTGGGGTCTGTACTTGTGCTCTGTATTGTACTATACTGCTGGGGGAGGCTGGTGCGCCCCCTGTAGGCCACAACTTGCAAGGAGTGAATAATTTTTGCATACACTGAAAGCTTACAGTGATGCCTGGCGATGTTCTTCTGTGCCGTAACTCTACAGCTGTGTTTAAGAAGTTTAGGTAGATAGATAGATAGATAGATAGATAGATAGATAGATAGATAGATAGATAGATAGATAGATAGATAGATAGATAGATAGATAGATAGATATGTGAAAGGCACTATATGATAGATAGATAGATAGATAGATAGATAGATAGATAGATAGATAGATAGATAGATAGATAGATAGATAGATAGATGACTTGCACACAATTACTTTAGTGTTTGCTGTATTATTTATTTTCCTTGCAGATTTATTCCTGTCTGTGTCAACGGCTGAAGTCTTGCTGCCTAACCTTCCCCAATGAAATGTTTATGAAGCAATAATTATGCCGAGATCTGTGTACTGGTGTCTCCCACAGGTGATCCTATGGCACCACTGAGAAAATGTTATTTTCTTCAATTCTATATTTAGACATTGAACATAAAATCTTTCACTGCAAGACCATTATAAAACACTTAAGAATGCAAACACTTTTATATAATGATGTGTCAGAACAGTCATTGTTTCAGAATGGTATGCACAGCACAGCAAATTTAAGCATTCACTTCTTATTTCTATCTATTTGTGAGGGTCAGGTTAGAAAATTGTTGAGTAAAACAGTGGAGATGCTACTGCCCAGACTGGCAGACTCCTCACATTATCACAGTGAGTGATCCTACCAAGACCACATATGGACCTCGTTTAATCTGCTTGTACCCGTGGTTTTATTAATTACTTGACTTACTTGACCATACAGTTAGTAAATATTATATATTAGGACATAAAGTCACTGATAATTTGTAATCTTTTAAAATGTGACAATTTCATTAGAAAACTAAAGTTGTCAGCCGAATAAAATACATTAGGTGGTGTCTATACTTTTTGATCTCTGGAAGACTGGCACAATAGTATGCTGCACATTTAGTTTACATAACATCATAATATTCTCAAAATCACTTAAACCAGTTTAGGGTCATTGGGGTCAGAACCTATACTGGCAGCACTGGGCACAACGCAGGAAACAGCTTTGGACAGGCTGTCAGTCCATGCTATTTATTTCTTTGAATGCATCATTTCTTCTCTGTTAACCTATTGGACAAAGATTGGAGTGGAAGATGCAATTATCTGTCTGCTCCAAAAAAAGCTTATTCTCACCTGGACAAAACTGTCAGCACAGTAAGGATTCTGTTTTTTGACCTTTAATACCATCCAGCCATCCCTGTTAAGGGATACTTTCAGAGATGTAGGTGGATGGTGTTCTGGGTAATGGACTATCTGTCTGGCAGACTGCAGTTTGTGAAACTCAAGGACTGTGTTTCTGATACAGATGTGAGCAACACTGGAGCACCACAAGGAACAGTCCTGTCTCCTTTTCTCTTCAATCCGTACCCCTCAGACTATAAATATAACACCGGGTCGTGTCACTTGCAGAAATCCTCAGATGATTCTGTACTTATGGCGTGTATTGATAAGGGGGATGAGACAGAATATAGGAGTCAGGCTGAAAACTTTGCTTCTTGGTGCAAAGAAAATTGTCAGCATCTTAATATCAGGAAAACCAAGGAAATGGTTATTGACTTTTGCCTTACCAACGAGCCTCTATGTCCGCTCACTATTCAAGGAGTGGATGGAGAGGTGGTCCATTCCTACAAGTACTTAGGAGTCCACATTAATGGCAGGTTGGACTGGTCTTGAAACACAGAAGAGCTATATAAGAAAGGACACCGCAGGCTCTTTTTCCTTACAAGACTGCATTCCGTTAATGTGGGAAGTGACATCCTGGACATTTTCTATAACTTTCTGATGGCTGGTGCAATTTTCTATGTTGTGGTGGGCTGGGCTGGTAACATCACTTTCAGGAAAGGTCCACCAAATGAAAAAGCTGATTAAAAGGGCAAGCTCTGTGTAACAAAAGGCACTATATGGGCGCCTGACCCGACACAGACAGACACGGGAGGCACACTGATAAAACAAATAAATGTTTTATTTCTTTTTCTTCGCCTGTGGGCAATGCCTTCCCCATTCCCACAGGCACAACACAATCCCACAAACACAGCACAAAAGCAAAATTCTTTTTCCTTCTTTGCCTCCTCCACTCCTCTCCGGCAAGCTTTGTCTCCCTCCTCCTGACTCTGGTTCCCGGAGTGGTGGCTGCTGGCTCCTTTTATAGCCCACCCGGAAGTGCTCCAGGTATTTGATGACGGATTTCCGGCTGCGCTTCCAGGTGTGGCGGAAGAACCGCCCACATGGGCTCAGGAACCACTGCAGCGCCTCCTGGTGTCACCCCCGGATCCCAACAGGGTCGTTAAGAACTCCATCTCCCATGGAGCCCTGCGGGAATCTGAGGCAGCACTGCCACCCAGGGGGGCTGCCATCTAGCGTCCCGGGATAGGTACTGATCAGTCTATGCCTCTTCCCCCACACCATATACAGAAGAGGCGTCCAGGCCAGGCAAGGGCAAGTCTGCCACATTTGTTATGGGACACACTCTGGACCCCGTGGAGGTAGGAGAGAAGAAAAGAATTAAAACAAAGCTGAGTGCCATTATGAATAATGCTACATGTCCTATTGCTGATGCACTAACACTGAGAACTTTTAGCCATTAAATTATTCATCAGAATTGTGGCGAGAAATGCAACTGTTTACCAACAGCCATACGCTTTCTTAATGCCTCATTGTGACTATGAGTGCTAAGTCAGAACTTTTCTTTCTTTTTAATTTTCTTGCTGTATAGTCATTTATTTGCTTATCTACCTATTTATGCATGTATTTAAAGAGCTTCTGTTAAAAGCTATCTAACCTGATTAATGCATACATGCACCCCTTAAGCAGCCAAAATGAGTTTATGTGTCCATTCTCACCTTAATGAAGACTCCGCTAACTGGTGGTTATGCTATAAATATCCCCATCTATCCATTGTCATGCACTGATGGTCTTGGTCAGTCAGATGCTAACGAGCCAACTCTGGATGAGGCATCAGTGAAATGCAGGACACATTCACATGTATACCCACACTCCCTCATAATGGGGCAGTAAAATATATTTTTTTAATTTTTACTACTTAATATTTTGCACATGGAAAGTTAATCAACAATAAACTTTTCCAAACCCAATTTGATCCAAAATTTCTAAGGTGAAAGTTTTGTAATCTAATTTTCTATGCAAAGATATGCCTAAATGTGCAGGTTCTACACACTTCTACACTCAGAGGTTGTTGCAGGAGATCAGGTTAGTTATATAACAGCTTTTATTTAAATAAACACTTATGTAATCTTTAATCCAAACCTACATTCACAATATTATCAAAATGAATTCATGGTGCCTACATTTTGTCTATAATTTATCTAAAGTGGGTTGCAGTAATTTGTTGCCAAGGAGACAGTTGCAAATGGAATATGCTTGGAATTGTATTGGCTTTGTAAAACTGTGGCTTTTTTGTATTGAAGATCATAATTTAAATGGCACGTCTCATGACTACTGTGTTTATCAAAGGGAACAGCCGATGAAGGTTAAGTGAGTCAAGGACATGCTATCAATGGATGTTGAAGTAGCAAGCAATGAATAAATGATCAGCTATAGTAATTTGCTGGAATGGCTAAACTAGAATTTTGACAAGTCTTCCAAAATAACTGGTCCAAAAATAAATATAAACTCTGTGATTAATTTAATATACAAACCCATCATTCTTACACAGCTAGCACTGGGCACATACACTGAAGTACATTGAAAAATAACATCTAGTTTATGACTTGTCTTATTGAACTATGTGCTATGTTAACATAAATAAATCTAGTGCACCTTGTATATTCTTAATTTCTTTTAGCATTTTGAGGAAAAATACAGCATGCTCAGGTGGCTTCCCCTTGGACATTGATTTTCCTTCCCACTTCTAAGATGTACACTGTGAAAGATGCCCGGACACAGACAGACACTGAGACAGCCAGAGTACAAAACACATGCACACTTTTATTTTTCTTCTTCACAGTACACAAAGCACCACAAACAGCTCAAACTCACAATGCTCAGTCCTTCCTTTCGCTTTTCCTTTCTTTTTTGTTCTCTTTACTGCCACCCTCACTCTTCCACTCGCAAGTTCTGTCGTCTGTCTCCTGACTCCATCTCCCCGAATGGAGTGAGGCGGCCCCTTTTATGTTGCACCCGAATGTGCTCCAGGTGTGCCCTGATGAACCTCCTGTGGCACTTCCTGGTGTGGCGGAAGTGCTGCATGGGCACCCGGAAGCACTCCAGGTGCATTTGGTTCCTGTTCTGGTAGCACCTTCTGGTGTGGCGGAAGTGCTGCCATCCAAGGCTCCAGGATCGTCCAGGTGCCCCTTGCAGTGGCCACGGACCCCAACAGGGTTGAGATTCCAAGCTCACAATTCATGGCCATGATATAATCTGGGGGGCTGCCCTGAAGATATTGCCCCTCTCCCAGTCCTTCCCTTCTCCAGGCGTCCCAGTGTGCCACAACACATTAAGTTAATTAGTAGTTTAAAGTTGGCCCAGTGTGAATTTATGATTCTGTGACATTCAGTGAACTGACATGAGAACATTAGAACAATGTAGACAAGAACAGGCCATTGAGTCTTGCCAGTCCTATCCATTTAATTCTTAAAAAGAAAAAAGAAAACATCAAGTCTAGTTTTGAAAGTCCCTAAAGTCTTAAATCCAGTCCAAGGCTTTGCACTCAAAGCTGCTGACATGGGCTCTGGTTCTGTATGACTCTGTAACAGGAAAAACAAGATAAGTAAATTAATGGATGAATGGAAGGTAATGCGTATTACACAAACAAGGTATTGTACTGATTATTATTGACTAAACTAAATTTAACATTTCCAGTTTTCAATAACTATTAAACGCCACTCATTTTCAAAATCTGTTTTTCCCATTATTGAGTTAATGGCAGCTCAATACAATAAGCTGCCTCAATGATTATAGACCCATTGCACTTACAGTATATCAGTTCTAATGAAGGTGTTTGAACAGCTACTTCTTACCCATTTTAAGTCTGTTACTGTTCCTACCTTGATCCACTTCAGTTTAAAAATAGTGCATATAGTTATGTGGACAATTCCATAAAAATGGGCCTTCACTTTGTGCTACATTATCTGTACTGCTAAGGGACTGTACTGTTAACTGCTGCTATCTACAGACTGAACTGAATGCTTCCGTCAGTAAATAGATTTAAAGATTTTTGACAAACAGGAAACAATATGTTTGGATGGTCTCCCACCTCTCAGACTGCCTCTATATCATATACAGTATCATGTATACGTTCAAATTATACACTGAAATGCTTACTTTACTCAAGAAGAACTATATACAGTAAATATCCGTCTACCTTAATAAACGGATACAGGCCTGTGTTTGTGTGTGTGTCTGTCGGGTTGCTATGTATTTATAATTCCAAAAGATGGTGCAACACAAATTTTAACATATGTTTACAAATCCCACACCAAACGACATATTAGCAGAGACATATAACAATGAGGTCTATGCTGATTATTTAGATTTCAAAATTAGTGTGTGCATAAATAAATAAATATACTCAGCAAAAAAAGAAACGTCCCTTTTTCAGGACTGTGTATTTCAACAATAATGTTTTAAAAATCCAAATAACTTTACAGATCTTCATTGTAAAGGGTTTAAACAATGTTTTCCATGCATGTTCAATTAACCATAATCAATTAATTAACATGCACCTGTGGAATGGTCGTTAAGACCTTAACAGCTTACAGAAAGTAGGCATTTAAGGTCACAGTTCTAAAAACGCAGGACACTAAAGAGACTTGTCTACCGACTGTGAAAAACACCCAAAGAAAGAGGCCCAGGGTCCCTGCTCATCTGCGTGAACGTGCATTAGGCATGCTGCAGGGAGGCATGAGGACTGCTGATGTGGCTAGGGCAATAAATTGCCATGTCCGCACTGTGAGACGCCTAAGACAGCGCTACAGGGAGACAGGAAGGACAGCTGATCATCCTCGCAGTGGAAGACCACGTGTAACAACACCTGCACAGGATCGGTACATCCGAATATCACACCTGCGTGACAGGTACAGGATGGCCACAACAACTGCCCGAGTCACACCAGGAACACACAATCCCTCCATCAGTGCTCAGACTGTCCGCAATAGGCTGAGAGAGGCTGGACTGAGGGCTTGTAGGCCTGTTGTAAGGCAGGTCCTTACCAGACATCACCAGCAACAACGCCGCCTATGGGCACAAACCCACCTTCGCTGGACCAGACAGGAGTGGCAAAAAGTGCTCTTCACTGATGAGTCACGGTTTTGTCTCACCAGGGGTGATGGACGGATTCGTGTTTATCGTCAAAGGAATTGAGCACGTCTGGGACATGTTGGATCGCAGGGTGAGGGCTAGGGCCATTCCCCCCAGAAATGTCCAGGAACTTGCAGGTGCCTTGGTGGAAGAGTGGGGTAACATCTCACAGCAAGAACTGACAAATCTGGTCCAGTCCATGAGGAGGAGATGCACTGCTGTACTTCAAGCAGCTGGTGGCCACACCAGATACTGACTGGTACTTTTAATTTTGAGCCTCCCTTCATTCAGGGACACATTGTGAAACATTTTTAGTTTATGTCTTATGGTGTTGACTCTTTTAGTGTTCATACAAATATTTACACATTAAGTTTACTGATAGTAAAAACAGTTGAAAGTCAGAGGACGTTTCTTTTTTTGCTGAGTGTGTGTGTGTGTGTGTGTAAATAAATACATATTATAACAAACAAACAAACCCCCAAAAACACCTAAGAACATCTGCTTTAAATAAGAGAGCTGCGGCTGTCATTCAGAGGCTTGTAGGTGTGAGTAAGATGTGGTCAGATCTGCTCATCTGTACTGCAGGTTTACATTTAAATGCATTGACATTTTCAAACAGAGCAAGTCCAGATTGATGTACCCACAAATCCAACATGCTGACTGAAGTTTGTTCGTTCCGATGTCCCCTTGGTTAAGTCAACAGCATTCTAGGGTCAGAATGATGCATTCATTAGAATATAACACCATGTTACGTATGGGCATCTGAAGATTACCTCCCAGGCTCAGATAAGGTATACAATAAGGTGGACATCACTTGATTTGGCTCTGGCTCTAGAGTGAAAGTGTTGTAGTGAGCAACAAAGTGGGAGGGACACAGAGAGACTCCATACAGGTTGAACAGTTGGATCCTTCAGACCTATTAGCATGTTTATTGTTTTACTTCACAATATAACATGCAAATTTCTGAATTCTTGCATATCTATACAATTTTCCATGCTATTAAGCTCCACAGGGAATAGCACCAGTACAGATAAGTACATAAGAACCTGAACAAGTTGCATCACACCTCACCATGTAACCTCTCCACATGCACTTGAGACAATAATAAGTTCTGCTCCACCATGCACTTGCCATCCTGTATCCAATTCATTGTGATCCTCCCTCCCACCTATGAAACCTCAGGATTCCTGGTTCCAGACTTTTGCCTCCAAGACCATTCTGTAGCTTGCAGTCTTTCCATGTCTTAATTCTACCAAGCTGCACAACTGCTCATTGATCATCATAGCAGTTCTTCAACTCCAATATCCATCTCCTGTCATCCACCTGGGGTGTCTGTCCCTCATGCAGGATGCTCTTCAAACTTACTTCCTACCTCTGGAAAAGCAGGACCACTAGCTAATCAGGGAGTTCCTTTTAAAGCTCCCATGCAGCAGATGGCTTAGCCACTAGACATTGCTTGTTATAAAGCAGAGGAACAGACAGGATGCTTTTAGGGAGCCAGTCAGGCTCCACTCTGTCTGTAAATGCTGTCCTCTGCAGCAAGCTACAGGTACCTGCCAGCCTTTGAATAAGTGCTTCTGTCTGCTGGCTGCTACAGTATCCGCAAGATCTTCAAATGCAGCAGGCACATCATCACAAGGCATAGACATAAATGCACATGCACATGGAAGGCAGCTAAAGGGCTAAAATGAGGGTAATTCCAGCCAGACCAGGGGTGGCAGAGTGCGCTAATCCTTTCACTCTTTACACTGCAGAGCAGTTACGGTAAAGTCCACCTGGCCCTGATGACGTCACTTCCGGTTACAGGGCCCCATGATGCTACTTCCAGTCCTGGGCCAGTGAAGTCACTTCTGGTCCCAGCCCCAATGACATCACTTCCTCTGCCTTGCTTTAAAACTGCCATCTTTACCTCACCTAAGCAGTTCTGTTTTGGACTCCAATCTGTACACAACTGTGCTATCAATTTATCAATTTTTTTGCAGCCAGGTTCAAGTATACGGGAGGCTGCCGCAAACATTTTTTTTTGGCTCTTTTGTTGTTCTTTGACAATGGTTACTCTTTCATTTAAATGGTTTTGTGCTGTCTCTACATTTGCGTATAGTGTTTATACTCACGTTATGTGTTTTGTTTTGTAAGTTTGGTCAGGGTGAGTTGGGATCCTAAAATTTGAAAATTATAGTTTTTGCTAAAATAAATATTAATTTTTGAAAGAGTCTGTATAATAAATTTCGCTGGTGATGTCTGCTGTGGACTAGTTATTTAACAAGACAAAGAAGGAATAATAAATGGGTCATTTTATACTTTGGGTGGAATGGTTGTTAGAAAAGAGAGGGAGTTAGTATCTTCTTTCAAGTCAGTGGAATCTTGACTGTGAACAAAACAGATGGATAGATTACTTTTCTGGCTGTCTTTACTACCTCCATTTTACATTAATGACATTGCCTCCTAGCTCTGCCTTATAAAGTATAGTGGGATTCATTGGGAGACTTTGAATATACGACAGAACATCTTTATTTTTTAAGTACCATTGAAAAATGGTAGGGCTGTAGGTCAAGTAATCACCTGCTTGACCCTTTGGTTTGACTCCTTCTGCAGTGTCATCAGTCACTGTGGTGAATTCCTGGCCCAACAGTTGGCATGTTACTTGAGTCACAGCTCATTTCACTGCAAGGACTACTCTTTCTTTCTCACTCTCATAACTGTATACTGCCTTTCCCAATCAAGCAATTTTTGACTCAGGAACATTAAAAGGTGAACTTTGTCATTAATAACTCGACTCAGTACCGCTTTTACTCCAGCTTCTGGTGCATCTGCATGGAAAACAAAATAAAAAGCAAAATTAGGAGCAACCCAAATGGAAACCATAGATAAAGGTCATTTTAAATTCAGAAAGGAGTTTGTGGCCGTTTGATTCCAAGCCCACAGTATTTGAGAGATGGTTGTGGACTATGCCCACAAAAGGTCTAGTATAAACCTTTAGTACAACCCAGAAAACCCTAGAAAAACCTGTACTGTGCTCACCTCTTGTTTTGGAGTTGATGCTAGTCAGTAATGTCCTCTTCTTTGGTATTTTGCCTCCTTACTTTGTCCCGTCCAATAGTGAAGCTTAATTACTTAGCTTCAGATAAACCAAAAAGACATCTATTTGATTAATGTGTACACCAGCAGCCAACCAGATGACGTCAGTGATTCTCCCAGGTGCCAAAATAGATGATGGTATTGTCTAGATACTCAGCTACATTGATTTTATGAGGCCTGTGCAGTCTATCTACCAGATAGCAAAAAGTGTCTGTAGCTTGTGAAGCCCCAAAGTGAGAATACAGTAAAGTTTCCACTAAGGGTGGTGATTGTTGTACTCTAACTTGTGGCTTTTTCAAAATAATCTGCCAGTATAACTTGATCATATCTACAGTATTTTATTTAAAATGTAGGCTTCACCAAGTTTCTCAACAACCTCATTTACCTTGGGCATATGGTCAGCATCAAATTGAGAGACCTGGTTCTGTTACAAACTCCATACATCCAGTTATGCTTAGGGGCTAGAACTATTGGATAGAACCAGTGGCTAAGACTTTGTTAATAACTTTTAAGTTGATGATTGCATTTCTAGTTCAATTTTATCAGGTATTGCCTCAATGGTACAAGGTTATCTTTCTGTGACTTCAGCTCTTGGGTTGGCATGAATTTCAAACACAATGAGGCTGGTTAAACCATGATTAGTGTCTGCCATGTCCCTTTGCTTTTCATGCACTCTACCTTGTGCAATTGGCTGATCTGGTCAGAATTAATTTTCAGTCTAGAATTTATTTTGAGCTGTTGGGAAAGAAACATTTACATTGGTTTCCAAGTCAGCATTACAGAGAACCCAAGGATGACGCAAGTTAGTATGATAGGTCTAGTCTTTATTTCTTTTATTGTGTTGTAGAACCAAGCCTCTTCTTTGCTTAATTTTAAATGGCCCTTGGCATGTGCTACGGACTTAGAAAGCGAGGTGGAGACAAACTTCATAATATAATCCCTAAGTTGAAATCTGAGGAGTGTGGCTCCAATATTGAATATACTTTTCCTACATTCACAGTACATTCTTTACATGTTCTTTCATGACAGGTCACAGCTTTTCAAAAATTTCTTTTTAAATGCGCAACTTACTTCAATACGTTTGCTCAGATTAATGCTGTCTGGATTCAGCCCAGGATGCTTTCTGGTAGCCTTTCTACCAATGGATGTCACAAGTGCATTTTTTCTGATTATGTTCTGCACTTAAACGGTACTGCGGTGGGTTGGCACCCTGCCCAGGATTGGTTCCTGCCTTGTGCCCTGTGTTGGCTGGGATTGGCTCCAGCAGACCCCCATGACCCAGTGTTTGGATTCAGCGGGTTGGAAAAGGGATGGATGGATGGACTTAAAAGGTAGACAGTTCCAAAATGTGTTACGTTATCAACAAGCATCAGTTCATAACCTTTTAGCCAAGAACAAGATCAATGTTCTTCCTCCAGTATACTGTATCATGTCCTGAACAGACCTTTGTATTCTATATATGTACATTTTTGCTTCGGATTGCTTCTCTAAGTCAAACTTTTTCACAGTTTCTCTGCCTTAATAGGCATTATACGACATTTTGGAATTTTAGAAGTTTTTTAAACTTTAAAAGACAATTTCCCCATTTTGGGCCTAATCAATCTACTGCCAACAAGAGGTATTTGGGGGTTGGCTAGTTTGGGGTGAGGCCTTTTTGGACAGGCTAGTAGAGATCTTGACCTGTTCTGGTAGCTTATTTTTAGGCCTCACACCCTTTTTTACTTCATGTGTGCTGCTCTCCTACATAACATTTTAAAAAAATTGTGGGCACAAGCAGAGATTGGAACAAATTTCTAAAATTGGTCCGATATCATCAGCAACAACTGAACTGGACAGTTGGGTAGCTATTTTATCATTTATCACCTCACCACTATTCCTAATGTCACCACTCCACAAAAGAATCCTGCATCACTTGTCCTGTTTCAAACATGAAAACCCTTCCCCTCTGCAATCCCACCCTAAGACACTAATCCCTAGTTAAGGATCCCCTTGAAAAGGCCCTGCACGTCATATTTGGAGTGCCTCCCTCAGTCCTTGGTCATACAGTAGCTGCTTCTTTTCCTTGACTTGAGTCACCTTTTACACAGAGCAATAGTTGACCAAAACAAAGCTTACAACATACCTAGACTTTTAAAAAGCATTTAATACACTCCCACACCAAGAGTAAAATCAGAAAAAAGAAGCTGCATGCATAAAAGGTAACCTACAAAACCTTATCTCTAGTTGGCTAACCAGCAGGAGACAAAGAGTACATCTAAGAGGAGAACGCTCAGGGATCTGTCCTTGGACCATTACTTTTTCTGATTTATATTAATGACATTTATTCTGGTATAGTTAGTAATCTTGATGACAATAAAATCGTAGGGATGGCAAACACTGAGGAGGCAGCAAAAAAAAATTCAGAAAGACCTGGACGAGCTTCAGAACTGCGTGAACACCTGGAAAATGCAGTTTAATGTAGAAAAGTGTTATAAATACAAAATGTGAGACACTGTTATACAGGAAGCAACCTCTGAAAAGGATATATGGGATTATGTTGACACAATATTTTCATTGACTAAACAATGTACAGAAGCAAATAAAAAAGCAAATAAAATATTAGGATATATAATAAAAACTGTTGAATTTAAGTCAAGGGATGTTATTGTCACAAGGGAACATTTTTGTACAATGGGTAACTTTCTTTTTCTCTTAGGCAAACAACAGGTAATAATAAAACGTTAAAGCCAGTAGATGAAGGGGTAATAGACACATTTTGTTGAGATCGGGGTGATAAGTAAAAAGGCAAACTTTCTGAATAATTCTATTACAGGGTATTGTGATGGTTGTCTACAAGATGTAGATATTTACCTGTCTTGCAGAAGAGTCACCCGCTTTGAAAATCAGACTACTTTGACTGTAGCTGGTGATACAGGACAGCCTTCTTCCTTTGAAAATGAATGTGTTCTAGAGACATTGCTTTCTAATCAGACAACAATATTCTTGTTTTAACTAATGAAAAGAGTTTACACTATTGATAACATAAGGAAATTGGTATGTACCATTGTTTAATCGATCGTCACACTGATCTCAGCAGAGACTGAAGTAGTTATATGCTTCTTGGCAGTGGGTGGTGCTCGGATGGTGTGAAAAGAGACAGCATGAGCAGAATGGATGGAGCAAGTCCAGAGGATAGTGTGAGGGGGTAGACTGTAGGAGAGAGATAATTCACCGAGAATACAGTCATAATCACTCACACTGAGTGCAGGGACTGACAGGCAGACAAAGGGACATGGCTGATAAGACGCAAGGCATGTGGATGGTAACACCTACCTCCAGGGAGGAAGAGACAGTTTCACCAGAGAGACGCCGGGTCCAGTGGCAGAGGAGAGACTCACGGGAGGACTGAGCAAAGCTGGTGGACAAAAGGAAGATTTCTGTTGGGAAACAAGCATTTGGTGAACAGAGTGTTTTAGTGGGGCAATTGGGAGACTAATCATTGTGTTAACACAGTGTGCTACTTGGACTTCACATCGCCAAAGCTTTTATCCTCCACTGTTAATGTTTTAATATGTTGAATTTGTGTTCTCTTTTTAGAAGATATTCTCTCCTGATATTTTTAGAATCTTATGTACTTTTATCTTCTTGGTGGATTTTATATCATCTGGTGTAACACAAGTGACACTTTTTAAAAAACTCTGTGCGCTATTATCTTTAAAGTTCAGGAATTCCCAAGCACTTCATAAAACTGAGTGGCATAGTCGGATATTTTAACTGTTAGATTACCTATAAATGTAATCTAGACATCTGCCATATTATGCTCAGATTATAAAAGAACTAGTAAGACCACAGCTAGGGTACCGTGTGCAAGTCTGCTCTCCACAGTACAAGAAAGACATGGCAGCACTTAAAGCTGTGCAAAAGAGATCAACCAGGTGCAACCCAGGACTTAAGGACATGTTGTACTCTGACAGACTAGAGAATTACAACTCTTTGGTGCTTCCTTCTTTCAGTTTTACAGAAAATGCACTTTTCCTTAATATCCACTGATATCCTTGAGTACGTGATTCACCCTTAAGCTGAAAGACTGTTGCCTTTGTGGATTTTAAATACCTCGATTAAATCCCCATGCAGTCTCCTCTCCTCAAGACTAAACAGGTTTAAGACTCTGGAAACAAACCATCAAGACGTGTAGCTGAAGCAGAACCCTTGACCACCTTTAAGAAGTATCTGGATGAGATATTGAGACAGCTTAACATTTAGCTAAACAAACAGGCTTAGATGGACTGAATGGTCTAATATCGTTTGTCAAATTTCTTATGTTCTATATTCTTATGTTTTTGTAAGAATGTACAGCACTTTGTACTTGTATTGTAGACGCAAGTGTGCTATAGAACACCTTCCTTGGACGTGAATTTCATTACCCTGTATGTGCAAGTATGGGACCGATGCTCATAGTGTAAAATACAGGGGAGACCAGAAGGGTTCAGTCACCTAAATGAGGTACGTGCTGCCCTGAAAGGATCATTTGTGGAATTCTAGGAGGGGTGGTGGGGGTTCTCAAAAATACTGAAAGCTCACTTGCATTTTTGATAACTCAAAGCAGACATAAAATAACATATGACAAATCTTGTTATATATTTGCCAAGTTGTTTGCCTGCTTATGGTAAAGTCATCCCTGATGGAGGATCACAGGAATCATGGGAAAGAGGGGTCCTTTCATCGGATTGGCTGTCCCAGCACTGTTTCAGCTGTGGAATGGCCAAATGGGGAGGCAGCTTAATGGATGAGGTCTCCAGGACTCTAAAAATATCCAAATCTTATTATGTGATATCATCTACTGTTAAATTCTGCTCAGTACTTCTACATTTTTTTTATGCTGTATTAAGGACTTGTTCCGTTCTGTGTATGGTATTGTATTTACCCCCTTCTTTTGACACCCACTGCACGCCCAACCTACCTGGAAAGGGGTCTCTCTTTAAACTGCCTTTCCCAAGGTTTCTTTCATTTTTCCCTACAAGGTTTTTTTTGGGAGTTTTTCCTTGTCTTCTCAGAGAGTCAAGGCTGTGGGGCTGTCAAGAGGCAGGGCCTGTTAACACTTCCTGTGTGATTTTGGGCTATACAAAAATAAACTGTATTGTATTGCATTGTATATTTCAATGTGGGGCGGCACGGTGGCAAAGTGGGTAGCGCTGTTACCTCGCAGTTAGGAGATCTGGATTCACTTCGCAGGTCCTCCCTGTGTGGAGTTTGCATGTTCTCCCCGTGTCTGCGTGGGTTTCCTCCAGGTGCTCCAGTTTCCACCCACAGTCCAAAGACATGCAGGTTAGGTGCATTGGCGATTCTAAATTGTCCGTAGTGTGGGTGTGTATGCCCTGTGGTGGGCTGGCACCCTGCCCGGGGTTTGTTTCCTGCCTTGCACCCTGTGTTGGCTGGGATTGGCTCCAGCAGACCCCCATGACCCTGTAGTTAGGATATAGCAGATTGGATAATGGATGAATGGATAGTTCAATGTTGACCCCATTTCAATTTCATTTATTTAAAGAATTATTTTTTCCATTTTAGCTGAAGAGAATGGTCTTCTGACAACCCTCCAGACACAGAATAATGCTAAGCAGGCTAAATAGTGGCATTCCTTTTTTTCAAAAGAAAACACACAAGGGAAAGATAAGTAATGAAAAACCAAAGCACAAGGAGGGGCACAATGGTTAGTACTGACACTGCCTCACAGATCCAGCGTCCTAAGTTTGAATCCTGTGTCCAGTCTTTTGTCCAAGTTTGGGTGGCTTTTCTTCCCACATCCCAGAAGACATACAGGTTTGTTTAACTGGTGTGATTCCAAATTGGTATTGTGGTTGACTGCATGATGGACTGCTGTCCCATCCAAGGATATTTCCTGCCTTGTAACAATTGCTGCCTGTATAGAATCCAGTGCCTTAGGACCCTGAACTGCATTAAATGGGTTTGAGACTGTAACGTAATGCTATGTGACAAAGTGCAAATCAAACAGAATAAAAGTAAAATCCCCTCCTGCCTTTCCCAGACTTTCATTCCTATGTCTCCAGACCAGTGTTTTATAACCTATTTTTAATGACACCACCCATAAGTCATTTATTTTATTTTGTGGCACCCCCTAGTCAATTTTCTATTAGATCCACTTCCCAATTACACTATCGCCCAGTGTCACCAGAGTTATAAATTCTATTACATTTTTATGGACACTACATATACATTGACTTGTAGGTAACTATGAAATCAACAAAACAGACTAACCTAGTATATGATTCCAACTTTTCAATGGGATTTTTGGGCCTGACAGGATTCACGGATACTTTTGACATTGCGCAGAATACTGGAGACGAGTTCTTATTACTTCCTTGATCGGTTGTAGCATTTTTCTCTTTTTAGTTTTATATACTGTATGTAATAACAGAAAATCCTAAATCACAAGTTAAATTTCTTAGATTCTTTTATCCCCAAATATTTATAGGTCTGATTGGGTAATAACTCCTCAACCTCTTGGCCACAGAGTAGAATGTGTCCTTCACTTGATATTATTGGCTCTTCTCCTCTTTTGAGTTGGAGTACCTTGCATTTGTCAAAGCTAAAAGACATGCCAATATCCTGGGTGAATATTTCCACTGAGTCCATCTGCCTCTTAAGCTCTTGTGGTCCTTTTGCATAGAGTTTTAGGTCATCATATACAGTAGATGGATGATGAGATTACTATGACCTTTGGTTTTGTATGTAATACTATTGTATTAAACCAGAATTGTAGAAAGGGATTCAATGCAAGACAAAAGGGAAGAGAGGACAGCGAATCTCCATGAAAAATTCCATGTTTTATTTTGATTGGATCTGTTTTTATTGATCTAGTGGTGTTTCAGACACTCCTTACTAGCTGCCTTGTGTCCATTGCCCTCTTTAGGAATTTGGTCTTTTAGGAACTTGATGATGATGATGAAGATTATTATTATTATAAAGAATGGCTTAATAATTTAGCAAGTGCTCCTGTAGCCCCCCACCGTGATTGACACCATTTATACCAGTGAGTCTTTGTTTTTCTTATGATGTATCCATTATGAAAGTTTTTCTGCTTCATTTCTCATTTTCAGAAGAGTAATTATGTTCCTGGTAAGATGTTTTTTTTTTTTTAATTGAGCAGAACATGTTTCTCTTGTTCATTTATTGGTCAAATGTCATTCTGTGGTTGTTGTAATTTTTTATATTTTTGTTGTTGTTTTTCATGGCCACCATTTTGTACAATGTTTGTGCTCTGTGGCTATAGGGTTGCTAGCAACCAATGGATGACTGGAGGTCCTGAGTGCGTAGTGTCACTGACACAATGATGTAAAGGTCAACGGCATGCATTTCTTAGTTGTCTGAGACTGCAGATGCAGTGTGATATTTAGACATTTAGATTTGATGGTTAAACACTTCTTGCTATCGCGCCCTGCTTTTGTATTTTGATCTGTGTTTTTGTTGGTTTTATTTTCTGGCAAAAAACTAAGCCCTAGTTAATAATACGCTTCACCTCTTATTCTCCCTTGTCAAAATAAAATCTGCCTTATTCTTCTCCTGGCAGTAGAATTCAAACATCTCCTCCACCCAACCACTGACCAAATTAGCCCTATTGAGTCCAACATGCATCTACTTCTACAACAGGGATGCCAGACTAGAACTGAGTCTCTGTATCACTGATTCCGCCACCAGTATATTGGCAGACTGTTCTCTAAACAGAGTAGCATAGTTCTAGTCCTAAAGGTCCAACACCGAGTGCTGTCCCCTTGGGGTTACACATGAGAATACCAGTTTTCCTTGAATTCATCATTAAAAGTGCAAGCTTTCCCAGGTAATGGGTATGTCATGCTGCTGGCTGACTAGGACATCCTGGAGCTTCTTGTCATCCTTCACCCTTTAAAAAGAAGATTAGGCACCCCTCTGCCCTCTGGTACCCGGGGGGAATACCATATGTCTTTTGGTAATTCAGCCTTTGGCCTGCCCTGGCATCATATCTTACAACGTCTACTGCCTGCACCCTGACAGCCTCGTTCACCCACACCAGTCTGTAACGGACCTCTAACCACTGCAGCGCCATGCAGTCCACAGTTCTAAATAATGTTTGTACAAGCCAGTTTTCATTTGTGGATAGTTACTTCCAGAAATAATGGCACAAGAAAACAATGAAGGCAATGTAATACAAGTCATGCTTTCAGGGTTTGGAGGTGTTCATATGGTTGTTATCACAAATTAATTTTGTTTTAATAACGTCTCTTTCCTGTTTTTTTTTTCTCAGTGCCCCCTCTACATGCCTATTCTATGCCACAGAGCCGAAACCACCTGTGATTTGCATTCCTCTCCATAAAGAGCATCTGCCTGGAGGACACATTCACCAGCACAACAATTGAGGCGCTTGCCTGCCGATGTCTTTTCTCTCCAGGCTCGGCGGGGATTCTTTGTGTAGCTGTTATGCCACATTAACTCAGAAACCCACATGCCACCTGTCACTGCAACTGGATTATAAGCAGGAAGACCCTCAGAAAATGTCCTGAGGGTCAACAGCGACAGTGTCACATTAAAAAAGGGTGCAGCTCCAAGGTATTGTAGATGTTAAATGCAGTCTGTACCCCGGTCTGAACAATTAACTAAAGTCTATGTGGAGGGTGAAGGGTTAAGAGCACAAGCAGCCATTCAGTACAATTTCAATGCAAAGAAATTGTAAAACACAGAGCTCATAAAATGTAAATGAATTGAAATGAAGGTGAATGCATTCTTCAAAATGATACTTAGACTTTGGTTCTTCATCAAAGTAAATAGACAGAGAGAGAGAGAGAGTAGAAATGGAAGACGCCAAGCGTCTGGTATTTCGCTTCCTCTCCAACTTGGAAAAGATTTATTGTAGTAAATGTATTTCCACTTAACACTCAGGCAGTGGGAAAGTAGCATGGTGGTTAATGCTGCTGCCTTAGATTTTCAGTTCAATTGCCTTACGTCAAACTTACATGATCTCTCTGTTTTAGCAACACTTGTTTCTGGTCACGCTGCTTTCTTTCCACATCTCAGAAATGTGCAGGTCAGGTCTTACAGATGACTGAGATTCGCTCAGTCAGGAGGCTCAGATTCACTCGGCTTTGCTTCTGGGTGGGCACGTGTTCTTCTGGTCTGGCATCCTGTCCAGCCAAGCCAAGTGCTGCTGGGATAAGCCCTTCTAAACTTCCAAATTCACCATGGAGAAAATGGACAGATTAACATAGTGGTTCAAATAGAAAATGTATCTTCAGATGTTCTGTGCTTTGAAATATTGAACCTTAAAGCATTTTACTGTGATTTTTTTTTGTCATTGGGCAAGGAAAAAGAAAAAATCTTCAGATCTTCTTAATCCCATTTAAAAGACAAAAATGACTTACTCCATAAGTATTTCCCTAGGTAAATAATTTGATTGAGATAAAACTGGTAGGCATTTCTGTGCAAGTATCCAGCAGCACTGGACATCTGAACGGTACTGCATTCACAAAAGTGGTCAAGATTCCTCAAGCTGAAGAGAAGCAGGAGGTGGGCATAAATTTAGACTTCCACATATTCTCAGCTGCGCTGATACACTCCAGAACATTGACTAACAGTGGTTTAAGGCTGTTTACAGCTTAAGACCATTGTTCTTCTGGAAGGATAATAGGTTCAAATGGCCCCACCACTCTCTCAGATACTTGAGAATCTACATCCAGATTTTTCTGGACTTATGAGCATTAATTTTTCCACAGATCCTGACTGTGAAACATCACATCCTTTTCCTTATAGCACATCACATCCTGCAGTAAGGAAAAGCTAAAATAAGCTTAATGAAAGCATCTTCATCTAGAGGCCAAATGTGTCATCTGTCTTTCTGCTTCGACTACTGACTTAAATGATTTCAATTGAAATTAATTCAATTTATTGTAATTAAGTACACTACAGAATTTTTAAAATGTAAACAGAAACGTCATGCTACATATATACCATGGATCACCCTTCGGGTTCGTTTGAGACAGGTATTACCACATGGGCCAGGAGGGGACACTTGCGCTAACCTTCTCCTCTTCTTTTCCCTCTGCAGTGCTGAGAAAATGCCAAGTGAGGGCAATTGACTCCAAGCATTCCAGTAACCCACCTTTAAAACCTGCCACTGCTGGAAGCAAACTGTCAGTATTGAATGGATTGAGCCGAAACGAGGAGCTCCCAAAAGAATCACAGCAAAGAATGAGAAGAGAATTCACATGTTTGCCATGCTTTTGTTTTCTTATAAAAGTGTGCATAGCGGCTCCTTTAGTTTGACTGTATGAAATGGGAACGACTGGTTTAGCTCCCTAACATTTCCTGAGGAAACCTGCAGTGTCTTATTTGACCAAAAGAAGGCACCCCAGAGCTCCGGACTCCAGTGCACATACTCAGTCAAGGGTTCAAGTCAAGAGAAATTTTATTATACCGCCTCCCGGTACGATCAGAAAACCGCTAGGGAAAAGCAGTTTGTTATTAAAAATCATTTGGGGTAACGTGACCTACGCTCATTCTTATATTTGACCCCTCACCACATGCCCCAGATCGGCATCAGACAATAAGCATTACCACGATGAAGAAGAGAAAAAAGATATATCAATATATTTACATATAGACAGAGAAAACAAACAAGTACCTAACAAGAATTAAAAACAACCTTCCACAAAATAAGGGCCGAGATGTTCTCACCTAAGATAAACCAGTTTCCCCAAATTGGTTTACTGTCTTTACAGTTTCTGAGCAAGATGTAAAGTGGAAACCTCAAAGAGTACGCCGGCAACTGAGCCGATAACAAAAAAGTTCTGTCCTACCAGTCCCAATGAGTCGATTGCCCCAGAGAAACCAAAACAGTCTGTCTTCAGAGACGCATCTTCCTTGTATCATCGATGTCTCTCCCTCTCTCTCCCCCTTCTTCCGCACCAATCGTCCTGTCTATGTTGAATCCTCCCCATTAAAGGTGTATTATCAGTAACCCATTTCTTGAAGTGCACCCTAAGGAGCTGCAATATGACAACAAGACAATATCACATGTGGCACCCGCTACAGAAGCTTTCACAGGTTCTTCCTTCCAGCACATGAGTAACCACTATATAATAATGATTCTCCTCCATTCTCCCTCAGGCAAGCTTTGTCCTTTACCTTCCAATTCTTAATTGTCTGGATTTGGCGGAGTATCCTCCTTTATACCAGACTAAGGAGTACTTCTGGTGCTGCCACAGGTGGAAGCCTAACAAAGTAGGGTCAACCATTACCTACAGCACCCCCGATGGATCCAAGGAACCCTACAGGGCTGCGCTGCAGGACTACAACTCCCAGTACACCCTGCAGTTGTGGGCCTGGGTTCACCTGCCCAGGAATGCTACCACCCAGTGGACCAGATGTGCATGCAGCCTTAGTCTGCTACCTCGCAGAGTCCATCAACTAGTCTGGCCTCCTAGCCAGGGAAGGAAGGTCTGTTGAATCCCACTAGGAAGCCAGTCCTTTCATGTTGGCAATGCATATGTAGCTCCTGACTAAGAAAGGACATGCCCTGCTCCTGGATATTCATTGCTCTGGCCTCCTGGACAGACGAGGGAACATATTCTACTTTTAAATAAATGTATATATTTATTTAAACAAATGCAAACTCTGAAATATGGATAAAAGCAGAAGCATTGGTGGAATTCAGCTGAGAAATAAAGGTTTACAGAAGCTTGCACACATTCTGAAATGAGAAAAAAATCACAAATACTTTGCACCTTCCATAATCTTTAAGAAGGGATGAAAACTGGTATACTTCTGACCCACTCAGCAAAAATTGTAAATGTTTTTAGGAAAGTTGTGAATGCATGACTGGAAGGTGAGGGAAGGGACACCCGCTTTGCAAGGTCTTGTGCCCATGTAAATCATCAGTGACTTTATTGGGCAATATCTCACTGAGATTCGATACGGTCGTAACTTACGCTCCTGTGTTTTTGTGTAAAAGTCAAAGCGTGAAACATCATTCCTACAGTTAAATGGAAATTATTTCAAACTTGGAAAGTGGGAGAAATCTTTTGATATTTTATAGAGTTTTAGTGTGCTACGCATGTAATGTAATTAGACAAAATAATGAGTGATTTGATCTTCACTCCTAATGTCTCAAAATCTCAAGTCCCTTAACTTGAACGCATTCCAAATCTGTTAACGAGCACAAAGGTCTCTTTGATCTCTTTATGGAGAACATATTGAGATTATACTCACATCAAACAAAGAATCAAAGAATGGTTTCTGTGCTCAGAAGCTTCTGAATAGCCATTTTAACTGTGTTCCTTTAGAAAGGTGTGACATTTTCTCTACATTGTTTCTATAAAGTTTGAATATTTTATATATTTATACTTTGCTTAAACTGGATTTTCATCTTGTTTAATCCATCTCAACCCTAAATATAAGAAGCCCTCATGTCTCTGTAATTGAGGCAGAATTTTTGGAAAACTACATTCTCCTGATTATAGCATCATTCGATTTTGGTGGTCAGAGGGAAGATGGAGTTTCGTTAGAGGCTGGAAGACTAATGGCAGTTTGGTCAGAGGGAGAATGGAGTTTTGTTGGAGAGAGCAGGAATGTCCAAAAATGGAAGTCATATGGTGAGAACAAGGTATAACATGAAACTCTTGTTTTTTGTATTTTTATTAGTTGAGGCATATTTGCTAAATAAAGGAAAGTAATGGTCAAATAAAAAATGTGTACCTCAAGCTCCATATCAGCATTTTTAATAACTCTATAGCTGTTTGCTCTTGCAGTTCTCACATTTTGTATAAAATGTAGGCAATCATTTCTGACAGAGCTCGCCACCATTGCAAGGCAAATTAACATTGAAAATGACCACAACAGAGATATCTCAGTTTGCTGTTTCAGATACCACAAACTCGTTTCCTTATGTCCACTATATTTCAAGATATAGGTTTATAGGGGCAATATTGTCACGCATAAAGACTTCAGTGACGTATGTGAGACATGTCTAATATATTTTTTTAGATATTGCAAAATTATGTCCTGTGCATTTCAAGGTATAGAAAATACAATTTCAGACATCACTGGTTAAGTATTTGAAGATATGTGAAAGTGATTTTGTGATGTCTGTATTTCAGACACATGAAAAGAAATAGGAAATTACTCTGGAAATGCATGTGAGATATTTTGCAAAATTATACTAAGATGTCTTGAAAAAACTTCCAGTCCTTTTAATAAATCTTAAAATGTATGTCATAAATATTTCTGGGAATCAAATGTAAGATAATTTTTTTAACGTTTCAAGATATCTCAGATAGAAGAGAAGTTCATTTTAGGATATGAAGAAATTAATTTGAGGTAAGTCAAAATGCATGTTAGTTTTCTAAAATGTGCATCATTTTTGTGATATATCTTGATTACATGAGAAGATATCTTGAAACAAAATCCAGCTCATTTTGAGATATCTGAATTGCATTTTTGGATATTTGAAATCCTTTTCCAGATACCTTAAAATGCTGTTACTCCTGTAAAATGAAACAAAAAACAAAGGAATGAGAGTCAGCGCCCTACAGGATGTAATCTTGGTGTCCAGAGCACAAAGAGAAAAAAAAGCAGAATTGTGCTAAAAGAAAGCAGCTGGCTTATTGCCATCTTAAAAAGGTCTTGAAAGGCTTGGAGTGCCATGGACCTCAGAAGATGGTCCACAATTGAACACAGACTTCCACAGGGACCCCAGTTCATATACTAGTATAACTGGAAGGGGCATAATTTTGGCCATGAAGAGAGAGATCTCAATGGTCCTCCTGGCTTTTCTCCTCTTCCATTCTAAGGAGATAGATGGAACAAAAGTTAGCGGAGGTGTCACACTTAATTCCTTTCCAATATTAATTCAGCACAGACCTTTAAAAATGCTCCCTATGACCACATGTCTGACATTCACTATGTATTTCAACATATGTCAAATACAGTTAAAAATATCCTAAAACCACATAATGTACAATTCAGGATATCTCTAGAAGTCCCATTGAAAACATATGACATTTTACAAGGAGTTATTTGCAGGTACAGTATGTTGAATTGTATTTCAAACACAGTCTCACAAAATGCCCAATATTTGATAATATTGCTAAATTATTTTTAAAATATTGCAGATCATGCCTCAAAATATGACTTTTAAAAAAGACTTCATAAATCTCAAAGTGACCAGTGTTTCCATACTTGCAACTTTCTGAATTTTTAGCAAAGCTTGGTATTTTTTTTTTGTCCAGGACTTTACATATTACTAGCCAACCCGCGGCGTACCATACGCCGCATAATCAGGCCGGTTTTTTAATGATTTTTAAGCACAGGGAGAAAATTAACTTTTGAAAAATCGGTAATGTAATAAATCAGCAAGAAAAGCAACATTGTAACAATGCACGGAACGAACCAACACACAATCGTCCGTGACTGAAAACTGGTGGACCGCAATCGCACCTTCTCTTGCCAGACGGAGGGATGGGGGTGCACGGCGCAGAGTGTGGAACGGGAGGAGAGGAGAAGGACGTCCATTCAGCTCCCTCCATCATGCTTGTCTGCTGAATTCTCGTTCAGTATGTACTGCCCGCTCATGTGCCCACCTCCAACTCGTCACTTGTCGCTGGCTGCTTTTCTATATATAATCCACCAAGACACCCGACCACGGTAGTAGCGTGGTGGGAGGGGGGTGTGCACAAAGGGTAGGGACGCAACCAGTGGGAGCGTATGAGTCGCACTTAGTGGGAATTCCACTGTTTGCAGCCCAAATGGGGTTAAAAGGCTTACCCACACCTCTCTGCGCCGGGTAGACACACGCTCAATCTCATGCATAATTATTTATTGAATGCTAAACACTTCTGGAAAGACACTTTTGTCTAAAATGGGTTGGTGTGAGAATACAACAGTAAGTGAATGAAAAGATGGAACTCTGGAGAGAGCAAAATACAACACAATAGTGAACCCGCGGCATAACAAACGCCGCATTATAATTTATTGATGGTTGAACACTTCTGGAAAGACACAGTTGTCTAAAAAGGGAGGGTTTGAGGATACAACAGAAAGTGAATGAAAAGATGGAACTCTGGAGAGAGCAACATATAATTGTCCGTGAGTGAAGAAGACGCATGTTTGTCGCGGATGCGAATTGCTGTATGAAGCGTGTAAAACAGTTTACTATGGTGCACGCAGTCGTGCGTCATAACAGGAAACTCGGTTTTTAAAGACTGCTTACTTCATTGTGTTTTAACCTCAGTTGTAAAGGATTGTTTTAAGGATCCCATGGGATACCCTTCGCAAACTGTTTTACACGCTGCATATGGCAACTCACCTCCGCGAGAAACATGCCTCTATGAACAGTCAAGGTGGCTTGGAGGTACATGAGGCCTCTACGACAGATGAATATAAATGACGCTGTTCTTTCTGTGTTGTCGCGCCCGAGTTGGTGGGCGTGGCTCTGCAAGTTGTCGTCGTATCCAATGGTCTTGGAGTTGGTGGGCGTTGCTCCTTCCTGCGTGCGCCATAGGTATCTTACTTTTCGGCGGCTTAGTGAATCCACGCCCCATGATGTTGTCCATGGGTGTCTTGCCTTTCCATGGGTGTCTTGCCTTAGTGAATTATATATATAGATTTTCTGGGGTTCTGAATCATGTAGCTTCCAGTTTCATCTGAATTGAATTGGTGACACAAACATTGCAAAAAGAATGAAAAGATTCCAAAAGATCCATAAACCAGACCAGGACTTTTCACTGGCTGGCCTAGAGATAGGCCTCACCACAGCTCTCCTGGCCCAAGCTTAACAGACAGGCTTTGGCCTGCACAGATCCAAAATGGGGCACATGTTTTAAAAGTTAAAAAATATATTATATATTCAAAATACTAAAAAATACTTTGCAAAGGAAAGGGTAAATGTAAAACCTCTGACTTGAGAAACAAGGCCAATGGTTGATCTTTGTACGTATAAAATTATTTTTTGTTATGAGCTGGAGTACCAAGCATTAAAGAGATTGAAAGCACTTAAAATAATGCACTAGCAGGGAATATCACTGCCAAACCCCAGCTAGTAATAAAGACAAACACCAAATCTTTATAAAATAAAAGATGTATTCTTCACTAAAACCAGTTCAATAACAACAAAGCTCCATGGAGCACATAAGCAAAATGGAATTGCCTGAAACACAGAGGCAATGCAAATAAAAGAAGTCCCAAATCAAATTCCAAAGGTAATGTCAAAAAATTAAGCAGAACGTTGAACTGTCAGAGATCCAATAATTAACAGACTTCACAATAAAGACAACAAAACTCAACACTGCTAAGCTCATTAGAATATAACCACAAGGAACTGTGGGAGACCCTCTGGATTTATAGGTTAGACATATATAAAAAAAGAAGAATCATGCACAATGTTAACATAAATAAAAGAATCCAAAACAGACATAAAACATCCATTGAAAATCCATCCAGGGAGAAACCCTGGTTGAGACATGACAGTTTATATAAACTAAAATGTTTTGTATTTATATGTATTTTATGTTTTATTGTCATTTTTGAATGATTGTTTTTTTATATTGTTATGTTTTCTTTTTTCTGTTATGTTCATAATTGTGCTTTGTTCTTTTAATTGTGCTACCATTCCTTGTGTGTTGTGGGTGAAACCCTAGGAGGCAGGGCCACTCTGACATCATGCCTTGTGAGCCCGCTCTTTGGTTTGTCACAGCCAGCGTTGATTAAGCTAAAATCAGGAGAACATTCTAGCATGATGGAGTATATAATGCATATTGTTTTTAGTTCTTTTTTTGTGGATTTTTTTGGCAGTTCTCATTTTTTTTGTGTGTTCAGATTTCGTATTGGAAGTCGTTGCCTTGGATTGCCTTTTTAGACACATTCTTTTTGTTATTTCTTTTATTTCTGTAATCCTCCATTTATAAAGATTATAGCTTGGGATTACTCTTGCAAGCTAGAGTTTTCACAATTTGATCTCCTTTGTAAGACATTTTTATATTTCATAATTTTTTAGAACTAGGCCAGCTGCCCGTTTTGGGGTCTGCTCAGGTTGTAGCATGGAGGTAGATCTCTGGGGCAAGCTGGCCTGAGTTATGCATCTTCTGAGTTGGCCTGTGAATATTCTGGCCTGCCTTTTGTGGAGCTTTCTGGAGACCTTGCGTCATCTGGCATGTTTGGAACTCCAAATCATAAAATAAAATGAAACAGAAAAAGAGACAACCACTAGAAAAGGCCAAAAAGAAGGCTAAGAAGTCTAAATCAAAATCCAAAAATCATATCCAAAGAAGAGAGCAAAAAAAAAGCACAAAACCACCTGAAAACCAAAAAAAAAGTGCTGACAGAAAATGGTGCTAACAGTCCAATAAATAATGAACCTCGGTGGAACCAGCGCCCCAGCCTGAAATACAAAGGTTTTTCAGCAGTGATGTCAGGTTTGGACCTGTGACTTGGGTTCCACACACTTTGCATGATGTTGTCATTAAGACCCCATATAAGTCAGCACCATGGGATAATCAGTGTCCAAGCTTGTGGATACAATCTAAAACGTTTCACGAGAGCTCCTCATTTAAGATTGTTCATCAGTTCTATAAGCCTGCTTTCTCCATTATTAGATTACTATGGTGCTGGAGTCTGTCTCAGAAGCACCAAATGAAACTCTTTATTGCCCATCCATCCCTTCACATTATCACTCATACAACTGCACTCCCCAACAAAGGGCCAGTTTAGAGCTGCCTGCTTGTTTTGGGAAGTATGCAGGGAAACCCCCTTTGTGGACACAAGGAGGACATTCAAACTCCACGGATGCAAGCTGGTATGTTAGAGCTGTGAGTCAGTGGTGCTAACCAGCATGCCAATCAACTGGAAATATTTCTGAAATTTCACATTTATCAGTGACCATTCATCAGTAGGTTGAGGCCATTCTGAGTTGTTTTATAACAATGGCCAATGTAAACCTCCAGAAACATCTGCCTCACACTTTTGTTATGTTGTGTATTACTTTCAGAGTATGACCTCCTAGAGTTAGGGGGCTATAAAGTTCAGTAGATCAAGTCCAGCGTGTGCAGAGTGAGTGGGTGTTGCTGGTCACAAACTGTGACTATCCCCTCACCCACCGCTCCTTTTTCCGTACGTTAAGAGCACTAAACCCACACGCTTTTGTGTTGTCATTTTGTTTTTCAAGGCCTGCTCCTTTCATTAACATGACAAATAAGGGGCATAGAAAGGGATCTACTAACGGCCCACGGCTTCAAAAGCAGCAGCAGCCCTTTGTGTAGTGGACCGCCACTTGCACTTTGCTTTCTTTTTTCTTTTAAATTTAGTAACTCCTTCCCCGGGGGGCGCCTTAGGTAGATATGAAACAGGGGCAGCTGAAGTTAGAAGAACGATCACCTCTGTTGTGTGATCTGCATGGGGTGTGATAAAAATCAGACAGCTTTTATTTAGTGTCCTCCACAGAGAATTATAACAAGGAAGGTAAAGGATAAAGTAAAACACAGAGAAAAACAGTTCATGTAGAAGGTGTGGAACAAATCTGCATGATGGTAAGGCTGATGATAAAAATCAATCACCTCCTACAACTATCCTGGAGTGAAACTGAGCAGGCATTACAACTGCAGTCTTGTTTAATTGAGAGCTGTAAGTTTTAAAAACGACATTTCCCCATATATTGATTTTCTGATCCCATTTTATCCACTCGAGAGTGATAGAGAGCTGCCATTTATCTCAGCAGCAACAGGTGCAAGGCAGAGACCAACCATGCTAGTCTACAGTATTGCAGAATACACTCTGCACACTTACACTCACTGATATGGGGTTCTTCAATTGGGGAGAACCCAGGCAAGGACCCACAAGGACATGGGGGGAACATTGACACTGATTTGAATCTGGAAATCTGGAGCTGCAAAGCAGGAGTACTATGTGACAGTGTGGGTTGGCTCCATGCACCCTCTCTTCTTTGGGAGCCTCTTAAACAAACCACCGTACTTACTGTAACCGTAATGGGTATGTGTAAAAGTGATACAGTGATTTTATTTAAACAAAGCTAAACTAACACAGTGTTCAAAAGTGCAGTGTTCAAATAGTTCTTAATAAATAATCCCTAGAAATAGTGATGATCTGTGAAGTAAAATGCAGAATGTAAAATGAGAATAACACCGACACAGTCATCAGGTTAATGTTCCATCTGACGAGCCCAGCACAACTCCCACTTTGTCTCCCCAGCTCACCCATTGCTCGCGCAGTCAATAGAGACACCAACAGCCATGGCTCTTACCAGCCCAAGCCTCTTAAACATACTACCATCGATACAAATAGCAAACAGGACATAGGTAGGTGCGAAAGTGATACAGTGCTTTTATTTAAACAATGTCCAAAAGTGCAGTGCTCAACTTTCAATAAGTCAATAATCCTTAAAAACAGTAATGATCCATGAGATAAAATTCAGATTTTAACAAAGGCACAGTCATCGGCTCAACTTTCCATCTGCTGAGCCCAGCACAACTCCCACTTTGTCTCCCTGGGTCACCCATTGCTCACTCAGCCAAAAGAGACACCAACAGCTATGGTTCTCACCAGCCCAAGACCCATCTTAGCCACCTCAGATCCCTGGGGAGGACTTCACCACTCTTTGACAAATATTCAGTAGGAACGATCTGCCCCTAGAGAGCCGATCCTTCACGGGGACAATGACTGGCAAGGCTGGTTCATCCTTCCTCTCCACCCGATGCTGTTCTCACATCTATGTTTCTGTTCTGTTGTTTTTTTTTCTGTCTTCTCCCTCTCTGCTGTGCAGGCTTTTCTTATGCTGTCTCTATAATTGGGCACCGGTGCGGTGTGATGAGCTGCTTCCTCCGCTGCACCATCGAGACACCTGACTGATTTGCTTGACTTTGCACGTGTGTGCAGCTCGGTCAGCCAGCATCTCAATTAACTGCAGAGCGAAACGAGCTCACACAAAGCCGAGCCCAGTTGGAGCCTACACTTCTTGGGGCTCGATTATTTATTTCAAATTCACACAATGATAATGACCACTTATCACAGACTAATCATGACAAGACTGTGGTAGATGCAAAGAAGCTCATTAAAGTGATGTGATCCTGTTGTTGGAATTGCAAATTGAAAGAACTCATTCAAACAGGAAGAGCCTGATAAAAGTGTACAGGAGTGCCCAGCTGGAAAAAGATTACCTGGGATTCTTCTTCTTCTTCTTCTTTCGGCTGCTCCCGTTAGCGGTTGCCACAGCGGATCATCTGTCCACATATGGATTTGACAAAATTTGACACCGGATGCCCTTCCTGTCGTAACCCTCCCCATTTATCCGGGCTTGGATTATTCCTTCTAAATTATTATAATTACTAGGCTGACCCGCCTTTTAAGGCGACCGACTTTTAAGTTGACCACTTCTTAAGGCAATTCAATATGTAGATCAATTTGATATTTTATACAAACTCATTAATTTGGTTATACTGCATTTGAGCGGTATTACTTTAATACTCGTAGTTTCTGTTATTTTTGTGATGAAATGTAAACTTTTTTTCTATATTGAGGTCGCCCTTTTGAACCCCCCTGATATTTACTACGCGGTGAGGCATTTGTACTCCATCAACATTAATTATTTCCAGAGACATAATTTTGTCTATTTTTCCAGCGCATCACGCACAAAAGCAAGGGAACGATGGGAGCACCAGAACTCTGCTCACATCGCGTCGCTTCGTACCGCAGGCTGCAAGTAGTAAGTCTGTGATAAGCGGAATACCGCTATGCTTTCCACTCACGGGACGGAAGGACAATCCCGACCGCTTTTATATAGTAAGAAAGAAGAAGAAGATATCGCACAGTCTGGAGTAGAAAATCATCTTTTACCTGGAAAAACGAAACTACAAATCCCATCGTGCATTGCAAAATGGATGGGGCGTGTTTGAAATTCCGCGCCTGCGTAGCACTCACAGGACGGAAGGACAATCCCGACCGCTTTTATATAGAAGGATTATTATAAATTGCTCATTATTATTCATTTTTATAATTATATAATGATAATATTATAATTATAATTATTACAATGATTTTCCTTCTAAATTATGATTAATTATTATAAATATTTATAATTATTCTGATTATTCCATCCCTGTGGTATGTGTTTCTTTGTGTTTAATTTTTTTTTCTCTTGTTTGGAAATGTACAAAAGAGCGACCAAAGAAAATCCTGAAATTGTTAAAAATAAATGAATTCTAAAGTTTAAAGCAATTCCCTCTTCGTCACTTTCAAATTACTCTCCTTGAGATACAATACACTTGTCCCCGTGCTTCTGGAAACACTTTCTGTGCTCGTTTTTTGTAACCGTGTCTAGAGCCTCCTGGATTTCTTACCGGAGATGAAGTTATTTCCCGACTTTGTATTGAGGTCTTTATTAAGGAAAAAAGATTTTGAGGTTTATTTTAAAAGATAACAGCTTTTCAGTTTAAAACACATTACAAATGAGATTAATGGAGAGAATTATAGCTTAATGGAGATGGTACTAAGTGGATAACGGAGTATATTTAGGAACTTTTATAATTAAACGTTAGTTGTATTAAAATGTTTGTTCATTGTAGTGTACAGCTGCAATCTTACAACTTTACGCACATGGGTTCAATCCCCGGCTTTGCCAGTGTAAAATTTCTTTCTTCCCCCATATCCTTTTGGAGTTTTCTCTGCATCCCACAGTTTTGCATCTACCTCTCAAAAACGTGTTCTGTGTGAACTGGCATATCTAAACTGGCACACTACCAGACTGGCACCCCATGCAGTATTGCTTTCTACCTTGCAGTCCAGCTATCTTGATTAACTGGGTTTAATAATGAAAAGAGGGGTGACATTTGTGGCAACTATAACAGCATCCCTGCTACCCCAACACACCCCAGACATAATCACACAACAACAGTTTTGGGTTCAAACAATGGTTTATATTACAAGATACCTTGCACTGGCTTCATTGCTCCAACCATAAACCCAGTTCCTTTTCTTTATTTCTTCCTTTGCTCTTCCCAGGCTTTGTCCTCCTCCTCTTCTCCTGAGTCCAACTCTCTGAATGAGAAGGAGGGCCCTTTTATGTTGGACCTGGGATAAGGTCCAGTGGCGGGACATTGCACAGGGGTAGCCCCTCCAAGTAAGGGCAGCCATTCTCTGCAACTCCCTCTTTTGGTCCAGTAGGGCCCAACAGAACTACAATTCCTAGTATACCCTATGGGTGTGTATATTGGTGTACCAGCCCACCTAGTGTACTGGAGGAATAGGCTGTCTCCCTTGGTCCATCCATTATATTGGCTTCCTTTAAGGGTCATCTGTCTGTTCTAAACTGGATGCTAGTACTTCTGTTTCTCCTGTCATGCTGGCATCCCATGCCAGGCTTCTGGTTGAGACACGGAATCCCCTGCCTCTCTTCCAGACCACTCATTATGCTGGCTTCCAGGCCAGATAAGGGAATGAGGTTCAGTCCAGCTGGTATGCCAGTCCATCCATAACACACTATATAAAGGAAGCACTGATTGGATGACAAACAACACGTTAAGTCCCATTCGTGAGGAAAGTTCTGAAATGTAGAAACGATAGAGCTCCTGCCACTCTACTACAAACTGGAAAAGAAGCCATCTGTTGCCCACTCCTCATACAGAGCTATCTTTGATAGCCACACTTGCTTCTGCACCTGTCTGCCTGTCCTTGGGGCAGCTGTGCCTCATTGCCACTCTCAGACTCTCCAGATAGACAACTGCTGCCATTCACATTATATACTCTTTATTTTCATGTTTTTCTTCTTAAGTTATGAACAGCAGTTGCTTCTTAGTGCCCCATTTCTTACACTGGTTGTAGCAGACTTGAGTTGTATTGTAGCCTTTTACTATTGTGACCAGAAGTGGGGTGCGTGTAAGCAGACCCCAAACCAAGAATAATGGCAGTGAAGCTAAAACTAAGCCAGAAAAGGTAGCCTATTAAAGTCATTAATATCAAAAAGCAGCTACATCACATAAGAAAGAAAGAAGTAGGTAGATTAAATAAGAAAGAAAAAAAATATCAAAAAAATGACTAAAATAATAAACCCCTAACTTCCCCTTTGGCATAAATAAACAGTCATTAGTCCCCTGACTATAATTTCACAGATATGCTCTGAAAGAATATGGAATGCCCCTGTCTCGCTTCTTCTATCTGGCCACCTTTGCCAAACCCTTCCTCTTGACTTCACTCTTAACTACACAATGCCTGGAGAAGCTTTTTTAAGCTCTGGCCAGTAAGTCCTTATAGGTAGCGCCAACTCTGGAGTATGTGGTGCCCCTAGGCAGTGGTGGATGGATGCCCCCCTACTGAAGACTGTTGGAGAGGTTACTTCTCTTCTTATTTCTTTATGTATGCTACGTTTAGTGATTATTCTGATATCAGAGTGGGGGTTTGTGCTCATTCAAATTCATAGTTGGAGATTGGAGGGGTGCCTCTAGGACAGGGGTGTCAAACTCCAGTCCTCGAGTGCCGCAGTGGCAGAAGGTTTTCATTCTAACCATCTTCTTAATTAGTGACCACGTTTTGCTGCTAATTAACTTCTTTTAATTAACTTGACTCAGGCCCTTTAGTTGTTTCATCCATCCATCCATTTTCCAACCCGCTGAATCCGAACACAGGGTCACAGGGGTCTGCTGGAGCCAATCCCAGCCAACACAGGGCACAAGGCAGGAACCAATCCTGGGCAGGGTGCCAACCCACTGCAGGACACACACAAACACAACCACACACCAGGGCCAATTTAGAATCGCCAATCCACCTAACTGGCATGTCTTTGGACTGTGGGAGGAAACCGGAGCGCCCGGAAGAAAACCCATGCAGACACGGGGAGAACATGCAAATTACACGCAGGGAGGACCCGGGAAGTGAACCCAGGTCTCCTTACTGCGAAGCAGCAGCGCTATCACTGCGCCACCGTGCCGCCCCCTTTAGTTGTTTCTTTCTCCTTAATTAGCAGCCAAACAATAATGAGACACGAAACAAGCCGCCACATCACACAATATCTGAAAATAAAGAAAGGTGAAGGTCTCAGTAAGGTTGATCTCTCAACTCACCAAAACACTTTGACAATGTCCTTATGAATAACAGAAAATCAACAGTTTTGGAAATGTCGGCTGTGGCAGAATGAGAGCAACAACAAGCCGTGGAATTAAATAACGAGTTTAATTAACAGCAAGAATTGGCTTCTCATTAAGAAACTGGTTGGAGTTTGAAGCCCCAGGTTAGCTGGTCATCTGTTGGCTCATTTCACGTCTCATTTCTGTTTGGCTGTATTTTAATGAGGAAATGAATCAATTCAGAGGACTGAATCCTTCTAACAGGGCTATTAAAAAGTGAATTAGCAGTGAAAACTGGTCACTGATTAGGAAAAGGGTTAGAATGAAAACATGTAGCCACTGCGGCCCTCCAGGCCCGGAGTTTGACACCCTTGCTCTAGGAGATATTTTGTATTCATTTATGTACATTATGTATGATGTAATATATGGGGGGTTAGTATTTGGATGTGTTCTGGTGCCCCCCAAGTCATGGCACCCCCTAGACCAGTCCCTACTAAGCTTTTGCCTAGATTTGACCCTGATTATAAGGAAGCCCCAAGAATCACTTCCAAGTTCTGGAATAGTGAAGTGTGTCCTGGATCCACGGTGTGATCAGCGGACCAGAGAAGGTGCAGGATTTGTTTTTTAACAGTGCGGCTCAGATTTTGAGTGTAGGTGTGTGCAGTAGAGACGAGCAGCCACTGAGCGCATAATGGAGGAACGGATAAGCATTTATGTCCATGAGGGTAATCTATTCAGCCATCCCTCATTAGTGCACCTACAATCACAAGGAGTATAAAAGGTCTGAGTAGGAGAGGAAAGGGAGAGAAAAAAAAGAAAAGAAAAACGAGTGGGATTGATGGAGAAAGCAGAATCAGGCAGTTGAGGCAGTGAGGATGAGAGGAGGTGAGCCAGGTGGAGTGAGGTAAATGACACTCCAGGAATGAATCACTCCTATTGAGCCGTGGGAGCAGAAGGGATCAAGGGCTCTAGAGACCTGCGGTGATGGACTGAAGTGGCAGGATAATGGAGTCTGGCTCAGTGAATGAGGTGGCTGGAAAGTGAGCCAGAAGGTGGTATGTGTTGACTGGCATCTCAGCCCTGCTGCAAGACCTGGAGATGAATGAAAGAGAGAGAAGTACTGGGGCTTAGGGAGATCACTTTGACTTTGATTTCATGCTTCTATTCATCGTATGTTTTAACTTTCTCATGTCACTATTTGTTTGGACCCTTTATTGATGAAGATTTTGAACTGCACTGTACTTTTTACACACGGTACAACTGATAGCACCCTGTGCATCTGTAACTGCTGCTGTGTCTTTGGTTACGAACTGCTGAAGTTCTGGTAAATGAGTGATGCCCATGGCAGTAGGCACCCAGGGCATCACAAGACCCCAGTTTTCTTTTACGGGCCAGACAGACAACATGCATTTTGCTGTCTGAAACATGCAACAGGGTTAAAGAAACAGTACAATGGACTTGCCTCCTGCTATCTGTTTTATTAGGTGATTTCTGTATAATTTCACCTTCTATCATATATTTAACTACACTGATATGTTTAGAGAAACATCCTCCATTGGTGTAAATATTACTTGGGTGCCTTTTCAGTCTGGATCTCTTCCCAAAACAAGTATAAGCAGTAACAACTCCAGGCCTCTATTCCTAAACAAACGTTTATTCTGCGTATCCACAAAATGGCACTCATACTGTTGTTGGCAGCATTGCTTTACTTTTTTTCCTTTGTCACAACTTATCCAGACTTACATAGGATGTACTTATGTACTACCATGGCCTTAGTCCATCCATGCCAACCAATGTAATACCATACGGCAATGCTGTCCATGGACTGTGATTTGTGTAAAAGGAAATGGGACATCTGTCTATGAGGTCCATTACATTTTGATTATGAACTTTCTAAAACACCTTGATGTTTAGATGTTCTTTAGTGGGTGTAGGGGCCCTTATGTTTGCCAGGAAAACATTCCCTATCTCATCCACTGCCATTACTGGCCTGTACCAATAGAATGCCCAATTCTGGTCCTTCCAGAATCCAAGAATCTCAATCTGTCCAACCAAGCAAACAACTTTTTCCCACTCCTCAATTGTCCAGTTTTGTTGCTTGTGTTCCCACTGGAGAAATTCTTTCTAGTTTTTACTGGCAACATCAGCACTGAACATGTTCTTTGGCTGTTTTAACCCTTTTGAAACAAAGACCAAAAAGTGGTGCATTCTGAGGTGAAATTCTCCAGACCAACATCAAATTCAGGTATGATTGGCCTTGTGAAGGCCTATCTGCTTCATTCCTCGTCATTCTTCTTTGACCCCTCTGATCTATAAGCTGTTTTTATCCACCAGATCACCAATCATTGGTAGTTTTTTTGCTTTCTGCACCATTCTTGGTAAACCCTTGAAAGAATTGTGTGTGAAAATCTTGTGATGACAGCCATTTGGGGGATGCTAGAACCAGCACACATAGTGCCAACTATCATGCTACATTCAAAGTCATTGAGGTCACTTGTTATGCCCATTCCAGAGTGCAATTGAACACTAATTGATGCTACAAATGCCAGACTGCCTGATTAATACTATCATGTTCTTATGGTGCAACCAGGATGATTGCCTTGGCTTGAGTTTTTTTTATTGTTCCTTTGATATTTTTGTTTTCTGAGTTTCCATTGTTTGATAATTCTGCTTTTGGTTTGCTTTTATGTTAAATTATGTTTTTCTTTAACATTGTATCATTTGCAAGCATTAAACTTTTATGTCTTTTGTTTAAATTTCTTATGTTTTGTAGGTAGAACCCCAAGAGGTGTGGCCACGCAGACATCACTGCTGAAGGACCGCCCTCAGACGGGAAAGCGGATCCTTCAGTTGTTCATTGATGTTCAAAGAGTACACTTCATGGTAAGCATTGATTGTTCTGTTTCCTGGAGTTGTTGGTCCTGTACAGGGTTTTTAATTTTTAAACTGGCGGTTGGCCTTTTTAAGCATGTCTTTTATATTTTTTTGCCATTTTTTGGTTTATTTAAATGAAGTCTTTATTTATAAAGACTCCTTTTTGGATTTTTCTCTGTAGCCAAAAGTCAACCTCTGCTGAAAAGAACGGGGCTGGACCACTCTGCTATATTTAACTTTCCAAGCTACCTTTTTTGTCCAAACTCTTGGAAAAAGTCATCTACAGTATACCCAACTGAAGTCTTTTATGGACGAACATGCAATTCTGGAAGTGTTCCAGTCTGGGCTTGAAACTCACCACAGCACGGAGTGCTCTCTGTTAAGGGTTTTTAATGATATTCTTTTAACAGTAGACTCTGGTGACTGTGTACTACTTATGCTTCTGGATTTAATAGCTGCCTTTGACATGATAGACCATGAGATCCTCATCTCCAGACTGGAGCAGTGGGTGGGCATCACAGGTTTAGCTCTCCAATGGTTTAGGTCCTATCTCTCAGATAGAAGTTTTTGTGTCAGTATTGAAGATTTTACTTCCACCTCTGTTGCCCTTCCCTAGGGTGTACCACAGGGTTCCATCCTGGGACCTCTTCTGTTCTCCTTATATCTGCTGCCACTCGCTGCTATTTTCCAGAAACACGGTATTTCCTTTCATCTTTATGCAGATGATTGTCAGGTTTATTTCCCTCTGAAGCGCCAAGGTCTGTGTTCTGTCCAGCCCCTGCTTGATTGTCTTATTGACATAAGGAGTTGGATGGCATTAAATTTTCTAAATTTTAATGAGAACAAAACAGAAGTCATGCTATTTAGACCCAATAGCACCAGCGGGACACCCTGCATCGACCTTTCCACTGTGGCTCAATTTGAGAAATCCATGATCACAAATTTAGGTGCGAAAATGGATCCCACTTTAAAACTCGATAGCCATGCGAACGCAGTGGTAAAATCTTGCTTCTTGCAGTTGAGGCAGCTGTCAAAAATCAAGCCTGTTTTGTCTAAATGCAACCTTGAAACAGTGGTACATGCTTTTATAACATCTCGTCTAGATTACTGCAATGCTCTTCTTTTTGGAATTAGCCAGGCCTCCACTGCTCGCCTACAGCTGGTGCAAAACGTTGCTGCTCTATTTTTAACTGGCACAAGAAAGCACATGAAAGCACTGGCACATGTTACCCTGATTTTGGTTTCCCTTAACTGGCTTCCAATTCGTTTTCAAATCCATTTTACGATCCTTGTATTTGTTTTTAAATTCTTTAATGGTTGTGCCCCTCTTTATTTGTCGGAACTGCTGCATCCTTATGTACCGTCTCGCTCTCTCAGGTCAGCAGACCGGATGCTTTTAGGTGTTCCCAAAGCACGATGCAAACTCAGAGGTGATCAAGCTTTTTCAGTTGCAGCCCCAAAACTCTGGAACGATTTGCGGTTGCACGTTAGGCAGGCTCCTTCGCTAGCTGTCTTTAAATCCTATTTAAAAACACATTTTTACTCTCTGGCTTTTAACCCAGTATGATATGTTGGCTAACTGTATAATTTTAATTAAGAATCTCTTCAGTTCTAATCTGTTTATGTGTTTCTGTTTCATTTACCCTTTGGTTATTGTGTGTCTGATATGTTGGGTTTTTATTGTACATCACTTTGGTCAGCCTTGATGTTGTTTTTAAAGTGCTTTATATATCCATCCATCCATTATCCAACCCACTATATCCTAACTACAGGGTCACGGGGGTCTGCCGGAGCCAATCCCAGCCAACATAGGGCACAAGGCAGGAAACAAACCCTGGGTAGGGTGCCAACCCACCGCAGGGCACACACACCCACATACCAAGCACACACACTAGGGATAATTTAGAATCGCCAATGCACCTAACCTGTATGTCTTTGGACTGTGGGAGGAAACCGGAGTACCCACGCAGACTCTGGGAGAACATGCAAACTCCATGCAGGGAGAATCTGCGAAGCGAACCAGGGTCTCCTAACTGTGAGGCAGCTTTATAAATAAATAAATACTCTTTCCTTTGCCATTTTTTAGTATATGCCAGTAAAGTTTCGGGTCAGGCCGCCTGGGAAGAGGACTAGAGATGTTGGTGTCCTGCTGACTACACCTGTCTAGCTAAGCTCAATGGCAGAAAGAGTGAGGCAGAAATTAAACAGAATGTGCCTATAAATTATGGCTGGATTGGACACTTGTCAACTGTAATTAAACTAGTTACATTTTAGCACTTCTACACTTTAAAAGGTGACATTTTAAACATGGCAAAATGGGATTGAGGCTTCCAAAAATAAGCCAAGAACCAGGTCAGGAGCTTCAGTGACCAATGAAGTAGCTCACCCAGCTCAACCCTTAGTCTTGAATGCTGCACTGAATGTGGTGCAAGTTTATAAACCAGAGCACCACTGTTGTGAAGCAGCATGCCTTCTGGGAGTAAAGTCCCTAGCAAGCATGCATTTCATCTTGACAACACAGATATTACATGTTGAAGATTACAAAGGAAAAACAAAATGGTCACATGAAAAACTAAAAATAAATGAACAAATAAATAAAATTCTTTATGGTTATATGGTAAAAGAAAAACATTCAAATGCTAAAAGTTTGTTTAGAGTCTCAAAAAGTCTGAACAGTGCAACAGAAAAAAGTATTTGCAGCAACCTGTTACATAACAAATGGCTATCTTGAAGATTGGAAGAAGTCATTTTAAAGCTATCTATTATCTTGGTAAAGGTTATAGGTAAGTTCATTTGGAAGGAAAATCCCAAGAATGCATAGTCTATAAATCGATAAACCCCACAGTGTGTTTGAATTCAATAAAATGCCTTTTGGTTCACATGAGGAACCTATTTCAGCATCTCATGGTCAGTATGCTTGAAGGCCATGAAAACTGCTATGCTTCAAAATGAGCTAGTCACTACACGTCTCCTACACGTAGTCCTGATTTTCAGAGTGAGATATTTACTTATTATGGGATTATTAATCTACACCCTTCTTCATTTTATGTTCACCTTACTAGATGTGCTTCATCTGTGCACTTCTAGATCAGCTGTACATGACAAGAGAGATCTCTGGATCACCTACAGTACCTTTTTTTTATATACTGTATATATACTATCATGTGTGTGTGTGTGTATAGTTTTTTTTTTTCTTAAACCAAATATTTGTTATTTTAGATTTAAAATGAGGGCTAGAGACAGACTTCAAGATGCTCAGACAAGGCAAGATAATCCTACAAAGAACGACCGCCCAGGGAGTAGTGGGGAATCATGACAGAAATCCTCATTATTCCTCACTTACCGGATTAGTTCCACTGCTTTAAAGTTGTCTGGACCCAAGATATGTGATTCATTTGGGCAGCAAAATAAAGAAAGAAACAAGAAAGAAAGATTCAAATACATTTTCAAAGCTGAGCAAAAATGTCTGGTGCATGAAAAACAATTTCAAAGTTGTTTTCTGTTTCTTCAGTAGAGTCCTAAAATAAAACACCAAGGTGAAGACATTTGATCTCGCTGGAATCCATTATTGCCATAAAAAAGAAAGAAATATGTTGAAAATACAGAGAGCATTCACCTTGAATGACAAAAAAAAGAAAAAGTGGCATGAATTTAAAAAACTGAAAAACTTATTTTACTAAATGATAAAAAATATGTTGGAATTAAAAATATACATTCATTTAACAAAATTGGAAAACACATAGAGAACTTCTGAGCTCCCAAAGACCAGGTAAATGACTGTCTTCTTGACCACAATATGGAGTTATTGACAGAATCAGGGGTTCAAATTTAACACCTGCATTCATCAGGGAATGATGTCCTCTAGTGGCCATTGGAAGTTCTGCATTGCTAGTGATTAAAGCAGCCAATAATTCTAAGGCTGGGTTTATACTCACGAAACGCGACACATGCTCCAGCGGACGCTACTGCTACACAAGCATTGTACTGTTTATACTCGTGCGTGTACTTTATGTAAATCTGGAAGATTCCACCCAGTGGCTGTGCGAGATATCATCACGGTGAGGACAGGTTCGGTTTCGCTGTGTTGTGAATTGCCTGAAACATGCATTAAATTCCGGGGACACCTTGCCACAATTTCTATGAAAAGAATGTTTAATGATTACATCCGTCAATCCAGGGATGTGCCCATTCCAGCAAGCATTGGGTGCGAGACAGAAACAAAATCCCTGGATGGGGCATCAGCTCATTGCAAGCTGAACACAAGCAGACACACACACTAATGTCATTGTAGTGCCACCGAAACCCAAAACCTTCATGTCTTTAGAAGGAAACCGGAGCACACTGTGGAAACCCAACAGGAAAACATGCAAACTCCAGGCAGGGTAGACCAGGGACGTGACTCCCTGCAAGACAGCAGCGCTACCTCTGTGCCACCGTGCCACCCCCCTATGTGTAATTAATAATAGTATTCATTACTTAAATGAAGTTAACGATTTATCTGTAAAACGTAACATACATACTTGAATGCATTTCATCATGAAAGTGATATCAGGTATAAATCTAAGGATTCTAAGTGTGCAGAGAGCTGGAATATCATAAATCTAATGTGTTCTGTGTGGCGATTGCTATTTGCCGCTGCTGTCAGGTCAGGAGGAAGCCCCAGAAGCATGTAGTGATTAACAAGTGGGTCAGTTTTACAATGACGTTTACGATGGTCTACTTTAATAATAAAATAAACTAGGGGGTTAAAGTGGACATTTCAAGATTTAAGTAGAAATTTCCACTTTAATCACAAATTAGACTCTTTCACTGTGTCCTTAATTTTTTTCTCTGTGGCTCAAATGCGCTGCTGTACATTCTGATGCTGTTGTGAAGGTGCATAAAGACAAAAAAAAGACAGCGCAGAAGATGGTATATGTGACTTTTAAAATGTATTGTGTCATTACGATCGGGAATATGCGATGCTTGAATATAAAAGCACCATAAATGCATGTGTATGTCAGCATTTTGCTTCACCACATTGAACAATTCATCAAACATTGAAGCGCGCACATCGATCCTGTAGGATCCGCGAAACGGCTTTTTGTCAAATGTAGATCGCAAACAGAGACCCCGACGTCACATTTCGACTTTTATCACACTGCGCCCCCCGACTTTTTGCTTGTACTGCAACTCCCGCATGCATTGCGTTAATTTCTGAGCACCTGCTCAGGGGACTCGTTAAATGAACACTGGGAACGCATGGCAGCCGTGATGCGTGCGCGTGTGCATTCTGAGCATGAAGTATAAACCGGCCCTAACCTGCTTCTCTGCATTTTACTTTTTATTGTATTCTCCAAAGCCCACTAAACCACTACTGCCTCCTTGAAAGTACTGGATTTTAACATATGTGGGAATATACAGTAGCACACAGTGGTATAAGATTTAGATAGATAGATAGATACTTTATTAATCCCAAGGGGAAATTCACATAATCCAGCAGCAGTATACTGATACAAAAAAATATATATATATATATATATATATATATATATATTTTTTTTGTATCAGTATACTGCTTTGAACACTGCTTTGAAAACTTTGAACACATCAGAATTTAATGGAAAAAAGAAATCCTCCTGACATAGACTAGGTAATGTGTTAGGAACGAAAGGATGCCACATCGTTTGATGGAAATGAAAATGATCAACCTACAGAGCCCTGAATTCAAAGACGCCCCAAAAATCAGAGTGAAAAAAATTATGTAGCAGGCTAGTCCATTTTGCCAAAATTTAATTGCAGCAACTCAAAATTGTACGCAGCACTTTGTATGGCCCCTGTGTTCTTGTATACATGCCTGACAACATCGGTGCATGCTTCTAATGAGATGACAGATGGTGTTGTGGGGGATCTCCTCCCAGATCTGGACCAGGGCATCACTGAGCTCCTGGACAGTCTGAGGTGCAACCTGGTGGCATTGGATGGACGAAAACATAATGTCCCAGAGGTGTTCTATTGGATTAAGGTCAGGGAAGTGTGGTGGCCAGTCAATGGTATCAATTCCTTCATCCTCCAGGAACTGCCTGCATACTCTCACCACATGAGGCCAGGAATTGTCGTGCACCAGGAGCCACTGTACCAGCATAGGGTCTGACAATGGGTCCAAGGATTTCATCCTGATACCTAATGGCAGCCAAGGTGCCTTTGTCAAGCCTGTAGCGGTCTGTGTGACCCTCCATGGATATGCCTCCCCAGACAATCATTAACCCACCACCAAACTGCTCATGCTGAATGATGTTACAGGCAGCATAATGTTCTCCATGGCTTCTCCAGACCCTTTCACTTCTGTCACGTGCTCAGGGTGAACCTGCTCTCATCTGTAAAAAGCACAGGGCACCAGTGGTGCATCTGCCAATTCTGGTATTCTATGGCGAATGCCAATCGAGCTGCATGCTGCTGGGCAGTGAGCTCAGGGCCCATTAGAGGACATGGGGCCCTTGGGTCACCCTCATGAAGTCTTTCTGGTTGTTTGGTCAGAGACATTCACACCAGTGGCCTGCTGGAGGTCATTTTGTAGGGCTCTGGCAGTGCTCATCCTGTTCCTCCTTGCCCAAAGGAGCAGATACTGGTCCTGCTGATGGGTTATGGACCTTCTATGGCCCTCTCCAGCTCTCCTAGAGTAACTGCTTGTCTCCTAGAATCTCCTCCATGCCCTTGAGACTGTGCAGGGAGACACAGCAAACCTTCTGGCAATGACACGTATTGATGTGCCATCCTGGAGAAGTTGGACTACCTGTGCAACCTCTGTAGGGTCCAGGTATCGCCTCATGCTACCAGTAGTGACACTGACTGTAGCCAAATGCAAAACTAGTGAAGAAACAGTCAGAAAAGATGAGGAGGGAAAAATGTCAGTGGCCTCCACCTGTTAAACCATTCCTGTTTTGGGGGTCATCTCATTGTTGCCCCTCTAGTGCATCTGTTGTTAATTTCATTAACACCACAGCAGCTGAAACTGATTAACAACCCCCTCTGCTACTTAACTGACCAGATTAATATCCCATAAGTTTCATTGACCTTATGCTATACTCTGATTAAAAAGTGTTCCTTTAATTCTTTTGAGCAGTATATATATATTAAATTAAATAGTAATAAAAATGCATGTAAAAACAGACAATAACTTTGTATAATGTTAATGTTTACTCCCCCAGGTGGAACTGAAGAGTCACATAGTGTGGGGGAGGAACGATCTGCTCAGTCTGTCAGTGGAGCAAGACAATGACAGCAGTCTATCACTGAAGCTGCTCCTCTGCCTGGAGATGACCCTGTTCAGTGGATGCAGTGGATTCTTCATGATTGACAGGAGTTTGCTCAGCGCCCGTCGCTCTGTTACAGATGTTTAAACTGTCCAGCTTTATTCCTACAATAGAGCCTGCCTTCTTAACAAGTTTATCAAGGAGTGAGACATCCTTCTTCTTTATGCTGCCTCCCCAGCACACCACCGTGTAGAAGAGGTCACTCGCCACAACCGTCTGGAAGAACATCTGCAGCATCTTATTGCAGATGTTGAAGGATGCCAACCTTCTAAGAAAGTATAGTCAGCTCTGACCTTTCTTACACAGAGCATCAGTATTGGCAGACCAGTCCAATTTGTCATCCAGCTGCACTCCCAGGTATTTATAGGTCTGTACCCTCTGCACACAGTCTCCTTTGATGATCACGGGGTCCATGAGGGGCCAGGGTCTCCTGAAATCCACCACCAGTTCCTTGATCTTGCTGGTGTTCAGGTGTAAGTGGTTTGAGTCACACCATTTAACAAAATCTTTGATTTGAAGATTTGAAGCATCACTCAGCTCATGAGACAAAATTGTATGCTCCATTTCCAAGCACCTAGAGGATCTCCATCCTTCTGTCAGACTTTGTCCCCTCCTTTAGTTTCCAAGCATAGGGCTCTGTGAATTCTACATGGTCACAATTCTGAAACAGTATCAATAAACTGGTCTGCAGAGGGAGAAAGAGAGAAAGGCATTAGTACACAACGCCAACCTGTGGAGCGGCGTAAGAATTGCAGTTACTAGAGTCCTTTAGCTGTCCACTATGCACACATGCATGACAGCTGAAATTATTAAGAGTAATGGTGGTGGAGTGATATGTGCCTATTAGGTACACCTCCAAGAGTCTGGGTTGGAAGCCTGACCCATTCACTTTCTGTGTAGAGATTGTGAGTTTCTCCAAGTACTTCAGTTTTCATTCCACATACTATAAACACACAGAGTAGGCTGTTTGGTGACCCCACATTAAGCGTTAGTGGACACTGTGAAGAACTGGCATCTTGTTCCGGATTAACTCTTGCTTTGTACCCAATGCTGTTGGGATATGGTCTGGCTTTCATGACCCTGGACTGGATGAAGTTGGTTTGGAAAGCAATGGTGGAAAAATTTGATAGTCAGAACTGTCAAAAAGAATAATAGTGGCCAAGCAGCCATGTGGTGCGCAGGAGATACAGAGAGTGATGACCAAAGATATCAAATGAGGAATGGAGTGAGAAGGTAGTGAGAAATGGAGGAGTCTCAAATGGTTCATACTAGAAAGTGATGAGGCAGCTGATCAGAGAAGTGAAGCATACTAAGTTTAGGAGGAGGGAGGATTGTGACCATCCAGACTGGATGACATATAGTATCCAATTTTCTTTGAGATGATGGATCTGGAGTGGCATGGTGGCGCAGTGGTAGCACTGCTGCCTCATAGTAAGGAGACCTGGGTTCGCATCCCGGGTCCTCCCTGCATGGAGTTTGCATGTTCTCCCTGTGGGATTGGCTCCAGCAGACCCCCGTGATCTTGTAGTTAGGATATAGTGGGTTGGATAATGGATGGATGGATGATGGATCTGAGCAAGTCACTCAGACAGTTTTGTTCATCATTGAGCACTCAACAGAAGTTCTCTATACCTATGAACTCAGGGACCAGATGGTAACCATTTTGGCTTCAGTCCTCCACTAAGAATATTGAGATGCCTTTCATAGTTTATACTTGTACCAGAGACGTAACTAATATGTCTATGCTCACACAAAGGCACCTGAGAATTATTTTGAGAATTAAGCAGATCAGAAAATGATAAGTGCATGAGAGACCAAACAAAGTCAGACAGACTTAACTAATGAAAAAAAGTTATAGGGCAAACCAAAAAGAAGGAGTCCAAGTCACAACCCAAACTTGAACCATTCTACTTATTTTTGGTGCAGTGGTAGTGCTGCTGCCTTGCAAGTAAGGAGATCAAGGGTTTATGGTTGGGGTCTTCCCTGTGTGACAGAGCATTGAGCACTATATAAATGTAATTAATTATTATTATTAAACTACCAAAATACGCAAGCATGATTTTTATCGACTGAGGGATAACTCTGAGTCGCAACACTGCCATATTTATACTGTAACCTCCATTACATCATTAACATGACAATCAAGGTCACATGACAACCTCATCCTGTGTTGCATAAACACAAAGAAACGTAACATTAATAATAATTAATAATAATAATAATAATAATTAACCTTTAAATGACATGGAAATCAAAAATGAATAACAGCATTGGATACTCCATAAGAATATATTATGCAAGGTTACATAAAACGCATATACAAAAACAACATTGCAAGAATTAAAAATAAATCACAATTATCATTGGGCACTATAGAGTTGAGCTGTACAGCTGAGCAGCTTCTTCTGAAGGAGCTGCTCACAAACTAAAACAAAATCCATGCAATTAAACATAAAATAGACAGAAGACGCCTGCAGCCGCCACTGCCCATGATCTGCCAAGGAAGCAACTGGAAGTGAAACTTGGCAACGGTTGTTTGCCTGTGTGATCCTGGAGGACTTAAGTAACTTATCTGTTCTCAAGTTGTTGTAAAATGAAAACAAACTTTTAAGTTATACAGAGACTTATCACGAAAAGCGCACAAGTCTAAATCAAAATAGTATTCATGTTCAGCAAGCCACCACGCTAGGACTGATCTTCAATAAGAGACTGATTGACAGATACGTCAGAATGAACAAAGGCATTTTAATCATTTACTTACTGTTGAATTAAAATGATCGTGACAGCGATGCCAGCCACTGTACCAGTCTGCTGCCCTTTAATTTAACTCCACTGTCTGAAGCAAGCAATGCAACATTTGGCCAACATTCCAGGTGAAAACCTCTTTGGCTGTGACCTCCACATGAGCCATTGAGATGCCTAGTAATCTTTATTTTGGCCTTATTTTAGTTAAAGCCATTCAGACATCCATTTCTATACTGGATTAACCCAAATTTAGGGGATCACCAAGGTTGCTTGGGTGCACAAGCAAAAATGGGGTGCCAAATCATCGCAGAGGTGTGTCAGTGAAATGAATGCTCCATTTCTATTTGGCTGGTTATCTAATTAACTATGCCCTGCGTAATTAGACAAATCAATAAAATTAGACAGTGGGGTGTTTTTGACTCTGGGTATTGGATTATAATTCACTTTAAAGTGATATCTGATTAAGATAAGCTGTCTGTAATTACAGAGACCACAATTCAATTAGGCCACTGCAGGAAGTGCTTTAATATGATCAGCTGAAGAGGCAACAAACCTCCACATCCAAAGGAGCTGACAGCATCCAGCAGGCTGACCTACCGAGAGACATTGTGCTTGACTTTGAGGGTCCTCAGATTGTTTATTATGTTCTGCCCATTAATCTGCTAATGGAGGTAATTACGACCTTTACATCTGATGGAGGGCAGTCAGCATGACCAACTGGTTATGACATCGGCCTTGAAACAGCAGGGATGCCAGTTCAGTTCCCCCTGCTGTCTTGCTGTGCGGCTTTGATTGAGTCTCTCTCCAGATATGAAAACTGGAAAATACGTGAAGAGAGTTGAACTATTTGGACTTGCACAGAGATTCATTAGGCACTGAAAATATGAAACAGATTATTAATAATTTTCAGGTTACTGTTTGACACTGTGTTAATAGGACAACCCGCACACAGACTAAATAAAGATAAAAATATTGATATGAATAGCATTATATAGGATAGAGTTAGGTATAAAAGGTGCTATATAGATAGAGACATATATAAAAAACAGTATTCTAGATAAGGGTGTCACAGTGGCGCAGTGGTAGCGCTGCTGCCTCGCAGTAAGGAGACCCGGATTTGCTTCCCAGGTCCTCCCTGCGTGGAGTTTGCATGTTCTCCCCGTGTCTGTGTGGGTTTCCTCCCACAATCCAAAGACATGCAGGTTAGGTGCATTGGCAAATTGTCCCTAGTGTGTGTGTGTGTGTGTGTGTGTCCTGCGGTTGGCTGGTGCTCAGCCTGGGGGTTTGTTTCCTGCCTTGTGCCCTGTGTTGGCTGAGATTGGCTCCAGCAGACCCCTGTGTTAGGATATAGTGGGTTTGATAAAGACTGACTGTTCTAGATAGATAATCATATGAAAGGCTCTCTAAACAATATATTTGTATTATCATCTTTGCCTGTGCTTGACTAAGGTGAAGTGAAGAGATATCTGTACAACTTCCCTACAATACTGTGCTATAACTGTGTTCTAGTATGGTAGTCACAGCAGAAAGGCATTTGATAAAACAAAACATTTTTAGTTGAATATTCAGCAGTACAGTGACAGGGAGTGACATTTCACACCAGCCTGGTTGCTGTCACTCCTTATGCTTTCTCTCCTTTTAAAAAGAGCAACTGGTGACAAAAAAGTCTGCAAAATGTGAAGAGCTGAATTCAGAAACTTATTAGCATTCATAGGTGCCACAAGAATAATCCAATGCCAGTTTGCTGTGTGCCATTTCCCTTAGGTAACAGGAAGGTCTCCTTGGCTTACTGGTTATATTAATAAAATAATCTATTTTTTGGTTCTGATCTAAGCCTCTAAAAAAGCCATAGTGTTCTCTAAAACCACAAACAAATGGAGGGGAAGGCCCACAGCCGCTGCTGTGCTTTAGGCATTCCAAAATAGACAAATGTTGCGGGTGTTTCATTACATTGCATTAGCGAGCTTTAAATAAATAGCATCAGCACCACAGGGAAAACACGTCAAAAATATCTTTGTTTGAATATTGATTTTTATTCAGTATACTTTTTCAAAGAGTATTATGAAAGGCACTACATTCAACTTAATCCACCATGCCATTTTGAGGACTCAGTTAATTCAGAATAAGATCTGGTGGGTGGTGGTGTAGGTTTTTGTTCCAACCAGTTTCTTAATCAGTCAGTCATTGTTACCTTTAATTGATCTCATTGTTTAATTAGCTGACCCATTTTTTTCCCTTTTATTTTGCAATTAAAAGAGTGCAGTAGTGTCATATTTACACTTACAGGACATTGTAACATATCTGTATTTATCTGGATCTTGAAATGCTTTTTTTTTTTCTTAATTCTTAATTCACTTTTTCTGTGTAGTTTGCCCCCTTAATTTTATCTGAATGCAGACAGTTAATGTCGAGCAGAGCAGACACCAGGGCAAATGAAAGGAGCAGGTACTTCAGTGTCACCCACTTGTGTGCTTATTAGTAATTAAGTATCTAAATAATCAGAACATTCAAAAATTAAAAATACAAAATAAAAGGAAAAAGAATGAATTCTTACCCATCATATCTTCATTCAGTTAGAATATAGCATAACCAGTTGGTAATTTCAGAATAGTCTCGGAAAGAAAGACTTGCTTAATTTAAGTAGGAATCCATTTAAGAGAAGAAATGGATTGGGAAGAAAAAACTTGCAGCCACACGGAGGGCAGAAGGCTGAATATTGAGAGCCACTGATCTACAGTATGACGTGAAAAGAATGCAGCTGGAGCCTGTAATATTCTGTGCCTCCTCCACCACCCTCTGGAGTGCTTTATGATCTTGAGCTGAGCAGATTCTGTACCAGGATGTGATGCAGCCAATGACAATGGACTCCACCGTCACCTGTAGAAGTCTGTGAGAACAGATGGAGAAATGTGAGCGTCAAGAGGTGCAGGTGGTGCTTTTCTTACAAGAGCTGAAATGTCCTGTACCCACTTCAGCTTGTCAGTGTGTTACTAACTTCAAGAAAATGAAATCTCCTCACCCTTTCGACTGCAAACCTTTGATATAGATGTTAGTGTGATCTGCTTGCTCTTTGGTTTTGCTGACATTAAGGGTGGGGTTATTGTCCTGAGTCAGCAGATAGACCTCTTCTCTGTAAGTTGTCTCCTCATTGTTGGTGATCAGCTTCATGATGGTGGTGTCATCAGGCAGTTTAACGATGTATGTGGAGTTGTGTCTGGCCACACAGTCAGATGTAAATAAGGAGTATAGAATGAGGCTAAGCACACTACCCTGTGCAATGCCTGTCTGTCTGCATGTGTTGAGATCTGCGTGCTTGCAAGTCCAAAATCTAGTAGCAGATTGTGGTGTTGTGTCCTACATTGCTTTGCTGATAAAACGTTTTCAAATGCTGAGCTGTAGTGTAACAGTTTTTATTATCCAGATGTGCTAGACCGGTATGAAGTAAAAGGGATATGATATCCTTTATGAACCATTTGTGATGATATGCAAACTGTAGGCTATCACATCTATCTGGGATATTCTGCTTAATGTGTCCCAGCACCAGTATCTCAAAACACTTCATCCTAGACAGTTATGCAGAAACCTGGTCACCTGAGTGCTTCTTCTTGTCAGCCATTTTTACAGATATGTCAACTGCTGGACCAGTTCAGCCCTTTCCTATGTCAGAGATTGCAGTTCCCTTGCCCTCTGCTTCCCCTCAACTGTCAAGATATTCTGTCTAGCTTGGCAACTGCCATTGCATACTAGTAGGTGTAAAGAACACCTCCTATGAAGGGATGTCACATGTAGGAGTTTGCTGGTAGGGAGGCAACACTGAGCCTTCAGTGGAAGCCCTCAAACTCCATGCTCACTCACACCATCTAGTGAAGAATTCTGGATCTGCAACATTCCCAAATGGCAGGCCAAGCAGTGCTTTTTGGCATTTGGTACTAATTATTTATCCCCGAGGGGAAATTGTCTTTTCATGTGACCTTTGGAGATCAGCGCGCAGGGTCAGCCATTGTGCAATGTCTCTGAAGCAATTTTAAAGTTAAGGTCCTTGCTCAAGGGCCCAACAGAGTAAGATCCTTCTGGCAGGAATGGAACCGGCAACCTTGAAGATACCAGAGAAGATCATTAGCCTTAGAGTCACCACTCCACCTTTCACAGTATACAAGTAAAATGAGAGCATCTTCTGTTGTTTTGCAATTTGGGGAGATGTCTAGAAAAACAATAATCAAAGAAACCCAATGCTCTAGGGACGGAAAGAAACAACAACATTTATTTATATAGCACATTTTCATACAAAAAGTAGCTCAAAGTGCTTTACATAATGAAGAAAAGAAAATAAAAGACAAAATAAGAAATTAAAATAAGACAACATTAGTTAACACAGAGAAGGAGTAAGGTCTGATGGCCAGGGTGGACAGAAAAACAAAAAAACTCCAGACAGCTGGAGAAAAAAAAAATAAAATCTGCAGGGGTTCCAGGCCACAGGACCACCCAGTCCCCTCTGGGCATTCTACCTAACATAAATGAAATAGTCCTCTTTGTAGTTAGGGTTCTCACAGAGGCACTTGATGTGATGGTCATACAGACTTCTGGCTTTTAATCCTTAACTTTAAGGATTTAAAGTTGACAAAAACAGAAAATACAAAAATTAACAAATCTGTCTTCACCCTATCCGTGTTGATTGGGGATCGTGCAAAACAGAAAGGACTTCATTGTCAAATCCATTGATTTTCTAAACTTGTTCTTTGCATTACATTGCTGGAATGAGCTGACATCCCTCAGTGCAGAATTTGGTGTTAATTGAGAACCCATCCTTGATGGGATGCCAGTCCATCACGAAGCACACTTACATGTTGTCTCATCAATTATCCTAACATGGATATTTGGGGGGATGCAGCTAAACCCCAGAGCAAACGGTAAGACAATGTAAACCTCACAAAGTGAGTTATCAGGGCCGGCCTAGAATGGAACCCAGGAGGTTAGGGTTAGGGTTAGGGTTTAGAATGGAACCCAGGAGGTGCAAGGCAGGAGACCAACCATTTATCACACTTTTGAAAGGATGTGAGTACTTTCCTTTTGAAATGTTCTTCTAAGAACAACTCTTATTGGACACACTAAAGTTATGAATGAATAAAGAGTGATCATTGTAGTATGATCTATGGAAGATAAGGGGTGTTGCAGGATTTTGTCTTAAGATAGTGCTTCTCAGAGCTTTGAGTTTGGATGTGTGTGGGAGAAAATGGTCTGCCATGGAGTGCTTAATGTGGGAATTGACAGACTGATTAGGCACATACAGTATATGGGCATGGATTGTTAAGAGGAGCACCTAATCTTACAGGGTTGCGAAAGGTCTAAGTAAGTCAGGGGGGCAAGTGAAAAAAATCAAAGCAGAATGCAAGGTAAAGCCTGGATAGAGAAATGGGATGAAAGGAAAAGGAGAGAAGGGGCAGAACTGTGAGTGAAATTGTCTCCTCGGAATAGAAGAGATCTTTAAGGAGAGCAAAGCCAAACCCGTTCCATTGCAGTAAGGGGCAGAGGAGACATTGTGATCTTGTAATGTTTCTGCAGGTACAGACCAGAGGTGGCTGAGGGAGAACCAAATGGACTGAGTTTAAGGACAAAGGGCGTATCTGCTTACATGGGACAGGACTGATGTGGTGCTTATCCAAGGGGAACGACGGACAGGTGGAATTAAAGCATTAAGAGCAAGGATGCCATATACAGAGCAAGTCTGGAGTCGCTAATGTTCTCGATTGTATAGTGCTGAGAGATGCGATGGGGCACACTGAATACAGGGAATACATTTTTAACAATTGCTGCTCTCTAGAAAAAACAACCATTTTTCTACTGATTTTATGGATTGCCACCACTTTGTTTTTATGGACATTACTTGCACTGCCTTTTTGTTCCATTTTGCACCCTCAAATTTCTTGTTGTGTGCTCACTTTCTCTCTAACATCCACAGCAATGAAATACTGATACCCAAGGCTATGGGTACGGAGAATCACAATGTTATCTGCATACCTAACTTAGTTAATCCCAGAACATACTAGAGAAGAAGGCTGTAATTAGCATGGAGTTACACCTTAAAAAGCCATGAAGGACAGGAGTTCTCAAGGAGAAGGATTGATGTAGTTTCTGCCCACTAATTACATACAATATGACTTGCTGCCATATGCCACAATAGTTACAAAATAGTTAGGCTATGCCCACCACAGTCTTTCAACTTTCTTGAACCCATATAGTATCCAATCCTTCAGAGCTACACATTTGCAAAGCTCATCAATTTTTCTAGAGTAAGAACATCTGCATCCCATCAGATCAGTCAAGTTTTCGACCACTATGAAGAGCTTCAATATTCTGCAATGTGTGGCGAGATATTCAGCCAGCCCACCACAGCATTTCCAGGCTGTTTCCTCTTAGCCATCCCCACCTCTCAATAGCAGCTGCCCTGGCTTGATGCCCATCCAAATGCCAAGTTTGCTCAGTCAGACATTGCTGCACACAGCTGATTCACGAACAGTTATGCTCACCAGCTGATGTGCATTTGGAAATGATTAATACAATGAAATATCGCACGCATGCAGCTGTATGGTACACTCGGAACTTGTCTGGGGAAAATCCTGTTGTGTCAAATGATCCACATGTCTCAAGGCAGGTAGCAGAGATGAAGTATTCTTATACAGCACCTCACATGTCACCATTAAAACCTGTACCAATACAGCAACACTGGGCACAGGACAGGAGACCACTGCCTGTAGTCCTTGTGCCCTTTTTCCTGTAAAGGTGCATTTTCACACCATGGTGCTCTTCTGTGTGCTGCCTGTTCTTGATCAGACTTTCTTCTCCAATTTTAGCCTGACATTTGAAGTGAAGACTTCATATGAGTTACATATCTAAGAATGAGCATCATAGTCAAGGAATTGTGTGCTTTTATTAACATTCACCCATAGCTGATGATGTCTGCAACTGACACAAAGCAAATCCAAAACGCTGATCATAATACGTTTTCCAGATATCTTAAGTCCAATGTCTGTGTTCTTTGGCCCATTTCAACAGTTTGTTTTAATTTGCTAGGTCCAGAAATGGCTCTTTCTTTGAAATTCTGCTTTTTAGGCCAGTGTCTCTGTTTGACGTGTATTAAATTATGAGCAAACGGAGGTTCTTAAACTACAGATTCAGATGTCTGTCTCTTCTTACTGCAGTTGTCCATCTGGGCCTTCGCCTTCTTTTTCTGTACTGGTTAGATTCGATTTGCTTTCTTCTCTCCAGACAGTAATAGACAGCTCTGTATGAAATCTTCAGCCTCTCGGCAATCTGTCACATAGAAAAAATAAGAGACTAATATGTTGTTTTTAAGAAAGTTATTTCATTTTAGCCATTTTTGAACCCAGAACTAAACTTTAGAAATGCCAGTTCCTTTCAACCCAAGTGAACAGAATAACACATTCAGTAGTGCTGATGCAATTGCAAATACACACACACACACATTGGTCTGAACACACACCAGAATGACTATAAAGGAAGAAAATTAAAAAGAAAACACGTCTGACTTGGCAGTCACAGTCACAGTGAAGTATTATGCAGACATATTGCTTTTGGTATAAAGGAGTCCCTGTAGCATTTCCTGACACATGAGATGGAACCAGGTACCTGTGAACCCCAAAATGCAATCAAACAAAGGCAGTTCAGGGTACAAACAAAGGATGGTTTATTAACCAAAAAAAAAATACCTCTCCAAAGTAACTCAAACACAAATTATCTCTCTCTTCCACAATTCACTCCACAATACCTCTACTCTCACCACCACACTAGCTTCCTCCAGCTAAGTGATGCTCTCTGTCCTCCCAGGTCCAAATTGCCTGGATAAGGGATTGCGGTCCCTTTTATTGAGGACTCGGGAGTGCTTCCTGTGCCAGGGCTACGGCCTGATGGAAGCACTTCTGGTTCATATAGAAGTCCCACATATTGGGGAATGCATCTCCCTGCAGTGTTCCCTTGCCGGACAACATCTCCCAGCATGCCTTACAGGTTCCGTACTGGGCACCACTATCTGAGGCCGCTCTCATCAAACGTCCTGAGGGAGTAAACAGTCCTCAGCAGCATTTTCTTCCTTCGGTGGGCTGTCCATCCATCCCTTCTGGCTATTACTTCTGGGTCTGGAACCTTTCTCTGTCCCCTGGCTGGGATGCTTGTTTGCCTGCTAGGAGCCTCCTGTCCGGGTAAAGAACTATCCCTTCTTCTGGTCAGGGTGCCCATACAACCCAAGTGGCATTTACACACACTCCAGCTGAGTAATTCATTGGCTGAAAGTCCTCAGTGTTAGTGTGCCAGAGAGAGGATGTGCAGCATTGTTGATACAGTAATGGCAATCAGTTTGTTTTAATTCTCTCTTTCACTACGACCTTCATGGGGTCCAGAGTGTATCCTATTAATGAGCTTGCCTTTTTAATTAGCTTGTTGATTCAGTGCGCCTCTCTTGAAGTGATGTAGAAAATCACACTGGCCATCAGAGTTATACAAAATTTGAAGGATGTCAGGATAGAATTAAGGGTGTAGAGGTGATTGAACCACTAGGGTCAAGTGACCATAATGTAATACAATTCTCAGTATTTTGTAAGAGTGCAGACGCAAAGACAAAAATTGTTAAGTTGAACTTTGGTAGGGCAAATTTTGAGCAGATGCGACAAAGTCTAAGTAGGATACACTGGGATAAGCTTTTAAATGTGGAGACAGTTGAGGAGCAGTGGAACAGGTTTAAAAATGTTTTACATGTAATGCAGGACAGATACATACCTAAATTTGGAATTAATAGGAAACTAAAAAAACTCCACAGTGGATTAATAAAGATTTAAAAAAGAAGTTGCAAAGGAAAAAACTGCTTTATAAGGCATATAAGACTAATGACTGCAAAGTGAATCGTAAAGTGTATTAAAACATGAGGGCAACCATTAAGAAGGATATCAGGGAGGCTAAAAGACAGTTGGAGGGGAATATAGCAGATAAGGCGAAAGAAGACCCCAAGAGATTCTTTCAGTATTTTAGTAGTAAAAGAACAGTTAAGGAGGAGGTCAAGTTCATCAGGAATAGTAAAGGGGAATTAAAAGATACAGACAATGAAATAGCAGATGCCCTAAACTTACATTTTTCTGAGGTGTTTACAAGTGAGCAAGTGGATAACCTCCCAGAGGTAAACACGACTACTAAGGAGGTACTGAGGGATTTGGAAATTGTAGAGGGAGAAGTGCTGCTCAGATTAAATAAGATGAAATCAAACAAATCACCAGGACCAGATAATATTTATCCTCGTGTTCTTAAGGAGGCTAGTGAGTACATATATAAACCCTTGACGCATATTTTTAGGAAGTCACTGCACTGGAGAGATTCCGAAGGACTGGAAAATGGCAAATATCATCCCATTATATAAAAAGGGTGACAGGGCAGATCCAAGCAACTATAGGCCAGTAAGCTTAACAAGCATCACAGGAAAATTAATGGAAGGAATCATTAAGGATAAGATTGAATAACACCTGGCAAGGTCAGGAGTTATTCTGAACAGTCAGCATGGGTTCAGAAGAGGGAGGTCGTGTTTTACTAACATGTTGGAATTCTATGAGGAGGCAACAAAAGGATACAATCAAAGTGGAGCTTATGATATTATTTATCTGGACTTTCAGAAAGCATTTGATAAGGTGCCACATGAGAGGTTGGGCATCAAATTAAATGAGAGTTCAGGGTGATGTTTTTAGATGGGTGCAGAATTGGCTCAGACACAGGAAGCAGAGGGTGATGGTGCGAGGAACCTCATCAGAACTGGCCGATGTTAAGAGTGGTGTTCCACAGGGGTCAGTGCTAGGGTTGCTGCTACTTTTAATACATATAAATGATTTAGATAGGAATATAAGTAACAAGCTGGTTAAGTTTTCAGACGATATCAAGATTTAGAATCCGTTATATCATTACAGAAGGACTTGGATAGCATACAGGCTTGGGCAGATTTGTGGCAAATGAAATTTAATGTCAGTAAATGTAAAGTATTACACATAGGAAGTAAAAATGTTAGGTTTGAATACACAATGGGCGGTCGGAAAATCGAGAGTACACCTTATGAGAAGGATTTAGGAGTCATAGTGGACTCAAAGCTATCAACTTCCCAAAGTGTTCAGAAGCCATTAAGAAGGCTAACAGAATGTTAGGTTATATAGCACGATCTGTGGAGTACAAGTCCAAGGAGGTTATGCTCAACCTTTATAATGCACTGGTGAGGCCTCATCTTGAGTACTGTGTGCAGTTTTGGTCTCCAGGCTACAAAAAGGACATAGCAGCACTAGAAAAGGTCCAGAGAAGAGCGACTAGGCTGATTCCAGGTCTACAGGGGTTGAATTATGAGGAAAGATTAAAAGAGCTGAGCCTTTACAGTTTAAGCAAAAGAAGATTAAGAGGTGACATGATTGAAGTGTTTAAAATTATGAAGGGAATTAGTGCAGTGGATGAGACTGGTATTTTAAAATGAGCTCATCAAGAACACGGGACACAGTTGGAAACTTGTTAAGGGTAAATTTCGCACAAACATTAGGAAGTTTTTCTTTACACAAAGAACGATAGACACTTGGAATAAGCTACCAAGTAGTGTGGTAGACAGTAAGACGTTAGGGACTTTCAAAACTCAACTTGATGTTTTCTTGGAGGAAACAAGTGGATAGGACTGGTGAGCTTTGTTGGGCTGAATGGCCTGTTCTCGTCTAGATTGATTCTAATTCTAATTCTAATACCCACATTAAAGGAGCACAGTCTCTGTTCTGCCCTTTCTTATATGCAGTAGTTCCTCTGTGAACAGTGGCCAGTCCAACCTCTGATTAATGTGGACCCCTAAGTACTAGCACCTCCATTCATGTACTCCATCCATTATGGCCTCCCGACCAAGTATGAACCTATCCCCAACCCCAGTCAGAATGCCAGTCCATCCAGTAACAACTAAAGTGAGTTCAGCCACAATCTCTGTCCTTGCTTTTCTTTTTTTGTTCTGTCATGGTACGTAAAACACGAGACAACAGACAGACAAGCCTTTCTTCTATGGAGGAATATTTCGGACAAAATGAAATAAATAAATAAATGCGTAAATAAATAAAAATACTGTGAAATGTGAACATAAATAAATAAATGTGTCATGAAATGAGAGCCTTAATAAATAAATATGTCATGAAATGAGAGCATAAATAAATAAATGTGTCACGAAATATGTTTTTCGTTGCTTATTTATTTATTTCATTTTGTCCGTAACATTCCTGCAAACCGTCATGAAATACGACTTGAAATAAAACTGTCACTTTCACTCGTCAAAGTTGAGAGGGTGGGCTCTAACACGCCCTCTAGTTACTGATTGGTGAATCGATAGCACAAGAATTAATTAGAAAAATGCTTACTACTGCCGATGAAATGGATTCTGCCGAAGATATTACGTATTTCAGAGAGAGAATTGAAGATTTATCGGAAGAAATTACAAATTAAGAAAAAATCATACCTGCTTGATCTTGTACGGGGCTTAGACTGGTTAGACTGATTCACTGGGTAGGTCAGACTGCACGACAAAATATCAAAAAAAAGCATGCTGCGATTGCCTCTGGCTCATTAAGATTACGTAAATGAAGTCTGCGACTACAAATTACTGGAAATGTGTATTGTGTAGTATAGCATGGGCTTTAGCAAGCAGCTCTAATGAGGGTAAGTTAGACTCAGTTACATCTGAAATGCTCATTTGGCCCGGGGCTTCCATCATTTTGTCACATAGCTGACTAGAAGAGCCGCCATGAATTGTTGTAAAACACCACTATCCCTATGACATTCAGTGTCTTTGAGCTCAAGTAACATAATGAGTACCTGCCAGAGTAGAAATACCAGAAGGGGTCACAAGTTTCCTAAAAATATTCAAGCAGATGGTCAGCATGTATACAGCAGCTTCTCTATAATTAAAAAAGTCAAAGCAAATAAGCCTTTGAAGAAACAAATAAAGAAACTGTGACTGGGCTGGAGAGAAAATGGTAATTCAGGTAGGCTATCAGGTCCTCATCTGAAGTGAACGTTGAGCCCTAGGCCGTAGAAGTAGCCATCCAAGTGTCGGCACAGAAGCCAGGCCAGCCACAAAATATGCACAAAATTCACAAAAGTTGCCATGCTGATTATAGCTAACAGAAAGACGCCAATGAGGTCACATCATGTGAAACTGCACAAGCGGAGGACTTGTCACTCCATTGACACCATTAGGTGACAGGTTTCACTTGTAACTTCGGGCACTGAGGCCACCAGACCAGCCAAACAACATGTAACATGAACTACCTGCTGGCAGGATTTGGAAATGAGCCAGTGCAGGGCGATTCAAATCTTCTGGACCCCTAAAGTTAGAATCTGTGCTCAGCAGCTTGAAGCACATGTCCTTTTCTACCAATCATGAACTTATTATACTTCCCAACAGTCAGAGTGACCTGTCAAGATAAAAGACCTGGTGGCTGAGAGCATGAACAAGCAATTCATTTTCTTGTATTTATAAAGGTGTCCCCTCTAGGATAGGTTACTACTTTGTTGTCCAGGCTGGTTGGTCAGGCTTCATCATTCACAGATGGGTGAGAAATGGATGGTTGGATGAAAAAGACAGTGATGTTAAAAAAACAACAAAACAAAAACAACAGCATTTCATGATATGCCAAATGGAGGACACTGAACATCCTTCTCATATGCAAATAGTGTAGTTGGGAGACTTAATAGCACTGGAGCTCTCTGGATGGGCAATGATCCATTACAAGAGATACATCTTTAAGATAACTGAATGATGGATATCAGCAAAGGTCCCTGCATTTTGCCTTAAGTGACGACATTTCAGAAGAAAGGATCTGGGATGGCAGCAGGACCTCAGAAGACCCAGTGCGCTACACAGGAATTGGAAGCTACTCAATCCATCTGCCTACTCAAACCGCTTCAATTCAAAGACCTCCAAGGGGGTGGAGCTTATTAAAGGCCAATCCTTAGGAGGAGAGTTAAGTCAACAGGGTGCACTCAACCAATATCGGACCAGTTTAGAGATACCAATCAACCAATCCTGTACAACGAAAGTCCAGAATTTATTACAATAGATTGGAAAAGATCACAAAAGGAGTGCAGGCACCATGCTGATGCACCTGCTTTCACAGACAGCCTTCTTCATGTATGATCAGAGACAATGAATGCAGTTATCTGAAAAGGTTGCAAAACAACAATTGGCCCTGGAAGAGGTGCTTGACCACCAGAGGGTAGAATCACTCATACCAGGCCAATTTTGAGTCAACCTCATCTTCATGTCTTTGAAATACGAGAAGGTCCCCATGGACAGCGGAGACAAAAAAAATGCCACCCAGACAGATTTAGACATGGGGTCTGGAGCATAGCCGTAGCAAATGGGTAATTACAATATTTTAAATATCACTGCTTGTAAGGTTTGGTACAGAATGTGCAACTTTTAACGGTTGTGGTAAGCAGCCCGGACACAGACAGGTAGACATGATTTTATCCCCCACACACGTTTATTTACACTTATTTACAAGTATGAAGCACACACAAACCCAGAGCCGCAGCACCAATCACCCTTAGTCCGGGCCCTCAATGCAATGTCTTTGCCTCTTCAGGTCCGCCTCCACTCCTCTCCTCTGAGTGCTGTCCTCTTCCACTCAACTCCAGCCATCGAATGGAGGGAGGTGGCTCCTTTTATGATCACCCAGATGTGCTCCAGGTGCCTCCTGACAATCTTCCACTAGCACTCCCCAGTGTGGCGCAAGTACCGGCTCTGCACCCAGAAGCACTCTGGATGTCCCTGATCCTCTTCCCCCAGCACTTCCAGGTGTGGTGGAATTGCTGAGCTCCAGGGCTCCGTAGGCATTGGGGTGCCCATTGGTGGTGACCACGAGCCCTAAAAGGGCTGAGTTTCAAAGCTCTGTACCCGTGGTCCCCAAAGCCACCAGGGCAGTCATCCCCGCATGGTCTGGAGGAGGCGTAAGCCCTCCTCCGGTCCTCTTGGGCATCCTGGCTGGGTACCATCCCCAGCCACATGCCACACAGTTAAATGCCGGTAAGAAAAATAAAATGTAAAAACACAAAAGAATAAGAAATATCAGTGGCACTAAGAAATATAATGTAACGTAATAATAGTAATAATACTTAATAATAGTAATAATACTTAATCATAATAAATATTATATGGAATACTCTCTGTATGGGATTCTTTAGAGGTTTGTAAATTAACATTATCTTGGCAACCTTAGAACAGACAGTATGTGCCTCAAATAAAATGTCTCATCAAAACATTTTTTATGACATGTAAGTTACAGAGTTTGCCAAAAGTAACCTGGCCGAGTTCCCTCGCAATCTAGTAGATTCTCATTTTACACAAGAGTAAATTCAAGCTTGTTTCCTATCCACGTACAACAATCACAAGTACAAACTGATTTGCATTTTACGTGAGAAAGTTGATGTCAGATCTTTATATAAACACAATGCCAATGCTGTAGACATATCTTAATGTCATGTGTAAATGTAATGTGACAAAATTACAACTGGATGCAATCCAGATGTAAAGGGCTCCTCCGATTTGTAATTTATTCACTGAAGTGAAATCCTTAAATTTAAGATAAAAATCTGGAGTGCCGTGGTGCTAGAACCTAATATTGTAATAAACTATTAAAGGACATTTACATGCTTAAAGTGCAGCAGTGCTACGGTTTACATACATTTATTGTGTTGTGGAGTGCAAGCGACTTCCTAAGTGTCAAATACAACAAAGTGTGGGCAGAAAGGGAAAGCCTGAAAGTCCAGGAGTTTAGCCACTACACGTTTGTCCAATAATGAGAATAAAAAGGCTGTCAGACCAGCAGAAGCACAGATTTGCACAGACCTACTGCACTGGAGCAACTAATGAATGAATACAGTGCAGAGGTGGACAAGTGGATGTACAGAATCAGGAAGAAGACCAGCCACCTCACCAGGCAGACCAATCACGTTGAACAATGTGCTTGTTCATGTTCTGTATGTTTTGAACGTCTTTAAAAAACTAAAGCAAAACATCCCAGGATGTAGAAATGAAGCAGGGAATGAGAACAAAACAAAGCTACACATCTTCTCTCTGACACACTTACACTGAGGACTTTCAGCCAACAAATTATTCAAAAAAAGTGTGTCAAGAAATGCAACTGGGGCTCTTTTATACTAACAGTAACACATCTGCATAATGCTTGACTGTGACAGCCAAGTCAAAAGTTTACTTTTTTTTTTTTTTATTTATTTTATTAATTTTATTACACTTCATACAAAGCAATCAAGTTTTTACAAAAAGAAAAATAGAGTTAAGAAAGTTTACTTTCTTTTTAAATTTTCTTGCTTTTTAGTTATTCTTGTGTGTATTCAGACCATAGTGTAGATGTACATATACATATGTATAGTATATATAGTACTAGGGGGGCAAGTACCCCTGGTGCCTTCGGCGCCTCAACCTTCAGCTAACTAAATCACCTAAATACAAACGCTGGTGTTATAAATAGATCATTTTTTTAATAGTTTGTTCCTGTGAAAGAAAGTTTACTCGATCAAAAATAAAAACCACACCTTTCTTGATATTAAAAACCACGGCTTTCTTGATATTTTAGTTTATAATTTAAAAACAGAATAAGAATCTGAAAATCTAACAACATCATATTAAAGTTCGATAAACTCTGAAATGAATGATACCAAACATATATATGTATATATATATATAGTGGCCTGCAGGGGGAGCACCAATTCTCCAGACTAACACAAGCAGACATAGACACAAGTTCTTTGACACACACAGGCTTTTATTCAGCTGTGGGAAACGCTTCCTTTTCATTTTCCCACCTGCACCAAAGCACAGTACAGCAAAGCACAATAATTAATGCACACAACATTTCTTTTTCTTCTCTTGACTCTTGTCTTTATCTCTCCTTCCGCCTCCACTCCTCCTCCAGCAAGTTTTATCCTCCACCTCCCGAATCTGTCTTCTGCAGCTGTGGCAGCGGGCTTCATTTTGTCCTGCACCTGGGAGTATTTACGGTGGCCCAATATCATAGTCAGGAAGCAATTCCGGGTGAGGTGGAAACCCGATAAAGTAGGGCTCCACAGTAGCTGCAGCACCCCTGGTGTCACCCACGGAACCCAACAGAGCTGTACCAAACTCCAACTCCCATGAAGCCCTGTGAGAAGTCTCTGCCAGTTAAGGGTCCTGGAAGTCCACCACAATATATACACTTATATATGTTTACTCTCCATACAGGGTGGTCCAGCTCCAATTATGCAGATCCAGATGGTCTGGATGACTTTGATTTATGCGGGGACAATTCCAGTTCTGCATGAAGACGATTCTTCATGTCGTCAGTTCGCACACTTCTCGATGGTCCAGGATTTTTCAGGTGATTTTCTATGTAATAAACTTAATAAGTTATAGCATAATGAAAATTGCATAATTAGATCTGGACCACCTTATATATAAAATCCTAAGCCTAAAATGGCAACGATTTTCTGCAAAAATTTTATGTGACATTTTTATGTCACTTTTTTTGTTGCGCTTTAAATCTGGCTTATTTTAAAACCTACTTAAAATGTGTTTGGTATCATTCTTTTCAGCATTCATCGAAATTTTAGGTGATTTTGTTAGATTTTCAGATTCTTATTCCGTTTTAAAACTATAAACTAAAAAATATCAAGAACTCACGTCCCGTGAAACGAGACTTTGTGCAAAAAGATTTAAACACGCCCGGGGCCGGAAATAACAAGATAACAAGACAAAAAGTAGGACAGCTGCTGTACAGGCTTTTAAATGTTCAAAGCGCCATGCCAGATGCAGATCTTCATGTGGCATGGCAGCAGCCGCAAGCCAGCAGCTGATCAAGCAAATAAAAGGTAAAAAAAAAAAAATATTGTTTCCCATTGTATCACTTTTTAAGAGGGGTTTCGGAGGAGTGACCGCATTTCCTTGGGATGCGTTCAGCCCCCCTCTTCACAACGTGAGCGGCAGACACATGAAGTGGCTGGCGCGTAGCGCAGGCCGGGGGGTTTGGCAAGCAAAGTGAGCAGGGGAAACACCCTAGTATGTATATATATACTGTATATATACACTCACCTAAAGGATTATTAGGAACACCTGTTCAATTTCTCATTAATGCAATTATCTAATCAACCAATCACATGGCAGTTGCTTCAATGCATTTAGGGGTGTGGTCCTGGTCAAGACAATCTCCTGAACTCCCAACTGAATGTCAGAATGGAAAAGAAAGGTGATTTAAGCAATTTTGAGCGTGGCATGGTTGTTGGTGCCAGACAGGCCAGTCTGAGTATTTCACAATCTGCTCAGTTACTGGGATTTTCACGCACAACCATTTCTAGGGTTTACAAAGAATGGTGTGAAAAGGGAAAAACATCCAGTATGCGGCAGTCCTGTGGAAAATGCCTTGTTGATGCTAGAGGTCAGAGGAGAATGGGCCGACTGATTCAAGCTGATAGAAGAGCAACTTTGACTGAAATAACCACTAGTTACAACCGAGGTATGCAGCAAAGCATTTGTGAAGCCACAACACGCACAACTTTGAGGCGGATGGGCTACAACAGCAGAAGACCCCACCAGGTACCACTCATCTCCACTACAAATAGGAAAAAGTGGCTACAATTTGCACGAGCTCACCAAAATTGGACAGTTGAAGACTGGAAAAATGTTGCCTGGTCTGATGAGTCTCGATTTCTGTTGAGACATTCAAATGGTAGAGTCAGAATTTGGTGTAAACAGAATGAGAACATGGATCCATCATGCCTTGTTACCACTGTGCAGGCTGGTGGTGGTGGTGTAATGGTGTGGGGATTTTTTCTTGGCACACTTTAGGCCCCTTAGTGCCAATTGGGCATCGTTTAAATGCCACGGGCTACCTGAGCATTGTTTCTGACCATGTCCATCCCTTCATGACCACCATGTACCCATCGTCTGATGGCTACTTCCAGCAGGATAATGCACCATGTCACAAAGCTCGAATCATTTCAAATTGGTTTCTTGAACATGACAATGAGTTCACTGTACTAAAATGGCCCCCACAGTCACCAGATCTCAACCCAATAGAATATCTTTGGGATGTGGTGGAACGGGAGCTTCGTGCCCTGGATGTGCATCCCACAAATCTCCATCAACCTCAAGATGCTATCCTATCAATATGGGCCAACATTTCTAAAGAATGCTTTCAGCACCTTGTTGAATCAATGCCACGTAGAATTAAGGCAGTTCTGAAGGCGAAAGGGGGTCAAACACCATATTAGTATAGTGTTCCTAATAATCTTTTAGGTGAGTGTATATATATTTATCTATCTATTAATTTGTTTAATGACTTTCTGTAACAATCCAATAGTTCCCCTAGGGATAAATAAAGTTGTATCAATCTACATGTAAGAACAATCACAAGGGAACAAGACAGCATAATTTATTGAACTATTAGCAAACTGAAAGCACATTTTATATATTTATGTTAAATGCCATGCCTCAGGCTTTCAGCTCTAACCAATCTGGTTCGACTGCCATGCTTGTTTTTCTTTGTGAAATGAGATACATCTGTGATACACGGTCCTTGTCACTCCTTGTTTGGTTCATGCTAAAGGTAAATTCAGTTTAAAGCATGTTGAATAAATGGCATTCTCATGATCTTTGTATCAAATCAGGCACTTCTCTTACCTTTTTTGTCCTTTTCCTTTTTCTCTCATCAGTGTTTCTCCATAAGACCTTATAATCATGGAGAGTGTCAAATGGGCCTTGACCGGGGGTCTCATTTATAAAGCTTGTGTCTGCACAAAAAGAGGCTTAAAAGGTGTGTACTCACTTCTCACACAAATGTATAAAGAACTTTTAAAGGAAAACTTAACACAGGAATATATATATATATATTTAACTTCAACTTTGACCACATTTTGGAAAAACTGGGAAGTGGACTCTCTTGAGCAAGTTGGGAAATGCAGCCAAAGCAGCTAAATAATGACTCACACGCATAATAATTCATGTCACTGTGACATTATTATGATTTGCATAGAAGTGACAAATATATTACACCTCAAAAATGATTAAAATAATGCAGACTCTATTTTAGCTATTTTGTAAGATAGCCAATGCTGTGTATTCACACTGAACAGCCTTTTTGTTTTTTTAATGAGTTTACATTGCCCAGCTGCTGCTACGTATCGGGGAACTGGCTGACAGGAAGGCTTCACACCATCATGCCCACTGTCCTGTGAGGTGCTACATCCAATTTTCGTATGATGTAGGTGCATGTTCATATAACATGTTTTTGCCAACATAAAACGTCAATTTGCAGCAGTGTCCAGTTCTCCTAATGTAATCAGAACACTTAACTGCACTCACATTGCAATGAGGGCACCTAACAAAAATGGTGCTGCACAAGCAGTGACACTGCATTAATGCACAAGTCATATGTGATGCCGAGATTTGGCTGACAAATCACAGTGGCCTGGGTCAACCAACAATTCATTTGTTTTGAGGCTTCGAGAGACTTGACAGTACTGTACACGGTGAATGGCTTGTTGGTAAGTTAACTACCTGAACCCTTTGTGTTTTAAATGGCCTGTATGATTCATTGTAGAACCCCAGAACACAGAGGAGCAGCGATATAATGCTGTGTATGATCTTGCGTATCCCGGCAGAAGAGCAAAGCCAGATAGTCTTGATTGAATGTGGTGGGGTCTCGATGCGTCAGGTGGAAGGCTAATTTATCAGCCAATAAAGTTCTGCAGCAGCAAGTCTGCATATGTATGAGGTTTAATTAGCATGCCCCATATATGGATGCTTTAGGGCGGAGTTTGAGGTGTATGCACATCTGCTTATTTACAAGGTGTGATTTATACAGTACAGCAGTAATGTGCAGGTGATAAGTTCCATAAATCTTATTTTTTTGGTGTACACATTTTCCATTTTTTGAGGTAAATTGCATATTTCCACGATTGACTCTACTCAATGTTTTATAAATTAGGCCTCTGGTCATTGTCTCTGTGGACTTTGTACATTCATCCCATCACCATGTAGGTTTATTTATTCATGTGCTCCATGTTTTTCTCCACATCATAAAGATGTTCACGTTCAGTTTATCGCAGCCCTAAACTGGACGGAGATGGGTAGGTGTGAGTGTGGCCCAGTGCCCAAGACATCAGGGTGAACATCTACAATTAATCTACAGTGTTTGTATATTTAATCCATACACACAGACACTCAAAGATCTAGACAGGTAAATATTCTTCTGTATTACACAGTTAATATTTCTCATAAAACCAATTAAAATACTTCAGGAATGTGCTAACAGTGTTGCATCACATGCTATACCTTAAGTTATTGTGAAAATATGTTCAAAAGGTAAAATGCCTGGTATTCCTGGGTAATGCCAAGATGCCAAGATGCCTGTATTTATAATTAATGGTGGCAATCAAGAGGCCGGCACTTGTATAATAATTCAGTAGGACATACCAGACAGTACAAAGTCCCAAGTGCGACCAGCACCTCTAATCTACAAAGAAAAGGCCTGTCACAGCTGGGTACTCATTAAGCAAAAGAATATAAAACATGAAAATGACTACAATTATACATTATTTTAATAATATGTTAGGTCGTACAAAAATCCTTCTATAAAAATCCCCCCTTAGCAGCAGATGTGTTAGGAGGCAGGCCTAGTAGCGGCTCACCACACCAAGCATATGCTAAAATAGTGCCTTAGCTGAACCACATGGAAGGATATGACAATGTGGAGAACAATAAAGTATAAAGCTAATGTGATGTGTAAGGTGATGTGCAGCACTGTTTATGATGGCCCTCAGTTTTGTTTTAACTCTCTCTTTTGCAACAATCTCCTGGGGGTCCAGAATGCATTCTATAACTGAGCCTGCCCTTTTAATTAGCTTGTTGATTTGTTGGGCCTCTCCTGAAATGATGTTACCAGCCCGGCATGCCACAACGTTGAAAACTGCACTGACCATCACAGAATTATAGAAGATGTGAAGAATGTCACTTCCCATATTAAAGGAATACAGTCTCCTTAGGAAGAAGAGCCCGCTCTGCCCTTTCTTATATATAATTCCTCTGTGTTCCGAGACCAGTAGAACCATCATTGATGTGGAGCCCCACGTACTTGTAGGATTGGACCACCTCTACATTCACTCCTTAAATGGTGACTGGACATGGAGGCCCTTTAGTGCGGTGAAAGTCAATAATCGGTTCCTTGATTTTGCTGATGTTGAGATACAGATAATTCTTTTCGCATCAAGAAGCAAAGTTCTTCACCGGACTCCTATACTCTGTCTCATCCCCTTTATCAATACACCCCATAAGTGCAGAATCATCTGAGAATTTCTGCATGACCTGGTGTTTTATTCATAGTCTGTGGTGGGCAGAGTGAAGAGAAAAGGAGACAGGACTGTTCCTTGTGGTGCTCCAGTGTTGCTTACATCCATATCAGAAACACAGTCTTTGAGTCTCACAAATTGTGATCTTCCCAGCAGTGTGTTACCCAGGACACCATAAATCTCTGAGTTTAACTGGGGTGGCTGGGTGGGATTGAACAGAACTGGAGAAATCAAAGAACATAATCCTCACAGACCCAACTCCTGTGGGTCCAGGTGGTCTACCATCCGAGGACTTGTATAGTCCAGGACCAGTCTCTCAGAGGTCTTCATGATGTGAGACATAAGTTCCACTGATCTGTAGTCATTAGCTGAAGATGTGCCAGCCTGGAACAGGAACGATGTAGTTCAGAGGGAATGAAAGATTATTATCATTTTATTTTATACTAGCAACTTGGTGCGCTACGCTGCGTGTTGGATGTCCACAGTTGAAGAACTCCCTGTTTAAACGCATCTGCCAGTCATGAACTGGGTCCTTCATCGCACCACATTTGATTTTTGCATGGGAAACAAAATTTAAAAACAAAACCCATGATTCGCAAAGTGTGGGACGCAGACTAATGAGAATCGTATACATTGTGTAAAAGGTTGTAAGGAAGAGGAGGATGATACCATTGAGGACGTCCTGTGCTTGTTGAGGGGGCATGTAGTGGTAGTTCATTCTGAAGAGCAAAGTGATGTAGGTCATTTGAGTGGTCTTCATTAACTTCGTCAGTGACATGCAGCACTGTGTTATCGTGTCCACCACCTTCATTGCACATAGTAATATCTGTGGAGTCACAAAATCCTGTGGCATTCGAGTGGACAGAGTCGAGTACTTCTTGGTAAACAACGTTCTGTGTGAAGTATTTATTAGTATCTTGTATTAATTTCCCTTGAGTTTTGGAAGGCAATATTTTTACTTTCACTTTTTGAAAACCTTTTCCTCTGGAGAAGGCGACATAGAGCTGGCCATGTGTGAAGACAGGCTCTGGTAGGAATATACCTACAAGATCTAGTGTTTGACCCTGCACTTTATTTATTGTAATAGCATATGCCAATCTGAGTGGGAATTGCCTTCTGTGCATGTCAAAAGGCAGGTCAGAGCCATCCATAGTATCGAGACCTATCCTGGGGATGAAGACGTGTTTACCAGAGTGTTTACCAGTGATTATGTTTGCTTCAAGTAAGTGGTTATGCATTTTGTTTATAATGAGTCTAGTGCCATTGCATAGGCCTTGTTTCGTATCTAGGTTTCGTTGTAGCATCACTGGTGCACCTACCTTCAGACTTAGTGAATGTGGTGGTAAACCTGATGGACATAATGAGTGTAGGAATTCTACAGGATAGTTTATGTCATCCCCATCATGTGTAACCTTAATCTCATCAACACTGAGATAGGTTTTCTGTACACCTTCTAATCTCTGAATAATAAGATCATTCAAAATCATAGTGTCCTTATTTTTAGGCGCAAGTATTGCTCTTTGGCTTATAGCTTTGACTTGGTGAGGCTGAATGCTTGTACCAAAGACTGCATCAATGAGATCTCCGTCAACAATCCATTCAGCAGGGATGTGAACGACGTCATCACCAAGATTGTCTGTATTTAGTAGGGACCCATGGCCAAGCTGGAGTATCCAATTTGCGAATTCTTCCTGAGAAACATCTGCACGCATGTTTCTGTGTAGCCGTAATGTTTTGAAATGCTTCCATAGTGGGCTTGTTTTCAGACACACGCTTACGATAGAAGTCCTGTCACCTCATTTGACAATGGGTAGTGTTTGGCAGAAGTGGCCACCTAATACCATGACTTTGCCGCCAAAGGGAAAGTCTGTGTTGTTCATGAGGTCTCGCAACAAGCTATCAACTAAATGGAGGAGATGCGTAGAAGCCATGGTGAATTCGTCCCATATTATGACTTGGGTATCTATCAGCTCTTTTCCTTTATAAGAAGTGGCTGTAACACTTGACGTGGAATCTTCCGTGAGCTTCAATGGAGCTTCAAATGTGGAGTGAACAGTTCTACCATCAAGTAATATTTCAGCTGCTATTCCAGTCAATGCGACAGATTTGTATTTGACACCTTCGGCGCGGAACGTGTGAATTAGGGCGTTATATGTAAAGGATTTTCCACTTCCTCCAGGTCCATCTAAGAAGAGTGGCTTCTACATTGTCAACTGCAAACTTAATGTGATGAAAGGCATCGCGTTGTTGTTCATTTATCTGGTTGTACAGGTCGTTAGCTATACGCATTTATTCTTCTAGATTGAATGTAACTTGCAGTTGAATTGCTGAGTGTTGTGGAAGTCCCATGTCTATGCAACTTTTATTGTGTAATCGTAGCACTTGTTCAATTTGATTAATTGCTCTATTTTCGCTGTCTTCCTGGTCATAACTTAGCATGAAATCTTCAATCATTGCTTCCTTGTGCAAATCCCACAGTTTTGGTGGGTACGTTGGGTTGCATAATGCACAAATGATGGCAAATAATTGTCTCAATTGGTGTGGCATTTGCAAAAGAGTTGCCTCTTGCAAACATCGTTGCCACTCCGTGTCATCTCGAAGGAGGTCGCACTTTTGCGCTGCTTCTTTGAAGGTGCTACAGAAAACACCATTAACAGATCTAATGGCGTCAAATGATTCTCCTCCTCGTACATGGAGTAGAAGAAGGCAATACCTTTCCGTATCGGAAGGGCTGACAGCGTACATTCGGCTGATGATAGTTGCATGTCCTTTTTGTCTTGGAGTCCACATTGTCGATTTGGAGTTAAATACATAATGACTTGGTAAGTCTTGGTAAAGGTAACCACGTGCAGCAGGAATAGTTTTGTTTAACTGAAACCACGCTGTTAGTGTTGTATTTCTTGCACTTGCTCTAGCACATGCGTCCATTTCCTTTCCTTCTTCGAATACCACACGTTGCTGATTAGGTAGGTGAACTGCGAGACGATGATTGAATGCGATTGGTCGTACATTTTGTGTTCTCTGATTCACCATATCGCTTCTGGAGCACTAATATACCTGCTGACTATGAACATTGATGGTTCGTCCAAACAATAATCATTTGTTGTGTTCTTAAACAATGTAGCACGATCGTGGCCCTTATACACATATTTGAAGAGGTACTTTACACTCTTTATAGTGGAGCATATTTCAAAATTAATATGTCCATTGTATTTCAACAATAAGTACTTATTATACGGAACCATCCATCGGTTGTCTATTTGGTAATTACCAACATTCATATTTGTGCCATCTTGATGTCGTTGGTAAATTGTATATCCACTGACATTGTCGCGAGTTGCAACTGAGAAATCCTTTGGGTATCCTTTAGTGCATTCATGCTTCTCATTCATGCATGGACTTTCCATATTGAAGTCTATCCCACATGGGCCATGGACCATGTTGTTTTTTACTATTTGATATAACCTGGGATTGCAATGTTGGTCAGGTATTTCAGCACAAATGATGTTATCTATGACATTAGTGGTTTTTGGGTTGTCGTCATTAGCAAGGATGAGGAGTAAATGACAATGTGGTAAACCACGTTTCTGAAATTCAATGACATATACATGGGCTACTGCACATCCAAGTACTTTGTTTACCAATAAGTGTCGCATTAACTCTTTCAATTTTAGCTGAAATACTCTGGCTACTAGGTCTGGCCGATCATGTGCCTGTTCGCCATTCTTGAGATTACGCTGTATCTCTGCTTTTGTTTTTTTGTTGTTGAGCTCTGGGGCTTCCTTGAAAAGTCGATGGCAGTATGCATATAGTACCAGGATTTACGCCCTCGTTCGCTGTGAGGTTGTTAAGGTGGTCCATTAGACCTGAGTATAGGTCACTTCGTAAATGTGTCTGATTTTGTCTATGGTACTGCAGTCTATTTCCTTCGATTTTTACGTGCGCATCTACGGAATATTGCTGAAAGAGCTTTCTGGCACTTAGTATTGGATGAAAATCATCTCGAGTTGCAAGTCTATATGAATAGTATTGTAAGTGAGTTATGTGTTTACGTTTCCCATGACCTTGTAGTGGAGTGTCCTTTACCCATCCTCTATCCCCGTAAGGGAATAAAAGTGGGTATGTCATTGGATCAGCATGTTGACTGAGGATAGAAATGGTATGCATGTGTCCGTCTTTCGGATGAACACATATGTCTCATTCGAATGGTGGTTCACCATCACAGGTCTTGAAGACAATCGCTACTTCGTTTGCTGTAGGTGCATTATATCGGCGTTTATCAGTTCTATTATCTTGATGAATCCACATGTAAACGTCCTGAGGAACTCTCCCGGCAACTGCAGCTGACTGAGTTTCTTCGCTTTCGAAATCTCGCATCATTCTGTACGCTGCTACATACGGATTGATTTCATGTAGCAATGAGGCCAAATCATTCATTAGGGAAGGAAGACAGCCAAAGTTTTACAACATACCCATTCGTTGGCGCAATGCGGCGTCCGAGTCAAGTATATAAATTTGGGCAAATTTTCGTTGCTGACTATTTGTTGGGTGTAAACTTGACGTCTTGTGATAGATTTGACCATGTATTTTGTAGCAATATGGTCCACGTCCAGGTACCTTGTCAACTTGTGCCCCCATCGAGGCAAAGGCTAAGGCGCTATTATAGGAACGTATGTGATCTTTAAAGTTTTGAGAATGCTGATGTGTATTAGAAAGTAAACGTTGTATGAGAGGGTGTGTACGCACAGCTGGTAACACTACCTTACCTTTGTGACAACATGAATTAAATCTGCCGTCTTTTGGTTTCTCATCACGGAAATTTTTCGAACCACAAAATTGACATCGCTCAGTCATTTCACCACAGAAGTGTTCTGGAACATGAACTTCCTGAAATGGATGAAGTGCAATCCCTGAACGATGTACCATGGAGACGCGTTGTTGCGGTAATGTCTGTAAGTGGTGAGTGTCAGTTTGAGAGCGTTCACTCGGAATTTCTTGCGAGACCATACGTTTCTGTATATTACGGTTGTTTTGCAATCGTAAGGACCTCTCGTCGGGGGTCTCATTGGCACGCTTTTGTCTCTTTCTTTAGCGATCACGGCGTAATCTGTCTTCTCTCTCTGTAGGGGTTTCAGTTGCCTTTTGTTGTGCGGAAGAGACGCGTCGTTGAGCTAATTTGTGTGAATGCTGAGTGTCCGTTTCTTGCGAGCGACTGTCACGCCTTTGCCTCTTTGCTTCGTGATCACGCTGTAATGTGTCCTCTCTCGCAGCAGCAGGTTTAGTTGCGTTTCGTTTCTGCATTGTTCCGTAAGGTCTCCTCTGTACAAGTGCACATGGGTAGCTGAAGACGGAAAGGCATAGTGGGCATAGTGAAACACACGAATTGGTGACCAAACCATCCGACTCAGACTCGGGGCTTGAAATGCTATTTATAATTTAATTTTTTTTTTTTGTTATGAACTTCCCCAAAAGAGTTGATCCCTGTAAATAGTTAATAGTATATCAATAATATAATCTGTTGTAGTACGGGCGTTAATTAGCGTCACACCTCATAACCTGCATACACCATGTGTTTGGCTGTAACGCCAGATGCGCGGTGGACGCCGTAAGGGCAAGTTGTGGTTTCTGTTTCTTTCGTGATTTTTTTATTTCATTTTATTGATTATTTAATAGGCAGAGGGGAGAAGATGTTAATGTGATGCTCTGTCTATTTCTTTACTTTTGTTTTGAAAAGCAAAGGGGAAAGAACGGAGAGGGGTAAGCAGGAATTCTGAGAGGGGACGGACTGGGGCTTTTCTACGGGGCGGCTATACAGCCAAAAGGAACGCGGACCCGGACACCGCTCTGGGCTTTTATCATATAGATTTATGGGCACCTTTCAAAACACTCAAGGACACTTTACAAAACACATTAATAGCTATAGCTGCAATAGAGAATACATTAAAAAAATTACAGTTACAATAAAACCAATCAGTTAGGTGAGCAGAAGGTATAATAAGATTAATAGAGGAGAAGGATATAAGAATAGAGGAAGGAGTAGAGATATGAAGAAGATCAAAGAGATATAAAGGTGTCAAATTGTGAAAGGTCTTGAAAATAAAAAGCACAATCTTAAAATCAATGTGGTATCTAGCAGGGAGCCAGTGAAGATGCTGAAGAACAGGAGTAATGTGTTCTGTGGAAAGGATTCTGGTAATGAAACGAGCAGCAGCATTCTGAACCAGATGAAGTTTGAGGAGGAGTTTGTGAGGAAGACCAGAAAGAAAAGAATTGCAATAATGAATATGAGATGTAACAAGAGCTTGTACAAGAATAGCAGTGCTATTAGCTGTAAAAAATAAGTGTGGATGGCTAATATTACACGTAGGTGGAAACATGCAGACCGAGTGATATTTTTAATATGCGTTTCAAATTTTAAGGTACTATCGAGAATAACACCTGAACTCTTAACATGAGAGGAAGAGTAGGGAATTATCCATAGTCCAAGAAATATGGTTATATTTGGCCAAAACAGTTTTATTTTCTACCAGAAGAACCTCTGTTTTATCTCTATTTAATTTGATAAAGTTAGCAGACAACCAAGCAGTCAGAGTGAGACGTGGGTGGAAGAGTGGAATCAGGCTTAGTAGACAGATAAAGCTGGGTGTCATCAGCATAACAGTTAAAATGAAGATCAAATTTCCTAAAAAATATCACCGAGAAGCATGAGGCAAATGATAAATAGAAAGGGGCCTACGACAAAGCCCTGGGGTACACCACTAACAACTGGGCAAACTTGTGATGTCGAATATTTTAACTGTACAAACCGAGTACGATCCGAGAGATCAGATTTAAACCAGGCATGTGGAATGACAATGATATCAACTGATTTTTTTTCCATTGGGTACTTCTTTGAAAAATTGTATGTTTAAGAACTTTGAACTCTAATTAGGCACAGAATCTCAACATCCAATCTTTTCACTACTTCAGTTGGACTCTGCTGCCTATGAAAGTGATGTCAGTCATGTCAAATTAAAAGAAATACATTTGCGTGAACTACTGATAGATATAATTAGGTTCTACTATCATTGGTATTTTTGAATACGACTCACTGCTAAAAAATATGGAAAACAAAATTGAGATAATAAACTCGGACAAAGTGGCTAGAAAGTTAAAAAATGTGCCAAATTTCAAGCCAGCTGGCCTGAAGGCCACGCCATGTGTGCATTTCTTACTTGTTTCTGCTGTGGTGTTTAGGTCTGTTCTGCCTCCTGGGCACACAGGACATTCACAGGGCATATTGCCCTCTAGTGGTCACTGCTATCCCAGACAGACATGTATGGAGGTTCTGCTCCTGCCCATGTGGCGCTCTCTCACAATGCTGGAGATCTTTGTGAAGTGGGACTTTTGAATTCCTGGACTTACTCGCTGGCCATCCCCTTCACCCAAATACAAAACTAAAGAAAAAAAATGTAAAGATCTTGTGATTAAAAATAAAATCCAAACAATTTTCTTCTTTAAAGTGAGGTTCTTGTCCATTGCAAAATAAAGGTTACAATGTGCAGGGCCTACAATGTGACACCATTGTTAGAAAATGCACACGCCCCTCAAAAGACAAACAGGAAGATGACACAGCTTGTAACCATGGCAATGTTAAACAAGCCAAAAGAATGCTTTTAAGAATGTCTGGTATGCCCGATTTACACTTGCAAGTCATCCCCAAGAGTGCAGCGCATCTTCTAGACTGCAAGCTGACCTAAATTTCATGATCAGATGGTATGCACTTAGAAATGAGTAGTAAGGATTCTGACAGAAGCTGTACAACACTAACATAATAAATAAATAAATACATACAACTGGCACATCTGGAATCGGCCCCGAAAGAAACGCAGGGAATCAAATGAGGTGCTTGAATTCTGGAGGATGTTACCAATGAATACTTGTTACTCTGCACCAGTGAAAACATGCAGAACTCTGTTGTTATGGTTCTAATATTCAATTTTGAAAACTAAATTAAAATTCATAAAATGTTTCTGTGACCAAAACTCCACACGTCCTTCTTACAAAAGGTCCCACTTGTCACATTTATGATGTATTGTTGTATCAGGCAGTCCATGTTTCTGAACCCTGTGATGGCCCGGACATCTTTCCAATTCTCATTTGTCTGTAACTGCAGCCCTCGGCAACTCTCAACATGACAAATGAGTCATAAAAATGCTTGGATTTGCTATTGTGAACGGTTAAAAGCATCTTTACTGAGAGGCGCTGCTTTCGTTGATCAGTACACTGGAGCACAAGTGACAGAGCCGAGGGGGAGTGTCGTAATGTGGCTCACATCTTGAGGACTTTCAGACCAGGGCGATGAGAGAGGACACAATAACACCGTGTTTAAGGAGGACAGGAGGCTTGCTTAAGTGTAATCATTTCAATATCCGGCCATTCTCTTTGAGAACCACGCATGGGAAGCTAGTTAAATAAGAACACATTATAATAAAGTAATTAATCACATTTGTAAAAACAAAGAGATGGGCTTTGAATTTTTCTTGTAATCAAAACTCACAAGTAAAGGTTCTGAGGTTTTCGATTATAATCTATTAAGGATGTCCTGTTTATCTAATGAGAGGCAAAAACATTGCAAAGTTCTCCAAAACTGCTAGTATATTGAAAGTCTTATTTTTAAATATTTAATGCTTCAATATTGTATATTCACACCCTGGCAGGTCTGTGGATCACTCAAATCCTCAGTAATATTTTTCCTTTTTTTTTCAGGAATGTCCAGAATTAAGAACAGCTAACCCAAAATCAAATTCTTACTGCTAAGGGTCTTACAGTGAAATCCACAAAAGCTATCTACACCTCAGGGGGTCTCGATTCATGACACCAATAACCATATCCATTTCTGACTTACTTGATTCTGCTCCAGATTTGGGGTCAGAAGAGCACTGAGTGCAAAACAGGAGCCAAATCTGGATGGGGTGCCAGGCAGGCAGTGGGGCACAGTGTCCGCAACATTGTGGGTTCAAACTCCACCATTGACACTTTGTGACCATGCACAAGTCACTTCACCTGGTCCAGTTGGAAAAAGAAAAAAAAAATGGAAGCAACTGTATCTCAAATATTGTTGGTTGCCTATGATAAGTGGCTGCCAGTTCATCACTGGGCAACATCCATCTTAATTAATTAAGAAAGACTGGAAACGCTGGGCTCTGTGAGACCCTGTATGTGAAATTTCATGGGGCAAAAATGAATAGAAAAATACATATTTGGCAACATGGTAAGGCACATTTAATTAATAATATCTTTTGAGCTTTTTTAACTTCAATATTTTAGAAATATTACAGACCCTGTCTGGCATCCACTTTTAAAAGATGTATGTAAACAACTGTACCATATCCTGACCCTGAAAGCCACACTGGCTACATGTGCCAGGCCAGCCCAAAGTACAATAATCGTGCTGTTCAGCACACTGGTGTCTTTAAACTCTTTGACAAACTGCTGTCACTCCTGCCAGGAGCTTATACCCCTTGTGGCTGACACAGACTAGCTCAGACACAAGTGTAAAAACCAAAAAATAGTTTTTATTCATGAGATACCCTTCTCAGGTAAGTGTTTCCCACGGCACCAAGCACAGATACAAAGCACAATAAGCACACAGCAATATTTTAGCTTCCTCTCTCTTTCAGTCACTTCTTTCCCTCCTCCGCTCCTTCTGGCCTGCGTTGTCCTCCAGCTGTCGACTCTGGTTGCCCAAATGAGGCCAGAGGGCTTCTTTTATACTTCTTGTGGCCCGTTAGCATGTTCCAGAAGCACTTCCATTGGAGGTGGAAGCCCAATGACGTAGAGCGCTGCAGTGCCCACAGCACCCCCCTGAACCCAAAAGTGCTAAGCCACCAAACTCCAACTCCCAGCATGCCCTGTGGGAATCTGAGACACCACTGCAACCCAGGGGGGCTGCCATCTAGCAATCTGGGAGAAATATTGCACTGTGCATGTTGTCTCCCCTGGTCATTTAACTATGAAGGCATCCTAGCGGGGGCCCTCACCTGGCCCTCCACACACCCTACACAGTACAAGTGTGTTTAAACAGATGCATTAATGGAAGAATGAAAAGGCCCTGAGCTGCAGTGACAGAGAAATTAAGAAACAGATTCACAAGTTTGTTTCTTGAGTGGTGGTGTTATGACTATGCCCTTAATCAAGGCACTCGACTCTGCTAAAATAGTTATGTATGCAGTGGATTCAGAAAGAATCCAGACACCTTCACTTTTAGCACACTTAACTGTGTTGTAGATTTCATTTGAAATTGATCATTTTTACATTTTTGCCCATCAATATACGCTCAATAAACCATAATGACAAAATGAAAACATGAAAATGCTTTCAGAAAGGTTTGCAAATTTATTAAAAATTAAATACTGAAATCTCTCATTCAATTACTCAGCCCTTTAGTTCAGCCCCTTTGTCAACAATTACAGATTCAAGTCTTCACAGATGAGCTTTGCACACTTTGCTTTGGGAAGATTATCCCATTCTTCCTGGCAGATGTTCTCAAGTTACGTTAGAGGGATAAGAAACATCTGTAAGCCACCATCTTCAGGTCTCTCCACAGATACTCTAAGAACCTCAAGTCTTAGGGACAGTTGGAGACTCGCCCCAAAGCCACTCCAGAGCTGCAGATCATTGGACCCTTGTTCCAGTGCTCTGTGCCACATCCGTTGGTACCCCAATAATGGTGGTGTGGTGATGGAGATCGATCACATCCTCATAGGCAAATGCTGGAGCACCCTAAAGAACTGCAGTGTCTACAGAAGTGCCCAGTTTGTGAATTCTGAGCACAGACTTGTTGCTACTCCGAGTATCCAGTTTAGGTCCAGTAGGCTGCCATCTACTAGGAAAATGAGGCTGGACCTGGCCAGACTCCAAGATCAAGCTCTTTCTAATGAGTTTGCACAGTTTGTATGAGGAAGTTGCAGACTTGGGTGCAACTGTTGATCCTAAAATGACATGGGAGACTTTCCATAAGTCCCTGAAGGTTGCTGAGGGTTGTGTTGGGGTTTCATCTCGCAGGGCCCTCTGGATATCATTACGAGGAATTGCAGTGACAAACTTGATGGCAACTCCGGTCTCTACCAGGAACTGAGAAGGATGGTTGCAAGGTCTCTGAGGGCAGATAGGGAGCATTTGTTAGAGGAATCTATGAGCAAGTGACACACCATCTATGGTCTAGTGATCCATGTCCTGCTTAAGGAGCAATCGAAGCATTACACACATCAGAATCTGTTCCTCAGACAGTCACAGTCAGGGTGGTTGATGGGATGGTCATTACGGATGACACTGTAGTTGTGATCGGCTGGGCTGGCTACTTTGAGCAAAGCTGAACTTCTGGTTAGGGCGCTGGACATCTCTGGCTCCATGGTTTTAGAGGCTGCTCCTTTAATTAGATGTGAACCAACCAATCTCACTAAGATTGCACGGGTGGTGAACCAGCTGAGGATAGGGGAGGCTGCAGAGATCTGTGATATCTGGGGAGAACTTCTCCAGGCTGGTGGTAAGGCTTTCCTCCTTGCAAGCAATCTTTGAGAGACAAGAATCATCCCAATTGACTGGAAAACGGGACTTGTTGTCCCTATCTGAAAAGGGAAGGATGGATTGGAGCAACCACAGGCGTCATCCTCAATTGAATCTGTGATCACATGGATGCTATCCAGTGACCTGAGGCAAAGACTGGACTCCTTTGGTACTGTATCTCTTTGGAGAATTCTTGGATACCACTGGATTGACCTGAATGAGGGACATTACCTGCATTGAAAGCGAGAGTCAGTTACGGCACTACGGCCATGTGGTGCGATTGCATGAGGGTGATCATCATTCTTGAGCACCCAAGCGGCAGGACCAGGCCAATGGGACGCCCACGTAACAACTGGTTGTAGCAGATAGATGGTCATTTCCATAAGGGGGCTTGAAGCCAGTGTCTATCTGAGGATTTGCCAACCAGGATACCGAGATGTTTCATCATGTGGTGGGAAAGGCAACATGCTGTACCAGTACATGCTCCCCAACATGACTTGACCTATATATACCGTATGTACACTTACATTAACTTTAATCGTTAATTTTAAACATAAACTTTACAAATCCTTGACTTAGGGCCACAATCCTCATCAGGGTTCTGGAAGTCCAAACGAGAAGACCCAGGCATACCTGCATCAGTTCCTCCACACCAGTCCATAACAGTGTCACCTGGCTTGCTGGGGTTTGCCTTGTGCGCCTACAACTTTGTGGCAAGACACAATTGCCTTCTAATCTTCAAATCGGTTGATGGCGACACCTCCAAAACAGACTGACAACCAAATATAATCATATGGCTTACACTGAAGGGGTTTATGTGCTGACTCAGTGGTGCTGGGACAACAGTCTTGCTCTTAATGACAACAGAAACAAAGTACTGATCAGAGACATCAGGAAGAAGGAGGAAGCCCACACTCTAATCTACTGTACATCTGTGCATGACATTACCTGTAGAAGGAAAGCAGCTTTAAATTTCAATATCTGTGATGACAACATCTCAAGCTGTTAGTAAAGGTAGTTGTGAGCCGCCTTTATTTCTTAGACGTCTCAGGAAGGCTGAGTATCTCCATCAAGGCTCATCAATGTTTATATGTGCACATCTGAGGCTATTGCTCACTGGCGTCATGAGTGAGCTCAAGTGAGCGGCAACGTAGGCACAGAACAGTTCGGCCACACAGCTCCTTCTGTACTGGACATAAATAACACACAATACCTTAGAAAAGCAAACAGTGTTACAAAAGACCTCAGGCCATTCTGGACAGACACTTCTTTCTCTTTTCCATTCTGGCAAATGGTACAGGGTCACCAATACTCGCATCATGAGATTCAAGGACAGCTGTAATCTTCATGTCGTAGAGCTATTTGACAGACACTGAATGACAGCTGCATGAGTGTACCTCAGGGGTCCTCAATCACGGTCTTGGAGGGCCGCAGTGGCTACAGGTTTTAGCTCCAGCCTAATTGCTTAATAAAAAAGCACTTATTGCTCAAGTAACACTTCTGCTTCACTTGAGTTGTCTAGCTTGTAAAGATTTGAACCCTTATTGCTTATTTTAGTCCTAAACAGTTGTATTCTCAGTTTTTAATTGCTCCTACTTAGCAATAACATGCAAATGACAAAAGAGACCAGCATTTCTCCATTTAGGTTGTTTCCATTTACGCCGGTGTGTATTTATCATGCACTATTGGGTTTAATTAAATACTTAAAAGGAAAGTGAAAAGAAAAAAGTGAAGGACTGAAAATTAGTCATCTATTTTAGCCTTCAAATCTTTTGGATGATATTCTTAGAAAGGGGAAGAAAATCTAGGATATGAGAATTACCTGACATAGCCGAGTTAAAGCACCAACAAGCCATGAAATTAAATTATTGGCAAGAACTGCTTTCTAATTAAGCAACTGGGTTAGAACAAAAACCGGCAGCCAGTGCGGCCCTCCAGGACTGTGATTGAGGACTCCTGGTGTACGTGATGTGTATTTCTTGTGTACATCATCTGAGGTTGTATTTAGTGTATGGGTATGCGTTGTGTGGTGGTGATATTGTCAATAGACTGAAGGAAACAGTCAAATTAAAATTGCAGCATACTATATATCCCTACTGCAATAATTCTGAACTTGAAATTGTAAATATTTTTGTTTATGAAGTTAAGTAAACAGACTTTTAGGTTAGGTAAAGAAGAAGACAGTAAACGTGAAGTATAGGACAATGTGTGTTCTATCATATTAATAAAACTACTCTGTTGATCAGTCAGTCAATTTCCAACCCGCTATATCCCAATACAGGGTCACGGGGGTCTGGTGGAGCCAACACAGGGTGCAAGGCAGGAACAAATCCCGGACAGGGCGCCAGTGGCTGAGATTGGCTCCAGCAGACCCCCGTGACCCTGTATTAGGATATAGTGGGTTGGAGAATGACTGACTCATTTGATCAAGAAAACAATAAGTGAAATACTGATGACAGAATACTTACACTTCGACAGAACAGGGTAGGAATACCTAGAATTAATTACAAATTAGCTCAACAACAGCCCAGAAGCTAACATGACAATTCAATGTAGTACAGTATTTGCTTGGTTCAGTTTATGTGAAGCACTGACCTCTAAATAAAAAAGAGAAGAAAAGCTTCTGCTTGCTCCACAGTTTCCATCCAACACTTCAAACCAGCTCACTTACTCAAGTATTATTTATTATACTATGTGTACCACTTCTTTAACAGTTATAGGGGTGGGTCTTTGGTGCACATTTTATATTTTTATTGTTGAAAATTGAAGTTCACAAGCATTTATTCATTTCTACTATGACTTCACTTAATTTCCAATGTCCCGTCCATGAATTCCCCTTTGGTCTTTCACTGCAGTTTACAGAAAATTACCAGTGACTGCTGTTCACCCGTCTTCTTCAACTGCCTGCCTGACATTATACATCGTTGCACATTTGAGTATACAACATGAACATGAATGCGTATCAGATTTTTTGGTGTGTAGTCAGCTTTCTGATACTGCACACCCAACGTTCTCGTGGATCACAATCAATCAGTGCAACAACAATTTCTACTTGCAGAGAGCTCTGTCTCACACTTTGGGAATAGCAAATGGAGTAAGGGCACTGGATGGTCCAGGTAAGCATATTGCATTTCTCCATATGCACTTTAATAAAACCAGCTCTCCTCGTTATTCTATACTTATTTGGATACAAATGATAATCAAACTGATTAGAAAGAGAGTGAGTTTATCGGGTCATTATTGTCACCAGCAATGCATTGATGAATTTCACAATCATTTTTCGTAGCAAATTTACTGGGTTTGCCGGTGACCGTGTTCACAGAATTTTTCCCTGAAAATTCGTCATGTAGCTAGTGATTCAGAAAATGCTTAGTAGATAAAGAAGAGTCTTGAGCCATTGATATTATGAACTCCATTATGGACGTACTTCAATGAATTCATGAAGGCCAGCTCCCTAGAACTGAGTTTCTTAAATTTTTTTGGACTGCGGAGCCCTATGTGAAAAAATTTAAATCCGTGGAACCCCAAATGAAGAAAAAAAAAAAGGAAGTTACAAAAGAACGAGTTATCTGAAAAAATGTTAATCAAAAAGAAAATTACAAATATATGCAGTGTGAACGATAGGGGGCGCTCTCGCTCCCTTGAATCCCTATCCACGACTCCAGACACCAGGTAAAAGTCCTCAAGTTGACTTTATTTTGTCGCCACAGTGTACAAAACACACTCTCCACCACAATACTCATTAAACCAATAAACAATAAATCAATCCTCCAGCTCCCAGACGCGTTGGCACCCTTCCACCCAGCTCAGCTCATTGTCTGTGAGTTCCCATAGTCCTTTTATACTCCCTGACCCGGAAGTGTTTCTGCCCAACAGTCCACAAGTCCTTATTCCTTCCGGGTCAGGGTAAATAGTCCTTTCTTCAACCCGAAGTCCGTCGCTCTTCCTATGACGAACCTCCGGGTCACAGGGCACAAAGAAGCCCTCGGTCCTCCCTGCAGCTCCCTCCTGTGGCCCCCACGGCATCCAGCAGTCCTTTGCATAAAAACTCCATTGTCCGTGATGCCCTGCTGGTCTTCTGGGGACCTCCATGCTGCAAGGAGGGCTTCACCTGGCGGCTTGGGGGTATTGGCCGGGATAAATGGCCGGCCATCCTTCACAGCAGTTACAAAATAAGTTTATGCGAAAAGATGTAACAGTAAAAACCATGTTTCATGCATGATGAATGTAAATGAGATTGCATGACAAAAATATCAATATTTGGCGTAAGGTTTGTTAACGAGAGCCTTAATCTAGGTTTTAGATAATCTATAACCAATTTTGATATTTTGTTTGGATTGCAGTGACAATCAAAAATCAACTTTCACATACGTATTTTGAAGCAAACTGGAGTAGGATCCTAAATGCGTGCACATTTAAAAGTCCACATTCTATATAATTTTTACCTAAAATGTATGACAAAATAAACTTATCTTCAAATTTAATACATCTGAGGAATGATCAATCCACAAAAAAACCTTTGCTTGATGCCTATTAGGAAAAAGTCTTCAAATTTAACTAATGACATTTTGTAAATGATTGATCACAATAAATTTTAGATGATACAAAGAATTGTACTTTTCAATTCCCTTTTCTGCCTTGTTATTTTGGTCAGATTAGTTTTGATGTTGATAAAGAAGTTGTTTTCCATTCTTTGTATGCAGGGTTTCATTTTCTTCTTTGGGTCATCTATTTTTATTATAACTGACAAATATTGTTTTGTGTGTTTCCCGAAGTAATAAGTTGAACTTTTTTAAAAGCTGACATATGTCTGCAAGGTAACAGAACTTCATAAGTTCTGATGAAGAACTGTTTGATAGGAATATAATTATTATTACTCTCAGACCATCACAAAGCCTTTTAGAAATGTAACCATAAAAAAAAAATCAGCAAACATCTATATTTAGCAATAATTAAAAAAAAATATCTAACTTGAGTTGTTTACTCCTGTTAGCAACAGAACAAAAAAAATAACCACAATAATATTAATACATTATTTTAGTTAATGCACACAACTAGATGGCGGTGATGAATGCAACACTGAATCCATCACACAACAGGGACGTTTAGTAAATAACACGTCAGGCAGCACAGCCTCTGCCTTCTGCTTTAAGTGAGCACCGATCAGGGAGGCCAGAGACACATTCAGTGTTATGTCAAATTCAGGCTATTCATTGATCACTGGAAATTCATTATAAATTCATTATAACAGATGGCTCACAGAACTCAAATTAGTCAAACATATTTTATAGATACCAGGTTAGAAGAAATTAGACTTCTTATATGTAAACTGTTATCAGAGAACAAACCAGATTAACCAAACTGCACCCTACCCCTCCATAGTCCCATGATGCTTTGCAAGGCTTGTGTGGAATCACAGAGCTGTAACAGCCAAAGTTGAATAAGAGTGTCCAACCTGCTCAATTTGTGCTGTGCATATGTGAATAATTTAGGTCATATAAAGGCATACATGATGTCATCAGCTGGATTTACATTTCATTTGCATTTAGAGAAAAAAAAAAACAACAAAAAAAAAACACTTCCCTCAACATCCCACAATCTTAATGTGCAGATACGCAACTCATAGCAAATTAATTAGAGAGGTGTATTAGCTGACGATAAAGAGAATATTGTGAAACACTCTGCAGTTCAGTATAGATTCATTGTAAGTTGTGTCTTTACTGTTATGCTCCTCACTATGTAGCGCAGATCAGGTCGCGACAGGGACAACCCACTGAGTATGTAAATGCTGGTAGTTCACTTCACAGACTCTGTGGGTGATGGATAGCTGTTGTGAGAGGAGCTTGGAAAACAGAGAACGAGAACTTGGGGTATTGTTAGGGAAGCATGGTGGCACAGCACTGCTGCCTCACAGCTCAGGACACATTTTTGGGTACAATCAGTACGCCATAGTTGGCAGACGCTTCCCTAGCCCTCAGGGACACTTCAAAGACCACTGCACCATTATAATCCTACTTCAGTTTCTCCTTCCACACTGACTTTAATGATTTCGCCAAGTTCCTGAAAATTCCCAAACCTGTCTGCGTTTTTGCTGAAAGGCAGTATATGATAGATAGATAAGATAGATAGATATGAAAGATACTTTATAATAGATAGATAGATATGAAAGGCACTATATGATAGATAGATAGATAGATAGATAGATAGATAGATAGATAGATAGATAGATAGAAGCAAAGAGAATTTAGCTTTGTACATGTGACATCATTAATTATTATGTATGCTGATTTTAAAGCAAACTTTTAATAAATAAACAGACAAATTAATGAAAGTGTGTAGACTTCATTTCAATTTAAAAAAATATGCTTTTGAACAAGATGCATATATATATCTATGCCTTCAGAAATGAGTCCAGCAATATACATATAGTTGGACAGCAGAATATACATGGCACTTGGGGTTAACTTTAAATAACACAGCATTTAATAGGTAAAATATATTTTCTTCCCATATAAATTAAATATTAGTTATTACTTTAATTCTGTTGCCTGAACCAGTAGGTCCAACACGCATGATATGTACACCAACTACGTGTAAAATCTTACTTACTGATGAAAGCACACAATTTTCTGCCAGTCAGGAGGGCCAGACATGTTTTGCTGAACACAGGGCCTTTCAATAGAGGTCAATGTCTGTAAAATGAAGGACTTGCAGAGCTGCAGTGAATCCATTCAGCTGATAAAACAAAATGTGGATGTCAAATGAAGTCAATAAATCTTGATTTTGGGGTCACTTTTATTATTTCATTAAAATATATTGAAAAGTCTCTATCTTTATGCGTTTCAGTGGAGTATTTTGATGTTTGTTTCTAGCTTTCCGTGGGCTCATCAGAACATGATTCCACTTGCACAGTCTTGTCTCTCTAAATGGCGTCTTCAATTTTATGTTGTCCAAAAGATCTTTACACAATGAAGCTGTCAAGTGGCCTGTGGTGCTCCACTCAGCTCTTTGGTGTGCAATTTTCTGTAAGACTCTATTGTTGCCCACAGTCGACACAGCATTCCACCCCTGAAGGAAAGAAGGTACAACAAAAGGAATTCTTCATTATCCACACTCAATGCCTGTGTTACACAAGTGCCACAAATGTGAGAGACAGAGAAGGAAATTAGAAACACTTAGTGTTGTGTGAGGACCGATCTTGGTTTTTTACCACATTAGATTTGTCAACAATGTGGAAAATGCTTTAAATTTCACCATAAATTTTTGAGAGATGGTATTATCTTTAATATGGATTATCTACAAATCTAAAATGTTTGTGAAATAACCAAGTAATCCATGCCATTACATACTGTCAGAAGCCAGCATAAAGCCCAATTTTGTTTTAGTAAATAAGATAAATGTAACACTTAGCACATAGCAAAACAGAATCTGTACAAAAAGTGAAAAAAAAAAAAAATACAATGCATATTTTGTCACTTCTTCTTCTTTTGGCTGCTCCCGTTAGGGGTTACCACAGCGGATTATCTTGTTCCATATCTTGCTGTCCACTGCATCTGTCACACCCACCACTTGCATGTCGTCTATCACCACATCCAGAAATCTTCTCTTAGGCATTCCTCTTTTCCTCTTGCCTGGCAGCTCTATCTTTAACATATCCAGCATCTCTCCTCTGCACATGTCCAAACCAATGCAATCTCGCCTCTCTGACTTTGTCTCAAAACTGTCCAACCTGAGCTGACCCTCTAATGTTCTCATTTCTAATCCTGATAGATAGATAGATAGATAGATAGATAGATAGATAGATAGATAGATAGATAGATAGATAGATAGATACTTTATTAATCCCAAGGGGAAATTCACATAATCCAGCAGCAGTATTATATTAAATTAAATAGTAATAAAAATGAAAAAAATTAAAATAAAATTAATGTTCGCATTTACTCCCCCGGGTGGAATTGAAGAGTCGCATAGTGTGGGGGAGGAACGATCTCCTCAGTTTGTCAGTGGAGCAGGACGGTGACAAAAGTCTGTCACTGAAGCTACTCCTCTGCCTGGAGATGACACTGTTCAGTGGATGCAGTGGATTATTCATGATTGACAGGAGTTTGCTTAGTGCCCGTCGCTCTGCCACAGATGTTAAACTGTCCAACTTTAATCCTACAATAGAGCCTGCCTTCTTAACAAGTTTGTCCAGGCGTGAGGCGTCTTTCATCTTTATGCTGCCACCCCAGCACACCACCGCGTAGAAGAAGGCACTCGCCACAACCGTCTGGTAGAACATCTGCAGCATCTTACTGCAGATGTTGAAGGATGCCAACCTTCTCAGAAAGTATAGTCTGCTCTGAGCTTTCTTACATAGAGCATCAGTATTGGCAGTCCAGTCCAATTTGTCATCCAGCTGCACTCCCAGATATTTAAAGGTCTGCACCCTCTGCACACAGTCACCTCTGATGATCACAGGGTCCATGAGGGGCCTGGGCCTCCTAAAATCCACCACCAGCTCCTTGGTCTTGCTGGTGTTAAGGTGTAAGTGGTTTGAGTCGCACCATTTAACAAAGTCTTTGATTAACTTTCTGTACTCATCCTCCTGCCCACTCCTGATGCAGCCCACAATAGCAGTGTCATCAGCGAACTTTTGCACGTGGCAGGACTCCGAGTCATATTGGAAGTCTGATGTATATACATTGAACAGGACCGGAGAAAGTACAGTCCCTTGCAGCGCCCCTGTATTGCTGCACACAATGTCAGACCTGCAGTTCCCAAGACGCGCATATTGAGGTCTGTCTGTAAGATAGTCCACAATCCATGCCACCAGGTGTGAGTCTACTCCCATCTCAGTCAGCTTGTCTCTAAGGAGCAGAGGTTGGATGGTGTTGAAGGCGCTAGAGAAGTCCAAAAACAAAATCCTGTCCATCTTTGTCACACCCAACGCAAATCTTAGCATCTTTATCTCTGCCACCTCCAGCTCTGTCTCCTGCTTTCTGGTCAGTGCCACCGTCTCCAACCCATATAACATAGCTGGTCTCACTACCGTCCAGTAGGCCTTCCCTTTCACTTTTGCTGATACTCATCTGTCACAAATTACTCCTGACACTCTTCTCCACCCACTCCACTCTGCCTGCACTTTCTTCTTCACTTCTCTTCCACAATCCCCATTAATCTGTACTGTTGATCCCAAGTATTTAAACTCATCCACCTTTGCCAGCTCTACTCCATGCATCCTCACCACTCCACTAACCTTCCTCTTATTCACAACACATGTACTCCGTCTTGTTCCTACTGACCTTCATTCCATATAATCACCTCTTCAGGGACTCCTTGACCTGCTCCCTACTCTCGCTACAGATCACAATGTCATTAGCAAACATCACAGTCCAAGAGGACTCCTGTCTAATCTCATCTGTCAACCTGTACTGTCTAAGTTTGCTTCTTAAATTCCTTGCTACCATAAAGGGGAAAAGGCGTGTTTTACTTTTAATAGCAAAAAGTGTGGGTGGTTTGAAAAAAAAAATCACGGTATGAAGTAATGCAGCAATTTCAATATAAATCAGCAGAGGGGGTGGACAGGTGACATCACTGGCCTAGTGTTTGTGAACAAATCAAATCACAACAGCTGACCCGGTTAGGGGTTGGGCTGGCCAAGCACACAATTGAACTATTGTTTAATTCACTTATTTATTTTATATACTGTGTGTATGTATTTGTCAAAAGAATATTTTTGACAAGAAAAGCCATTCAGATTCAAGATACTCATCCATCCCTACTTATCTAATTTTTACAAAAAAATCAACTGGGCAAGTCCCCAAGGTAGAATCATTCACACTATTTCATAAGGCATTCCATGTCTGCAGTTCTTGGCGTGAGGAAAACTTTAACGACTGTGCAAAACGTATGCTTAACTAGTTTCCATCTGTTCTTGTGTTGATAAACTCACTTCATAGTAAAAGCACTCTAGTAATTCTTTTCATAATTGCAAACACTTCTAATGGGTTTCCTCTTAACTCCCATTTCCAACCATCCATTTTCCAACCTTCTGAATCCGAACACAGGGTCACGGGGGTCTGCTGGAGCCAATCCCAGCAAACACAGGGCACAAGGCAGGAACCAATCCCGGGCAGCGTGCCAACCCACTGCAGGATGTACACAAACACACCCACACACCAAGCACACACTAGGGCCAATTCAGAATCGCCAATCCACCTAGCCTGCATGTCTTTGGACTGTGGGAGGAAACCGGAGCGCCCGGAGGAAACCCACGCAGGGAGGACCCGGGAAGCGAACCCAGGTCTCCTAACTGCGAGGCAGCAGCGCTACCACTGCGCCACCGTGCCGCCCAACTCCCATTTCCTTATATTGAAATGATTCAGCTCCTTCAATGTTTCTTCATACCTCTCACCCCATGGTCCTGGAATCACTCTAGTCACCCGTCCTGGCTCTCTCTAGTGCTGTTATATCTTTTTTATAACACAGCTCTAAATCGAACATTCTATTAAAGCAAACAAACACATTCCACCTTTTTGATTTTGCATGTCTTTTCTAAATAACGTGCATTTATTTACATTATACTAATCTTCATTTGGACTTGGCCAAGGTTCTGTTTTGCAGTGTTATCATAGCTACATATAACTTCAACTCATTTGTGTTATTGTTAATAATTCTAGCATTAAGGCAATCAGTTTTTGGTGTATTAGTTTACTTTGTCTTGCAAAACTCCCAGTTAGGTTCTGTATCAAAACAATATTATCCTTAAGTAAAACCATAAAGCTCACAATTGCTCAAAACTAAATTTAATGTGGCACCACGGCTGCTGATGCGCACAAATCTGGGACTTTTGAACTGCTACCTCTACTAATCTTGAACACTCCAGATTTTTGCCCACTCCTACAACATCTTGAAGAAGATACACAACCAGAGCACCAAGAGCACCTGCACCAGCTGCATTTCTCTATTTTGACTTTTACCTTGGGTCTTCTGATACAGCCTATTTGTGGACTTATGCACTGAAAGATTCTTTAATACAAGCTAAGCACAAAATTATTATGCGAGTCCTGGTTGATTTGTGGTGTTGTTTTGGTTATTTGTCACCTTAATTCTTTTTGTGGGTTTGCACTTACTTTTTTTTAGAATAAGCAGCAAGGGCAGCAAAGAATTAATTTCTTAAATTTCCCTCAGGATCAATAAAGCATCTAACTATCTATCTATCACTGCCTTTCATGTCTACCTATCGATCTATCTGTCTATCTGCAAGCAATACACACTTTGTAAGTCAGAAAGCTAGCAGTCAAAAGCTGTGCCTTGTGCAGCATGATGCCATAGCTGCTATCAAGACGTACAGTATATGGCTTACCCTCCCCTCCATCTTTTCCCTTAAAAATGTATTAATACCGATACATCAGGTAACACATTGCCATTTCAGCATACAGTAGAGGCTTTTTAAAAATTTTCTAATTAACTAAAAGTACTGTAGCAAAGACAACCCTCAGCTTTAGCGTCCTTGACCTCTGGAATGGCATACCTATCAATATTAGAGAGAGATGCTTTTAGCCTTCACTTTTAAAACAAGACTAAAGACGTATTATTTTAATTTATAACAACTATTGAACGTGGTCTTGATATTACCAGTTCATACTGCTTTTTATTTATTGCAGTGGTTTTCACAGTTTTTAGGTCTTACATATTCGTTGTATTTTTGGCCACCTGCAATGACACTTCATGTATCTTTCTTTTTATGACCTGCCCAAGCTGGATTCAAGTCCAAATGTCTGTTAATGGTGTTTTCACTAGAGAGCCACAATTCAGCTAGCTCTCTGGAACTCTTAGTATTGAACCTGAATTTTACTTTCTCAGTGTAATAGCTAAACGTGTGTCCAGTGGAACTATGTGTGTAAATTAGAGACTGTGGGTCTTTCTTTCTGACAGTATTTCGATATTCCTGTATATGTGTTGTGTTTTGTCCCATGTTTTTAAGCATATGCAGGATTAAAAAGAAGAACACCCAAATAATAAAAAAGATACCACCGTATTAATCCACCCCTCTTACAGCCACCTACCTTTCTGTGCTTTCATCAAATGCTATACATTGCCTTTGCTTCTTGTATATCTAATCATTATCCCCTGATGATGACACCTTGTAGGGTGTCGAAAGCTTATCGATAAAAAACTTTTAAGATGCGACTCATTTTCTCCCTTTGTGATCTCTAGCTACAAATATGCAAACCGTATCACAGACCTTTGTTTCTGTTCCACTGTACAGTATATAGTGAATGAGTATTTCTTTGAATATGAGTAATCTTTTTTATTTGATTGTGCTTTAATGTTGTATTTTATTGCTTTTACTACATGTCATGACCATAGTGTGCGAGTGTGTGTGTTTATTTATTTACTTATTTAATAAGCTTCTGTAAAAAGCCAAATCTCCTCTGGGAATAAATACATTTTTTTTGTTTGTTCATTCATTTGTTCTTTTCTCTCTATCATTTTATTTTAACTGTACAGCATATTTAATTACTGTCCATTTTTTGGGCTTATAAGTGGAAGTGCGCTTTAAAAAAACAATTCTGAATTGAAAAAGATTTTTTAAATGATCTATTAAAAATTAAACACAGGTTTATTAAAAAGGTTAAATCAATGTGTACTTAAAATATTGCACATACTTATTTGCTTTTACCTTATTCCACAGTATTTCAGATCATCCTTTGTGGCAACAAAAAGCAAACTCTGCAGAGTAAATTCATGAGCAAGCAGCTGAAAAACATAAGTGCTTGTTAAAGCTGGGAAATAAAAACATGATTAAAAAACTTAAAATTATCTGAACAAACATTAATGATGTATTAGCTAACTTCATATAGTCCTCTGTATGGCTGATTTAGAAATTCAGCCTCAGTGTTTCCATCTCAAAGAGGAATAATTAAATTAAGACCCCAACACTTCAAACAGTGCATTAGGGTAGTGGCAAGAAATTCATTTGCATACAAAAGCAATTGTGGGAAGCAAATAAATAAAAAAGTTGTCTGGCAGACACCGAGGACTCTCCCCCGAGGATGACGCATTTCATTAATGGCATGCAAGCAAACACATTGTATCTCTTCATTTATTCATTAAGGATCCATGATTGTAGTGGCAAGGATCTTATAAGTTATACCCCAAAGATTAAATTATCATTCTTGTTGTTAGTCAATACAAAAGAAGGAAAACTCACATCTATATAAACCTGTGAAAAAGGCAAAACTTTGTTCTTTTTTTCCTTCTCCATTTAGAAAGACACAGAGACACAAGGAAACAATTCACTGAGTACTGCTGGTTTTGTGCTCACTTAACTGCTGTAGCGGACCTTGTGATGCCAGTTGCCACAGACAACACAGAAATGGCAAAGGTTAAGGAGTAAACAAGGGAGTGGGCAAACTCCAGATTTAAGCTGTGAAAATCTTTATTTAGACAATGTAGTAAATTATACATAAACTAACAAATATAAAGCTGTCATGTTTTTGACCAAAGCCCAAATGTACTGAATGGCAAAATAACAAATTGAAATCCTTTTTCACTCTGCAGACAGAGGTTAAAAGGAGAAATTAAGTGAAATCTGGATTTGTTGTAGAAGCTGGCACTGACAAGAGTTTATTACAGAGGAGTGTTAAAACACATTTCACTACTAAAACCGATCTATTTTTATTTTTATAGCGTATTACTTCCTGGTAGGATGTAACTTGTATGATAGGCCTCAAGGAAAGATTTTTCTGTCTCCATGATACCATAATGCATAGCGCAAAGAGAATTTTTTTTTTTAATGAAACTGAAGCCTTGATGAGTTTTTTTCCTCTGCTCAGTGTTCAAACGTTTACTGGCCAGCGGCAACTTTAACTCCTCATCTCTTAGACAACCCAGCCTATAGGAGAAAATCATCTCAGTTAACTCTTGTTACCCACAGAAATGAAAACTGCAGATACTGAAGCATTGATCCTATGGGAGGAAATGGGTTTAAGTTCCCATGGACTACATTCACTATACACTTTTGTTACCTGTTATCATAAACACATAATTTTGTGTACCAAAAATCAACTAAGCTTATCACCGTGCATCTTGACAAAACTGCTTGCAACCGAGCTGGCTAAAGGTACTGAACAGGATCAAAACAGATGGCCAACATTCCTACTTCGCCTTTGGCTGCCGGGTACATTGGTAAGGCAGTGGGTGGAAAAAAGCAAAACACAAAGAGCATGTTACAGCATGATACACTCCCAATTTTCTTACTCTGGATGTACTGTCTTCATCTGCACCCACAGAAAGAAGCCACTTTCTTAATGCTGAGCTTTCTAAATCTTCTGATTCCTTGAAATGGTTGGACCTGAAGGGAATGTCTGAAAGAAAGAAAATTATCCCAATTACTTATGTTTTTTGTATTCCTCTCCTCCATCGTCAACTTGGCCATATCTCAATTAGAACACTAACATATTTTTTATTCTCACAAACTGTTAATCAAATCAAAACTGCTGTTTAGCCTAGTATGTGTGTTCGTGTATTTAAATTATATACGGTTTAATAATTTCTGTTACTGCATTACAGCTGTACACCTGTGCAAGCAATGAAAATCAAGATGTAGACAACTCATTAAACTCAACAGGGCAGAACACTTAAGAATGAAGACGCAAGACAAAGAGAAAAGTAACTGTTCTTGATTGTATTTGAGATTAAACATTTCAGAATACAGAAGCAGCTATGTGGGCCTGAATCCTGAAACTTTAAGAGTTGAAGTACAAACATTATCAGAAAGTCCATGAGATTTATATAGTAGGCCTTTAACCAAAGAAATGATTTCCACAGCTTTTCAAAACAATAGCAGGGCAATGAAAATATGTTTAAAATAGTAGTCAAAAGAAGGTTATCTGTGGGGTTACACCCGAAATGTAATGAACGGAAAACAAAGTAGCGCAGTGCTGATCAAAGTCGAAGGTAGTCAAAATGTACAAATTCAATGAATCTCTGTTGCATTTTTATATTTCATCTCCTTTACATGATGATCAGGCCAACAAAAATCCACTGCTTGCTAGATGATACTTAATGTTTGCCAAATATCAAGTGAAAAGGGTCGACCGCATATATTTTCAAATGACTTTCAACACTCTGGTGTTGAAATTCACTGTCAACCCCTACTTTATTCCAAGAATTTCCAAAGCAAGTTAGTTGAGATTCTGGTTTTGCATTCAATATACAGTAGCATATATGCATGCACTTGTATCTCATAAAGAAAGCATTTTAAACTTTGTAAAACACTTTGAGCTGCGTTCACTGTAATACATGAGAGTATTTGTTACTATTGTTGAGCTCAGGAATTAATTCTTTGTAGTTTGGACAGGTGACACTGAACAAAATTAATCAGAATGAAAGAATAAATGTCTATGAAGTGTAACAGATGGTTAATAACAAAATAACTGCCCTCAAACTTGTACAATTCTCCTAACTTCCTGAAAAAACACACTAACGTATTCACTGTGGGATTTGAACTTTTAACACAGCCCAGTCATTCTCTGACCTGTAGATATAAAATGACATTCTTAGCCACAGGCATGTCTACTGTTAATTGACTACCGAAAGCATCAATATTTAACCATTAGAGTAATAGTATTTTTCATTTTAATTAGCATCTATTTGCATATAGACTGGACTGTCTAATGATGTCATTAAAGGTCAATCTTTTAAGTGCTGTTTATAAGAAACTCAATATATCTGCAACATACAACAGATGTTTAAGATGGCCGGGGCTGTTTGGCAATATAACAACTAATAAAGCAAGGTGCCCTACAGGAGTGGATTAATTTTATATATTACTATATTCCATTTTTAATTACCGAAAATGATTAATGCTAATTTCTGAAGCAAACAGTTGCCATAGCTATCAGAACTGTGACTTGTTTTTAGAATGAAGGATAAACCACCTTCTCATGGGCTCACCACCTATGGGAGGGGCCAAGGAGGTCGGGTGCAGTGTGAGTTGGGTGGTGGCCGAAGGCGGGGACCTTGGCGGTCTAATCCTCAGCTACAGAAGCTGGCTCTTGGGACGTGGAATGTCACCTCTCTGAAGGTGAAGGAGCCTGAGCTAGTGCGCGAGGTTGAGAGGTTTCCGGCTAGATATAGTCGGGCTCACCTCAACGCACAGCTTGGACTTTGGAACCAATCTCCTTGAGAGGGGCTGGACTCTCTACCACTCTGGAGTTGCCACCAGTGACAGGCGCTGAGCGGGTGTGGGCATACTTATTGCCCCCCAACTTTGAGCCTGTACATTGGGGTTTACCCCGGTAGACGAGAAGGTAGCCTCCCTCCGCCTTCGGATGGGGGGTAAGGGTCCTGACTGTTGTTTGTGCGTATGTGCCGAACAGCAGCTTGGAGTACCCACCCTTTTTGGAGTCCCTGGAGGGGGTGCTAGAGGGCATACCTTTGGGGGACTCCCTTGTAGTGCTAGGAGACTTCAATGCTCACGTGGGCAATGACAGAGAGACCTGGAAAGGCGTGATTGGGAGGAATGGCCCCCCTGATCTGAACCCGAGCAGTGTTTTGTTATTGGACTTCTATGCTCGTCACGGATTGTCCATAATGAACACCATGTTCAAATATAGGAGTGTTCATATGTGCACTTGGCACCAGGACACCCTAGGCCTCAGTTCAATGATTGACTTTGTGGTTGTGTCGTCAGATTTGTGGCCACATGTCTTGGACACTCGGATGATTAGAGCTGTCAACTGATCACCACCTGGTGGTGAGTTGGCTTCGATGGTTGGGGAGGATGCCAGTTAGGCCTGATAGGCCCAAACATGTTGTGAGGGTCTGCTGGGAACGTCTGGCAGAGTCCCCTGTCAGAAGTAGCTTCAACTCCCACGTCCAACAGAACTTCGACCACGTCCCGAGGGAGGTGGGGGTCATTGAGTCCGAATGGGCCATGTTCCGTGCCTCTATTGTTGAGGCGGCTGACCGGAGCTGTGGCCGCAAGGTGGTCAGTGCCAGTCGTGGCAGAAATCCCCGAACCCACTGGTGGACACCGGTGGTGAGTGATGCCGTCAAGCTGAAGGAGGAGTCATACAGGATCCTTTTGTCCTGTGAGACTCTGGAGGCAGCTAATAGGCACCGACAGGCCAAGCAGAATGCGGCTTCGGTGGTTGCTGAGGCAAAAGCTCGGGCATGGGAGGAGTTTGGGGAGGCCATGGAGAACGACTTTCAGATGGCTTCAAGGAGATTCTGGTCCACTGTCCGGCGTCTCAGGAGGGGGAAGCAGTGCTGTGTCATTGACCATTCTATTTTACTGCACAGGCTAGAAAACAATGTTGGGCTTACAGGCCCCGTGCTCGCTTGGTTCAATTCTTATTTATCAAATCGATTCCAGTATGTACAGAAATGTGCAGACAGTACTCCATCATTATACACAGAAGTTCAATATGGTGTCCCGCAGGGCTCAGTACTGGGACCTTTACTGTTTTCACTTTACATGCTTCCACTGGGATCTCTCATTAGGAAACATAATGTTAATTTTCACTCGTATGCAGATGACACCCAGTTATACCTTTCATTTAAATCAAATGAAGTTTCTCCGATGTTGTCTTTAATTAGTTGTGTTAGTGAATTAAAGGAATGGATGAATGAGAACTACTTGTCTTTAAATACAGATAAAACAGAGATGTTAATTGTTGGAGGGAATGACGCTGATCACAGCAATATTTTGTCATCATTTAACTCAGTTGGAATCCCAATTAATTTTACTGAATCAGCCCGCAATCTAGGTGTTATCTTTGACTCTAGCATGTCATTTAAAGCGTATATTACAAAGTCGTCCAAAACATGTTTTTTTCATCTTAAAAATATTAGGAAATTAAGGCGCTTTCTAAATAAACAGGATTGTGAGAAATTAATTCATGCATTTATCTCTAGTAGGATTGACTACTGCAATGCGGTGTTCACTGGCTGTTCAAACTGTTCTCTATACAGCCTCCAGTTAATCCAAAATGCGCTGCAAGAATTATTACAAGAACAAGAAAATATGAACACATAACCCCAGTTCTTAAATCTTTACACTGGCTCCCAGTTAAGTTTAGGGCAGATTTCAAAATCCTCCTTTTAACATATAAAGCATTAAATGGCCAAGGTCCGCTTACTTGTCTGAACTTATCATGACTTACAAACCTGAGCACATTAAGATCTCAAGATGCCGGTCTGCTTAGGATTCCAAGGATTAATAAAATAACAGTGGGAGGTCGAGCTTTTAGTTACAGGGCCCCTAAACTGTGGAATGGTCTTCCTGCTTCCATAAGAGATGCCCCTCGGTCTCAGCCTTTAAATCCCGGCTGAAGACTCACTACTTCAGTTTAGCATATCCTGACTAGAGCTGCTGATTAACTGTACATACTGCATCTCTGTTGTTAGTCATTAGCACTATAACATAAGTAACATGATAATTATATTTGAATACTAACCCTCACCTATTCTGTTTCTTTTCTCGGTACCCAAATGTGGCCATTGGTGCCACGGCCCATCTGCCAAGTTGTTTTCCTGCCTATGGTAAAGTCATCCCTGATGGAGGATCACAGGAATCATGGGAAAGAGGGTCCTTTCATCGGAGCAACGTTTCAGCCGTGGCATGGCCAAATGGAGATGCAGCTAGATGGATGAGGTCTCCAGGACTCTAAAAATATCCAAACCTAATTATGTCATATCATCTACTGTTAAACCGTAATTCTAAAATTTTTATTATGCTGTCTTAAGGAATTGTTCTGTTGTGTATATTGTATTGTATTGACCCCCTACTTTTGACACCCACTGCACGCCCAACCTACCTGGAAAGGGGTCTCTCTTTGAACTGCCTTTCCGAGGTTTCTTCCATTTTCCCTACAAGGTTTTATTGGGAGTTTTTCCTTGTCTTCTCAGAGAGTCAAGGCTGGGGGGCTGTCAAAAGGCAGGGCCTGTTAAAGCCCATTGCGGCACTTCCTGTGTGATTTTGGGCTATACAAAAATAAACTGTAAACTGTATTGTGTCAGCACCATATATGGTGGGGATGGTGCGCAGCTGACCTCGACTCGGGACGTTGTGGGTTGGTGGGGGTTCTCTGAAGACCTCCTCAATCCCACTAACATGCCTTCCAATGAGCAGAGTCTGGGGACTCGGAGGTGGGCTCCCCCATCTCTGGCAGGCAGGGCCCCAGGGGTGGATGAGATACGCCCGGAGTTCCTCAAGGCTCTGGATGTTGTATTACTGTCGACACGTCTCTGCACAATCGCATGGACTTCGGGGACAGTGCCTCTGGATTGGCAGACCTGGGTGGTTGTCCCCCTCTTTAAAAAGGGGGACCAGAGGGTGTGTTCCAACTACAGAGGGATCACACTCCTCAGCCTCCCTGGAAAAGTCTATTCCGGGGTTCTGAAGAGGAGGGTCCGTCGGATAGTTGAACCTCGGATTCAGGAGGAACAGTGTGGTTTTCATCCTGGTTGTGGAACAGTGGACCAGCTCTACACCCTTAGCAGAATCCTGGAGGGTGCATGGGAGTTTGCCCAACCAGTCTACATTTGTTTTGTGGACTTGGAAAAGGCATTCGACAGTGTCCCTCGGGGAATCCTGTGGGGGGTGCTCCAGTAGTATGGGGTACTGGACCCCCTGATAAGAGCTGTTCGGTCCCTGTACAATGGGTGTCAGAGCTTGGAACGCATTGCCGGCAGTAAGTCGAGCCCGTTTCCAATGAGAGTTGGACTCTGCCAGGGCTGCCCTTTGTCACCGATTCTGTTCATAACTTTTATGGACAGAATTTCTAGGCGCAGACAAGGTGTTGAGGGGGTCCAGTTGGGTGGACTCACTGCTATTTGCAGATGATGTTGTCCTGTTTGCTTCATCAAGCCGTGATCTTAAGCTCTCTCTGGAGCGGTTCTCAGCCGAGTGTGAAGCGGCTGGGATGGGAATCAGCACCTCCAAATCCGAGACCATGGCCCTTAGCCGGAGAAGGGTGGTGCCCTCTTGCAGTTGGGGGAGAGATCCTGCCTCAAGTGGAGGAATTCAGTATCTCGGGGTCTTGTCTACGAGTGAGGGAAGAATGGACCGTGAGATCAACAGGCGGATCGGTGCGGCATCTGCAATGATGCGGGCTCTGCATTGGTCTGTTGTGTTAAAAAAGGAGCTGAGCCGTAAGGCAAGGCTCTCAATTTACCAATCGATCTACCTTCCTACCCTCACCTATGGTCATGAGCGAATGCAGGTGGTTGAAATTAGTTTACTCCGTAGGGTGTCTGGGCTTTCCCTTAAAGATAGGGTGAGAAGCTCAGTCATCCGGGAGGGGCTCAGAGTAGAGCCACTGCTCCTCCACATCGAGAGGAGTCAGATGAAGTGGCTCAGGCATCTGATCAGGATGCCTCCTGGACGCTTCCCCGGTGAGGTGTTCCAGGCACGTCCAACCGGGAGCAGGCCCCGGGGAAGACCCAGGACACGCTGGAGGGACTATGTCTCCCGGCTGGCCTGGGAACACCTTGGGATTCTCCCGGAATTGCCAGAAGAAGTGGCCGGTGAGAGGGAAGTCTGGGCCTCCCTGCTCAAGCTGCTGCCCCTGCGACCTGACCTCGGATAAGTGGAAGAGGATGGATGGATGGATGGATGGATGGATGGATGAACCACTGTGCCTCAGGTTTTGTTTCCTAAACGAATGTTGCTGACTAGAGTTCAGGGAGTTTTCTCTCTTTGGATGTCAAAATGGGTAGGTTTTAATTCTAATGTTGATGGACCATATTTTCATATTTCATATTTTCACTGAGGTTATGTTTCACTATATTGTTACCACAATTTGAGAGTTTAAGTAAATATTTGTTTAAGATGTACATTTTGAGCATTGTTGATGTAAATATGAGAATGTGCTCTAGAGCCTATAGTAAAGTTATTAATTATATAGGCATGATATCCTGGTAATACAGGGGAAGATGAAACTATGTGAAACATATGAGGGCCTAGAGGTGTGTGCTTATTGATAGAATGCTATTAACATAATACAGGAGCAACATAATTTGTTTAATTTAGAAATTTATCTTACATTTGAAAAGTGAACTAGGCATTTAGGAAGGTATTAAATAAGAGATACCTGCAATGCTGAAATATCCGTTTCATAAATTTGTTTTACAAAGGGGCTTTATTTACTTGGTTTATCACATCTGGTCCAGACCAGATTTAACAGAATAATATGCCTTTTTTTACATCATAATAATGATCCTCTATCAAATTACAAGAAACATAGCTTTTTATTTAAGAATTTCAGCTTCCTTATTTTTGTATGAATCCATAGGGTAAAATAAACGAATATGCTGTCCTTTTTGCCAGATCAGTTTTTGAAAGTAAAAGTCAAGTTCTTAAGTAGCAGAGTGGTTAGTACTGATGTTACACAGCTCCTGGTTTAGATATCAAGCCCATTCACTGTCTTTGTGTGTAGTCTGCACATTTTCTTTGTGTGTCTGTGGATTGTCAGACACCAGTGCTTATGGAATTCATTTTAGGGCTCTGATAAGATAAGCAGTACACAGTCGATAATACTTTCTCCACCATTTATCTGTGGGAGAACATGGAGACTGGCTAACATCACTTCATTTGTTTCCTCGGAAGTACCTTTTATTCCGGATCCCACCGCATATAAAACCACCAACCATTGGAAGAAGACATTCAATATTGGTCCAGAGAGAGCAGGAGACACAGCTCCTACCTTGAGACAGTTACAAGCCTAACCCTTTTGTGTAAACCAGCCACGGCCATTTATCTTTATAGTGGCTTTATTACTTTAACTGTTTTTCTTCTTTCCTCTTTTAAACGGGGTTCACAATGGAGCTGCCCCAACTCTTCTCTTGTCTCATTCCCTAGTGTTACAGAAGATTATCAGCAGGCGCTACAGTTTTCTCCCTAATCCTGAAAACAAAAGTGTAGCATTTTTTGGCTGCTTCAAACTGACTTTATATGAGTGAGAGTGTGAATGTGCAAGTCCTACAATTAAGCAGAGTTTCAATCAGGACTGTGTACTAGAATGGGGATCCAGCTCCCCATGTTCAGTCTGTAAAAGATAAAGACCCAAGGCTCATTGATGCACGTAGGGAGCAAAGGCTAGTTTGTCTTTTCCGATCCCACAGAAAAGGGACTGCATCACAAATTGCTGAAAAATGCAATGCCGGGCATGGAATAAAGGAGTCAGAACACACAGTGCATTGCGGCTTGCTGCATATAGGGCTGTGTAGCCAAAGACCGGTTAGAGTGCCCATGTAGACCCTTGTACACTGCCAAAAATGCCTACAATGGACATATAAGCATCAGACCTAGACCGAAAATTGTTCATGAATGCAACAAAGAGTCCAAGGTGTTGACATGGCCTCCAAATTCCGCAGCTTTCAATCCGATCGAGCATGTGTGAGATGTGCCAAGGAATCCCCACATTGCAGCTTAGTGGGCTTAAAGGTTTTGGAAACTTAAAGGGTCTGGCACTAATGTCTTGGTGCCAGATACTGCAAGACACCTTCAGAAATTTTGTGGAGTATAGGGGGACAAGCAAAATATTTGATAAGTGGTTAATAGCTATAGCTAACTTTTATGGACAGAATTTCTAGGCGCATCCAGGGTGTTGAGGGGGTCCGGTTTGGTGGACTCAGGATTGGGTCACTGCTTTTTGCAGATGATGTTGCTTCATCAGGCCGTGATCGTCAGCTCTCTCTGGATTGGTTCGCAGCCAAGTGTGGAGCGGCTGGGATGGGAATCAGCACCTCCAGATCCGAGACCATGGTCCTCAGCCGAAAAAGGGTGGAGTGCCCTCTCAGGGATTGGGGGGGGTGAGATCCTGCCCCAAGTGGAGGAGTTCAAGTATCTCAGGGTCTTGTTCACGAGTGAGGGAAGAATGGAGCGTGAGATCGGCAGGCGGATCGGTGCGGCATTCGCAGTGATGCGGGCTTTGCATCGGTCTGTCGTGGTGAAAAAGGAGCTGAGCCGTAAGGCAAAGCTCTCAATTTACCAGTTGATCTATGTTCCTACCCTCACCTATGGTCATGAGCTATGGGTAGTGCCCGAAAGAACGAGATCGCGAATACAAGCGGCTGAAAGGAGTTTCCTCCGCAGGGTGTCTGGGCTTTCCCTTAAAGATAGGGTGAGGAGCTCAGTCATCCGGGAGGGGCTCAGAGTAGAGCCGCTGCTCCTCTGCATCAAGAGGAGTCAGATGAGGTGGCTCGGGCATCTGATCAGGATGCCTCCTGGACGCCTCCCTGGTGAGGTGTTCCGGGCACGTCCAACTGGGAGGAAGCCCCAGGGTTGACCCAGTACACGCTGGTGGGACAATGTCTCTTGGCTGGCCTGGGAAAGCCTCGGGATTCCCTCGGAAGAGCTAGAAGAAGCGGCCAAGGAGAGAGAAGTCTGGGCATCTCTGCTCAAGCTGCTGCCACCGCAAACCCGATCTCAAATAAGAGAAGAGGATGGATGGATGGTTAATAGCCAATAGCACGCATCATCACAAGGTGATTTACAAAAACTGAACAATACCAAAAAAAACAAAACATAACACAGCAATTACAAGAAACATATCAATAACAGGTACATCCTGGAGCTTGCAGTTATCCTAAGTCAAGTCAAGTTGGGGAGCATGCACTGGTACAGTGTGTTGCCGCACACATTATACTACGAAACAACTCGCGATCCCGGTTGGCAACCCCCCCCAGGCAGACGTGCAGTCCAGTCACACCCTCCGGAAATGACCCTCTATCTGCTGCAGCCAAGTGTTACATGGGCGACCCCTTGGCTTGATCCATCCACTCAGGTCCCCAACAATGAGAATCTTACGAGCCAGATCACCCTCAGGGAAACGCGCCACATGGCCGTAGTGTTGTAACTGACGCTCCCTCACAACGCAGGTAATGTGCCTCATTCGAGACTCCATGAGCAACCGCTCATTCAACACAAAGTCAAACCAACAGCATCCAAGGATTTTCAGGGGACACAGTACCAAAGGAGTCCAGTCTTTGCCTCAGGTCACTGGATAGCATCCATGTCTCGCAACCATATAGCAAGACAGGAAGCACCAGGACTCTAAAGACTTGGACCGTCGTCCTTTTGCATAGATATTGGGAGCACCACACACCCCTTTCCAGCAACCTCATGACCCGCCATGCTCTCCCAATCCATCTACTCTTCATGGGTAGAGTTACCAGAGACATGAATGTCACTACCAAAGTAAGTAAACCTCTTGACAAGGTTGACACTCTCTCCGCAGACGGACACACTGCTAATGCCTGTGCCCAAGAGGTCATTAAAGGCCTGGATCTTGATTTTTATTCAGGACACTCGCAAGCCCAGACACTCAGACACCTTGCTCAGTCTCTTGAGCACCCCGATCAGAGCCTCCATTGACTCCGCAAAGATCACAGCATTGTCAGCAAAGTCAAGATCTGTGAACCTTTCTTTACGAACAGATGCCCCACAGCCACTGAGCCCCAGTTGCCCAACACCCAGTCCATACAAGCATTGAACAGAGTAGGAGCAGAACACACCCCTGATGAACCCCAGAATGAACTGGGGAAAAAACACAGAGTTCCTGCCTCCACTCTGCACAGCACTCACAGTACCAGTGTACAGGTCGGCCACGATATCCAGAAACCTCGAGGTGATCCTGTGAACCCTCAGGATGTCCCACAGGGCAGCTCGATCAACTGAGTCGAACGCTTTACGAAAATCAACAAAAAAGCTGCAAAGAAACTCTGTTGAGTTTGCGCTCCATGAGAACACTCAGTGGCAGGATGCGGTCGATGGTAGACTTCTTAGGTGTAAAACCAGACTGCTCTGGTCGCTGGTAGGTGAGCAAGTGATCACGAATCCTATTGAGGACGACCCTGGCAAGGACTTTTCCCGGCACTGAGAGCAGTGTTATCCCCCTGTAATTGTAGTAATCCAGGCGATCACCCTTCGCTTTCCAGATTGGGACGACAAGTCCTGTTTTCCATTCAGTTGGGATGATGCCAGTCTCCCAAATGGAAGCAAAGATTGCTTGCAATGCCAGGACGACAGCCTTACCACCAGCCTGGAGAAGTTAACCCCGGATACCACAGATCCTAATTATCCTTGACAAACTTTAAATGGGTGTATCAAAAGGAGCACATCTAAATCCAAAAGAATGGTGGCAGGGTGCACAGCACTAGTGACACACAAAGTATAATGCATGATGCTGCACAGATCAGGTATCGCTAGAGAGAAAAATTACAAAGTAGGGTACACTGAAATACTAGTAGACAAATTAGTATTAGGTAATAAAAGCAACTATTTCCAATCGAACACAACTACAATATAAAACTACAAGTAGGGTACAAAGTAAAAGAGCAGAGTGACCTTTTTAAGGCTGGTGGACAAATCTATCGTCATGCACTGAAGTAATGGCAGGACATTCACTTGAGTTTAACAGAGCAGGAGCTACAAAGCTGAATGGGTGTTGGCCAAAAGTTTCAAGTAGAGATAAAGACAAAATTAAATAAATTTAAGGATTAAATTGGCAGTCAATATTATCTGAATACTGTGCAAAGCAGCAGGCATGAAATACAGGAAGCTAGACTAAAAATAGCTGTTTCTAGACATATTTATTTATTTGCTAGTAACACTTTAAAAGGGGTGAGACTGGCTTTTTTGAAATGCAGTAAATACAGTTCTTTGAGGTTCTGTAGATGCTGTGTATCCAAGCAAATTTCTAATTACTTATTAAAATATTAAGTTGCAAGTTACTACAGTATTTAAATATATAAGCAGCTAAACATACAACAACAATGTGTTTATAGTCGATTTTTCAGCTGGGGCTGCTAATGATTTATTTTGCATTTTATGTCCTTTCCCTTGAAGAAATTATAATATCTCATCAATACAATCTGTAAAATAAAACAAAAAAACAAAAACAGAGAAACAGATTGGCACAAACATCACAATGACAACGTGGTGAAAAATGCACAAGTAATTTACATTTTTTGCTTTCCATTCAATAATGGGAAAATGTCTCCACCTAATGGTATAAAACAAGAACTGCAATTTTGCACCTTTAGTGCAGGGATCTTCAACCTGGTCTTGGTTTTTATACTGTTTTTCAATTAGTGACATGTTGCTGCTAATTACCTTCTTTCCCTACATTATAATTTAGTTTTTTTTTTTTTAAGATTATGTCATCTGAATTACAAAAACAAGAAGGGAGCCAAAAGATGAACAGCTAAGTCTGGTCTCAAACTCCAACTTATTTCACTTCAACTAGTTTCTAAATTAGAAGCCAATCCCTGCTGTTAATTAAACCAGTTATTTAATTCTGTGGCCTTCTGATGCTCTCATTTTGCCACAGCAGACATTTTCAGAACTGTTTATTTTCCTGTTCTAAGGACATTGTCAAAATGTTTCATAGAGAAGAGCAGATCTGAGACCTTTGCCTTCTTTTATTTTCAGATATTGTATGATGGATACATTTTGGCTCATTTTGTATTTTATTATTGTTTGGTTGCTAATTAAAGAAAAAAGAAACAATTAAGGGGTCAGAGCAGCAAGCCAATTAAAATAAAGGCAAAAGAGTCAATTAGCAGCGAAAAAGGGCCACTAATTAAGAAAATGAACGCCTGCAACCACAGTAGCACTCCCAGACTGGTGTTGGAGACCTATACATTAGTGCAACCAACAGTGTAAAATAAACCAATTTTAAAAAGACAGGTCAAAGATTTACTGCTGAAATTATGTCTCTGTCCAATAAATGTTTTTTAAGCAATGATGTGATTGAGAATCATTTTTAAGCCTGGGTACAGCACACATTTAAAACTACATTGGAAAAATGTTCAGATTTTCAGCATTTAAAAACACTTTAGACAATTCATACAAATCTATTTTCTTTAAGCAAGAAGTTAGCATGATTTCAAAATAATAGAGCGTAAACAAATCCAACATCTGCTCCTTCCAAATGAGGCAATAGTATGCTTTGTCCAATAAGATTACTACTTAATTTTAAATATATTAATATTGAAGACACATTAAACAATTTTTGGCACTGGTTTACAGTATTAAACCATAACCTCTAATGGCACGAAGTGTGTTCTGTAAACTGGCTTTAATTAAAATCAATTTAGTATCAAACATATACAGAATTAGCTGTCCCCCGTGGCTTCGCCTGAGTAGTAGTAAATTAGGACAGTTTAAAAATAAATAATAAAAACATAATTTGTATTGAGAAGAATTTATAATGATAGCTTTTGTATCGGGGGACCTCTTGATATACAATATTTTTGGTTTTGCTATCAGGGGTGAGAATATAGCTGTGATCTCTTCGCCAAAAATGTAAAAAGTTGGCAAGGTATCTCTGGCCAAGCGGAAGGTAAGTACGTTCACATGTCACACTTTGGTACTGTATCTGATCGTGTTCAGCTGTGATGGGAGAGCATCCCCCACATGGGGAGAACAGCACATGGCCGTGATATCTCTGCTAATGAGCAGGTACGCTCTAAAACACATGTAGCTCTGATCTTGCTTGCAAAAACGTCAAACATTAATCTTTAATGATCTTTAAATGATAATATCTGCAGAACAAACCGGTATCGCTAGCTAAGCGGAGGCAAGGTACGCTCGAACACGTGGCGAGAGCTAAAGCAACTCAAATAGAGGCTAGCGATTGAGTGTCCGGCTCCCTACTCCTGAGGTCCAGCTTGCCCCTCCCCTCGGCCTGTAGCATGTCTCTTGGATTTACACAAATGAATCAGTGCAGCAATCAAAGTATAATACTTAACCCGATGAGAAAAGTCGCAAAATCAACCGGAATGTCAAAGCAAATTATACAAAAAAAAAATCAGATCTAAATCCATTATGTAGTTCTCTTAACTACAGACAGATGTTTGATTTTATATTATACTAGCAGAATACCCGCGCTTCGCAGCGGAGAAGTAGTGTGTTAAAGAAGTTATGAAAAAGAAAAGGAAACATTGATGATTGTTAATGTAATTGTTTTGTCATTGATATGAGTGTTGTCATATCTATCTATCTATATCTATATATATATCTATATATATATATATATATATCTATATATATATATATATATATATATCTATATATATATATATATATATATATATATATAGCTATAGCAAAATACCGCAGCAGAGAAGTAAAAAGAAAAGGAAACATTTTAATGATAATAATAAGTAATAATAATAATAAGTAATTGTTTTGTCATTGTTATGAGTGTTGCTGGCATATATATATATATATATATATATATATATATATATATATATATATATATATATACACACAGACACACACACACACATATATATACATACATATATACATATACATATGTACATATATACTGTATATACACATATATATACAAATCTACATATATATATCTACATATATATATTAGGGGTGGGACTCAATTAAAAAAATTAATCCAATTAATTAGAGGCTGTGTAAGAATTATTCTTGATTAATTGTATGTAATCACACATGAAAATTTGCCCCAAATCGCAAATGTTTTTTTTTAATTTAAAAGGGTTTTAGTGGGCTTACAGAATCAAATAATAGACATGGACATGAATATTGTAAACTCAAGCTGTTTTAATTTCTGAAAAAAAAAAAGCTTTTAAACTGCATTTCAATTCAAAACAGAAACAAAAATATCATCTCTGGCTAAAATTGGGCAGACTTAAAAATAAAGTGGTAGTTTAAGTACCTTAAGTACATTTTCAGAATAGTATTGTCTTTAAATAATAATAACCAAAATTTCAACATAAAGTGCAGTTTTCTTCTTAAAAAAATAAGTCAGAAACATAAAAAGTTAATTTGACCAACTTAATCTTTAAACTCTGAGTAACCTTACTAACTAACTTACTAACCTTACTAACGGTCATGGAAGTCCAATGATCCTCAGCTTTCTGTAATGCATCTAATTTTGCTTGCTTTTCAGTGTGCACAAAACCATGCTTTTATCAAGGCTTCGCTCAGGTAGTCTTTTGAAATGAAATTTCCCTCCGATCAGTCGTAGGAACGCGCTTTATTCCGACTCTAACATTTTTGTAGCTGTGATGTGTGCATCAGTGTAATCGATGTACCAGGAAATCATGCATTGACAAAAGTTCCCCTTTGCTTGGAATTGAAAGTTTGATTAAATGCGTTATTTTTTAACGCGTTATGGAGTACATGCATCTAAGCTTCGCAGCTGTGCTTGTGCTAAGAAAAGGAAACATTTTAAAAATAATGTAACATGATTCTGCGTTAACCGCATATTTTTTCATATGTCCCAAACCAAGGAGATGCGAGGGTAAAATGAATCGGGAAGCGCGCGTACATACTCAGTGCATCCATTCTCGGGAATCGAACCTCAGATGTCGGCGCTAGAGGCGAAGCCTCTACAATTGCACCACGGCGTGTGGCTTGTCTATTTGAGAGTATGTAGATCGGGATATATATATATATATATATATATACCCGCATTTCGCAGCGGAGAAGTAATGTGTTAAAGAAGTTATGAAAAAGAAAAGGGAACATTTTTAAAATAACGTAACATGACTGTCAATATACAGTATTTGTTTTGTGAGTGTTATTGAGTGTTGCTGTCATCAAGGATTTGATTATCATTATTTCTTTCAATCAGGTTCGTATTTGTAGGATGTGTTGTGTTCAAGTTACATTCCGTGTTTGTCAATCGTTGTTAAGATAAGAGGTTTCATTCATTGATTCGTTTCTTACTGCATCAATAAACAGCTCGTCTTCCTCTTTATCCGAGATGTGACACACTGCATGCACGGGTTTTTTTTTTACACTGTCTTCCTTTAGCGGGACATTCACTTTTTCCACCGTGTGCTTTGTTTCCGCAGTAGCTGCACTTATGAATATGCTTGTATGTATCAGACGCTTCATATTTTTTTGCTGTCTTCTCAATTGTTTAAATTACTCTTTGGAACTGTTGCTTTTTGTCTGTGCACTGCGTCAGTTCACGTGAGCCGCTTGGTGTTCATGCATCGAAGGTTCCCAGCTGTGCTGGTGCCATCTCGTGTGATGTCCACGGCTGTATGTAATGTTAGCTAAGACCCGGCACTTAAAAGTTTCTCTCGCAGTTTCGCTGAGTTTGTGCCAAACACTACCTTGACCATCTCATCTTCCTCTGCATAAGCACAGTCCTTCACCCGTGAATATTTAGCGGCAGTGTTTCTATTGGATTGCCGCTGACGGACGGCCTTATATGGCCAGGCACTAAATTACAAACGCCAGCAGCAGCCTGTCTATGAACTTAATTTAAACTGTAGGTTTACACCGTGTTTTGTTTCCGAAGTAGCAGCACTCATAAATATGGTTGCATACGTCAGTCACTCGCTTCTTATTGTTTCGCTGCCTTCTCAATTATATAATGCATGTTTTCTTCAGCACTTATTTGAGCTCTTCCTGGTTTTCTACGTACTAAATTGATAGTCAGTTCACGTGATTACGTGGGAGGCGTGATGATGTCACACGAAACTACACCCCCCACGGCCATCCAGCTCAACTCCATTACAGTATATATCTAGTTATGACCATTACGCGTAGAATTTCGAAATGAAACCTGCCCAACTTTTATAAGTAAGCTGTAAGTAATGAGCCTGCCAAATTTCAGCCTTCTACCTACACGGGAAGTTGGAGAATTAGTGATGAGTCAGTCAGTCAGTGAGGGCTTTGCCTTTTATTAGTGTATATATATATATATATATATATATATATATATAAAGAGAAGAGAGAAAGAAGAGCAGCACACTCCAACTCCCACCACTGTGACTGTCCAATTTGAGAACTGACCCGTACCTATAGGAGCGGAGGATTTCTGCCTCTGAAGATGATCAATCTCTTCATCCTTTCTCTTCACCATTTTCCTCAGCAGATCTTGGTATTCCCTTTCTTTCTCAGTAAGCTGAGCCAGTAATCTGCAAATACCATATAAAAGTCTCTTAATTGAAATGAAAAAATTTAAAATTATTTCTTTCAATAACAGGCTCAGACAAAACACTTACAGGCACTACAAGCCTTTTTTATGCTAGGAAATGTATGGGGTCTAGCCTTTAAACAAGCACATTAATACAGATTTGAAAGTTAATTTGCATGAAGTCATATTTCAGATTTATTCCACAGCAAAGAATGAAAGGTAACATTTGCTAGAGAAAGTCACTTTCTATTTTTTATCAGTATAAGGACACAGAGGGTGGCATGTGGCATAAGACAGAACACTTTAAACACCTACAATAAGTGACGGAATAAGGAAAATAATAAGAAACACCAGAAAAATGTGAGAACAACCTTTGACATCAAAAGTACATATTAAAATATTTTCTCCCTGTAAAGGATCATTGGGAGCTCCCAAAATATGTGGGTGATGAATGTGGCTTGGACAAGCAGTCAACATATTTTAGGGCTATACAGTATATTGTATGAAATACTGTACCATTAAGTTCATGCAAAGACATTTATGACATAATCACATTAAAAAGTGCATCAATATAAATAAAAGGGTTATTAAAACTGTGAAAAAAAGCATGATTAAATAAAAATCACATGAAACCACTGTAAAAAGTGCTGGCTTTAAAAGAAACAAAACTGCTGTCACAATGCTAAATAAAAAGTCTTTAAAAATAAGGCCATTTTAAAATAAAATGTACAAAAACTAAATTTAATGTAACTAAATTATTGAATGAAAAAAAAGCATACATTTCTTTTACATAATAATTAGAGGACATTTATTTAAGTATGCCTTTTTCACAATTTAATGTCTATCAAAATATCCTTTCTAAAAGAGGAAAAAATTCCAATATTTTATTTTATTTCCTTCTCTATTATTTGGGCAATAGTTTTAAATGGATTGAAGGTCTTCTTTTCTTATCCCATCATCTGGTGTTTCACATTCTACAATGCAGATGAATCTTCACTTGTAAGAGCTTTACATTTTTGCTTCTAGTAAAACTATAGTTCATCATTTTCTGATATCCTTAATTGAAGTTAATATTATTATTATTTACTACTTCTAAGTTCCTTCCAATATAGTTAGCCACTGTATTCTTTTAAAAAGCGGAAGTTAATTATTTGATGGCATCATTTTGTATGGTCATAAACAATTCATATAAGATTCTATCTACATTTTTTATTTAATTTTCACCTTTAAAATATTCCAACATTAAATTCTAAAATATAAACAAGGTTAGTTGCCTTTTAATGTGCTACTGCAATTAGCAACCTCCTAGGCCGGAGAATGACATACCTTCTTGTGGTTCGGCTATCATTTGTTAAGACTGAGATGTCCTGTATGTGCACAACTTACAAGACTCTGCTTTCCTGCTGAAGAGGCTACTACTGTACCTAGGCAAAGTAGACTGTATAAACCGTAAGTAAACGCTGTGAAGCACAAATAAAACTGTATTGTACCAAGTAGTCACTGTACACGGCTAGCACACATGCACGTGAAATGTTGGTTTTGTTAAAAAATAAAACAGTGGGAGAATTGCACAAATTCTTCTAGTTGATATATCTGTAGGTCACGTCTTAAAAGCCTTTTTGGGTAACAAAATGTAAGTGAAAGACTGGATGCTTTGATATGTCAACACAAAATATAAAGAGCAGACGGACCACAGGATTTTGTTTTATATATTCATGGTTCCTTAACTTTAATTTCAAATGTGCTCATTCGTGGATGTGGATGGTGGCAATGCTGCTTAGTAGATAAAATTCTACCACAGGATTTTTGACACACTATACCAGTCACTTTACCTTCCTCTGTTCCAGTTTTAAAAATACGGTGTAAGTAAATATATTTGGGTGTGTGTTTGTGTGGACACGAGTGAGCTCTACAATGCACACAAACCCGATTCAGGGTCATTTACTACCTTGAACTCAGGACAGCCAGGATAGGCTCCAGTCTACGGCAACTTGAGTTAGCATTTGAAGTCCTGATCAGTGACGTTGGAATATGTTTGCCCTACCAATATAACTAATAATATGTTGAAGAACTTTTGCTAAGCCATCTTCATAACTTTAAATAACCACTGTGACATTTTTAGGGATGTGCTATACACACTTATACAATAGTGCAGAAAATTTTTTGACAAAAGGTCTTGACTAAATTAAATCAATAGAAATGCACTCTTACTTGACTGTTTCTGCTCTAAGGCCATTTAACTGAAGTACCAGTGGGTTGACATTTACTGAGGCACTCTGCAATGTACAGGTACCGACAGTGTCTCCGTTTAACTCATATCGGAGTGTACTGTCCTGACCGTCTTCTATCGGAGAAGGAGAAACTATGGCTTTTTCTTTGACATCCTCATTTTGATCCACTGTTTCTTGATCATCAGTCTCAAAAGACGACTGGAGATGCAGCTTGAGTTCTAAAGAACAAGGACAGACAAATAACACTAGTGTTAATACCTATACAATAAAAATACAGTATGAAGGTCCACAGAAAAAGAAAAAAAAACAAACTTCCAGACACAAAAGAAACACATTTTAAAGAGCAAAATTTGTGTCTATAGTTGGGCAGTGTACAATTAATTTACTCATTTCAGCAATTTTTCACACCTGCTTATTTCATTGCAGGAGAACAAGCAACGGCACTGGGTAATTCAAAATAGCACCAAATTCTGAATGGAGCAGTCACACAGGCACTAATCAACCTAACACACGTTTCTTTGGTAAGTGCGATCGAGCTGCGGTATCTGGAGAAACGTCCATGTAGGCCTGAAGACAATGTCCATAGCTCTGATGTGACCTGAAGCTATAAGGAAATGCTGATCTCTGTGCCAAAATGACACCTTACCTTAATTTAATTGGACATAAAACACATGATTTTATATTCTCCCTTCACTTCATACACATTTTCAGTGGTCAAATTATTTCCCTCCCTTTATAACTGTTGCAGAAATTGAAGAATGATTTTACTATACCTGGGAGGAGAACAGCAATTGCAACTTGTACAGCTTTTCTGAGAAGATTATCCAGTGCAAACATCCAATGTGGCTTAATATTCTGCTGTTTCAAAACCTTCTTTACCTATATAACAATAACAAAACTACATTTTACACCTTTTTCAAATAAAACCCATATACAGCACAGGAATATTTGTTCTATTTGTCCTAACTCTCAATGTATAGCTTTGTCAACTAGAGGTTTGCTGTAAATCAAAATTAAGAAGTCATTTAAAAAAAAAGTCTGTGTCTGGTTAGGACAGGATATTGAGAGCAGCCTGCTCACCCAAGGATACAAGGATTTACTAACAGACTAGTAATTTTAGCAGCAACATTTCCTCTTCTAAGAATGCTAAGTAACTGCTCATGAAGCTGGTTAGTTATGCAATTTGTCTTGTGGCATCGTCACTCGTCAAGTTTGAGAGTTTCGGCAAGACAGATTTTATTCAGGTTAAAGTCAGAGAATAGCAAAAAAAAATGTTTCAGTTGCTTGCTGTCATATGTTTTGTGTGTGTTGTTGCTGGGATGCACTTTAAAAACCTCAGTCACTGTAACCGTACCAATGTTTTCCCTTTATTAGAAGCATGCGACCCTTAGCTATTTTCTCTTCTATTGCTTCTTGCATTTTAGCTATTTCTGTGTTTTCTGTTGAACATAATTGGAAGTCAAGCAAAAGGACACCTTTTATTCACTGTTACTGTGGCTGCTTTTTTCTTTTCTAGCCAAGTAAGAAATTTTCCTTCTTTTTATTCATTCCGATGTGCATTAGGGGTTTAAGGTTTGATGTTTGTTATATTTATTTATTTAGCTTCTCTAAAAGCTAAATTACACCCTTGGTACAAATAAAGTAGTGTCTCTCTGTCTACTCAGAGGGGCACCAGAAAGTAGTTAATTACCAAAACAAATGTGCTATGGACCAAAGAGCAGGACTTGCTTACACACTTTAACTGCTACCTGAACATGATCTCCATATAGGGACACATTTATTTTAAATGTGCGTTGGAGCTGGGTAGTCCTCTACAGTGCATCTTCAACCTGAGCCTGGAACAGGGGAGAATCCTGAGGTTTTGGAAAACATCATGCATCACCCCAGTCCCAAAGGTATCATGTCCTAGTGAGCTGATTGACTTCCGGCCTGTTGCTCTGATGTCACATGAGATGAAGACCACGGAGCAGCTGCTGCTTCACCACCTGAGGCCACAGGTCCACCACACCCTCGACCATCTGCAGTTCGTATACCAGGAGAGGATGCCATCATCTATATGCTACAACAATTCATCTCCCACTTGGACAGAGGTAGTGGTGCTGTAAGAATTATGTTTTTGGACTTCTCTAGCACCTTCAACACCATCCAACCTCTGCTCCTTAGGAATAAGCTGACAGAGATGGGAGTAGATTCATACCTGGTGGCATGGATCGTGGACTACCTTACAGGCAGACCTCAGTATGTGCGTCTCGGGAACTGCAGGTCTGACATTGTGGTCAGCAACACAGGAGCGCCGCAGGGGACTATACTTTCTCCGGTCCTGTTCAGCCTATATACATCAGACTTCCAATACAACTCTGAGTCCCGCCATGTGTAAAAGTTCGCTGATGACACTGCTATCATGGATGCATCAGGAGTAGGCAGGAGGAGGAGTATAGGAACCTAATCAAGGACTTTGTTAAATGGTGCAACTCAAACCACCTACAACTAAACACCAGCAAAACCAAGGAGCTGGTGGTGGATTTTAGGAGGACCAGGCCCCTTATGGACCCCGTGATCATCAGAGGTGACTGTGTGCAGAGGGTGCAGATCTATAAATACTTTGGAGTGCAGCTGAATGATAAACTGGACTGGACTGCCAATACTGATGCTCTGTGCAACTGAGGACAGAGCCGACTATACTTCCTTAGAAGACTGGCGTCTTTCAACATCTGCAATCTGCAGATGTTCGATCACACAGTTGTGGCAAGCGCCCTCTTCTACACGGTGGTGTGCTGGGGAGGCAGCATAAAGAAGAAGGACGTCTCACGCCTGGACAAACTGGTGAGGAGGGCAGGCTCTATTGTAGGCATGGAGCTGGACAGTTTGACATCCGTGGCAGAGCGACGGGCGCTGAGCAGGCTCCTGTCAATCATGGAGAATCCACTGCATCCACTGAACAGGATCAACTCCAGACAGAGGAGCAGCTTCAGCGACAGACTGCTGTCACCGTCCTGCTCTACTGACAGACTGAGGAGATCGTTCAGGCCCCACACTATGCGACTCTTCAGTTCCACTCGGGGATCAGTAAACGTTAACATTATACAAGAATATAAACTGTTACACTTGCCTTGCACGCTACACCTTGCATTTTTTAACTTGCACTGCGCTTTTACTGCTCTTTAATTAATATTGTTTTTATTAGTATGCTGCTGCTGGAGTATGTGAATTTCCCCTTGGGATTAATAAAGTATCTTTCTATCTATTTATCTATCTAAATGCACTTTAAAATGTTTATGAAGATGAAATCTAAAATGCAATGACAAAAATATTAAGAAATAGACAGTTTAGAAGCATCATCTGTAAAGTTTTGTACTGGCAGGCAAACTGATAAAATTATTAGCTAGCAACTGTGTCCTTAGAGTAGCACTGACATTTCAGAATAATATTTCCCAGAAGGGCTATATTAGCCTACTCATGATGTCACAGAGAATTTAAAAGGGGATTCCAAGAATAGAAATGACGGCTTTAACGGAATAGAGGAAGATAGAGTAAGCAAGAAATTGAAAATCTGGTGGAAGAGAGACAAAAAGAGTGACTGCTTTCACTACAACCAACTAACAGAATACAGTAACTGAAACTAACCATTTACAAGATCAGATGGAATGCTTGTATTTGTTGTTTAAAGATTGGAAGTTGAGCAAACCTACTTGAATAAAACAAACACACAGCCAATAAATGAAGGGCTGAGCTATTCATTTTGACTAGTGTCACTGTTGTGCATCTCAGTGCTCACTATATTGCACACCATATAGTATATAGTATACACATCTATGCAAAACTATTGGGTCACGTGTGAAAATGCATAATCAAAGGGCAAAAGTTTACAAGGCTTATTTTCTTTTTAATTCCGTGTGGCGTCACTGTTTCCATCCTGGTGTTAGCTACAGTACTGTATACACATTTATGCAAAAATATTGAATCAAGATTAAAAAAATGAATAGTGAAGGGCAACGTTTCAAGGTTTTTTTTATAGAATAACACCCACATAAAGAAAACCGCTGATACACTGAGTCCTTTTAACAGTTTGGAAACTTAAGTTCATTAAAAAAAAGCACAGTCATGAACTTGAGAGTGAGAAGAAGAGAGAAGAATGTTCTGCGTCTTAACTTTTCTCCTATTGCAATCACCTTTGATAAGTGACCCATTTAAGAAACTGTGTCCTTTTAAAACAGCAATTGAATCAAATCTCACAGATTTGAAGGAGACGAGAATATATAATACACCTTAATAAAAGGATGAGTGTCTATTTGTGTGTCTGTGTATTCGTGCATTCATCCATTTTCAACATTTCTGTTATATAGCTAAAGTTCACTGGGAATATGCCTAACCAGTTTATAAGTGTTTTATGGACTTCGAAAAGAAATACAATCACGTCCCTCAGGGATTCTTCTAAGGGGATACTTTGGCAATATTAGGTTCTGGGCCTGCAGCAGCAGACTATTCAGTCTTTGTACAACTGGAGCAAAAACTTAGTCCACATTGTCGGCAGTAAGTCAGACTTGTTCCTGGTAAGTGTGGGACTCTGATAGGGCTGCCCTTTGTCACTGATTTTGTTCATAATTTTAATGGATAGAGTTACTGGATGCAGCCAAGGAGGGGAAGGTGTCCAGTTCAGTGGCATCTGGATCACATCTCTTCCTTTTTATCAGGTGATGTGGTCCTCTTGCCTCAGATGTGTACTGGTACAGTTTGCAGTGGAGGGTGAAGTGGCCAGGATGAGGATCAGCACCTCCAATTCTGAAGTCAGGGTTCTGACCAAGAAAAGGGCGGAGTGCCCTCTTCAGGTTGGGGATAAGGTGCAGCCTGAAGCAAAGGAGTCTAAATATTTCAGGGTCTTGTTCATGAGTGAGGTAAGAAGGAAGTAGGAGATACAGTAAGTCGTGTGGAAATAACAGAACTGAAATATACAATACTTTACCATGTGGTTTTACTGTTTTTAGAACACTTAATTCATGTATAGGATTACAATGATTTATAAGACTAAAAATCAGCCAGTTTGTAAACAGTAAAATAAAAATTCAAGCATAAAAAATTAAAAATGCAACAAATACACAAAACTGTGTGTGTGACAGTGAAATCTAATAGGAATTAACAACTCATTATCTGCAGAAACACAACACCAACAGAAATATGACTATACTCCTCTTTAAATATAAGAGTACACAAGCACGGGAATTGAAAAACAGCAATATATCACAATCTGTGAGAGTGTGAGTCAAATCCACAGTAGGTTGATGATGATGGAAAAGACACAAATAAACATGATAATACAACGGCTTGCTAGGTGCACTCCACAAATGTACAGCGTTATTACACATATGCAGAATGAAATATTTAGCTCTTTCAAAGGATGAATAACTACTGTTTTTCACAGTTGACTATATTTTGACACTGCAGGGACTGCACCTAATTTTGTTGTATTTGTTACAATGACAATAAAGATATTCTGATTCGGATTCCGATTCTGAGATGACAGTTTAAAAAGACTATCCTGAAATCCTGTTTGGGTTGGTTTATGACTTTACCTAATCTTCTTCTTGCAATTCTAGTTTGAGTTAACTGATTTTGAAAATTAGTAGTGGGACTGTGAATGTGGGTGTGTGAAAAAGTGAGCCCTGTGATATACTGGTGTCTTGTCTGGGAAATGTTATGGTCCTAGATATCTCTGAATTGGATTAAAGGGATTTGAGAATGTTTTGTTAAGTTTATAATTTTGAAATTGCATAAATGGTGTGGATATATTAGCAACAACTGCAATATTCAATTCATGGCTTGGGGAATGCAGACTGCTCACAAAAATTAAAGGAACACTTTAAATAAACACATTAGATACATCAGATCTCAATATGAAGTTGGAACTCTATACAAATAACGACAGGGCAATGTCTTAGGAACAAAAGGATGCCAAGTCTTTTAATGGAAATAAAAGTTTTCTGCCTACAGAGGGCTCAATTGTGTAGACACCCTAAAATCAGGGTGAAATGAAGATGTGGCAGACTAGTCCACTTTTTCAAAAACTTGATTTCTGCTACTCAAAATGCTTTTCAGTATCTTGTGTGGCCCCCACGAGCTTGTATGCATGCTTGACAACGTCGGGGCATGCTCCTAATGAGACGACGGATGGTGTCTTGTGGCATTTCCTCCCAGATCTGTATGAGGGCATCCCTGAGCTGTTGTACAGTCTGAGGAGCAACCTGGCGGCACCTAATGGACCGAAACATAATGTCCCACAGATGTTCTATTGGGTTTAAGTCAGGGGATCGTGAAGGCCATTCAATTGTTTCAATTCCTTCATCCTCCAGGTACTGCCTGCATACTCTTGCCACATGAGGCCGGGCATTGTCGTGCATTAGGAGGAAACCAGGACCTACTGCACCAGCGTAGGGTCTGACAATGGGTTCAAGGATTTCATCTCGATACCTTATGGCAGTCAGAGCACCATTTCCTACGCAGTAGATGTCAGTGCGTCCCTCCATGGATATGCCTCCCCAGACCATCACTGACCCACCACCAAACCTGTCATGTTGAACGACGTTGCAGGCAGCATATCGTTCTCCTTGTCTTCTCCAGACTCTTTCACGTCTATCACAGCTGCTCAGGGTGAACCTGCTCTCGTCTGTAAAAAGTACAGGCGCAGTGGCGGACTTGCCAATTCTGGTGTTCTTGAGCAAATGCCAGTCGAGCTCCACGGTGCTGGGCAGTGAGCACAGGGCCCACTACAGGACGTCGGGCCCTCAGGCCATCTTCATGAAGTCTGTTCCTGATTGTTTGGGTAGAGACATTCACACCAGTGGCCCTCTGGAGGTCATTCTGTAGGGCACGAGCAGTGCTCAGCCTGTTCCGCCTTGCACAAAGGAGCAGGTATTGGTCTTGCTGATGGGTTATGGACCTTCTATGGCCCTGTCCAGCTCTCCGAGAATAACAGCCAGTCTCCTGAAATCTCCTCCATGTTCTGGAGATTGTGCTGGGAGACACATTAAACCTTCTTGCTGCAGCACGTGTGGATGTGCCATCCTGGAGAAGTTGGACAACCTGTGCAACTTCTGTAGGGTTAAGGAATCGCCTCATACTGCCAGTAGAGATAATTACTCAAGCCAAAACTAGCATGAGTGGAAAACCAGCCAAAAAAGATCAAGAGGGAGAAACTTGAAATGACCTCCACATGTAAAACCAGTCCTGTTTTGAGGGTTTTCTAATTGTTGCCACTTTAGTGCACCTGTCGTTAAGTCCATGAACACCAATACAGCTGAAAGTGATTAACAATGACCTCAGCTGCTTAACCAAACAGAAAATTATCAGACAGGTTTAATTGATTTCATGCCAGGCCCAATAAAAAAAGTGTTCCTTTAATTTTTGTGAGCAGTGTATATTGTGGAACTTGCCTTCCACAAAATGTTACCACAGGTTATCAAGTTCCTGACAATGTATACAGCTTCACTTTGTCTCATGCCATTTTCTGAATTTATGACATGTCAAACAAATCTCTTTATGAAAACTTAGTAAAAGAGATCATGAATCTTCACTACAAGTGCACTTTAACTGTGTGGTACAGAAAATGGAATGCATGTATGGCATGAAAAAAATATACAACATTTATCATTTTTAAAAGATGACTTGTAAACCAAAGTGTCTGAGAAGTGCTAAACCATCTGTGAAAACAAGCAAAGAAAGAGGCCTTTCTTAAGTATGAGTACGAAGGTTTATGTTGCAGTGTGAGAAGTACTGGTAGGCCATGAATGAAAGAGCAGTAGCGAAGGATAAAATAAACGTCCATGCAAAAAGAAAACTCTTAGGAACTATTCCTGGCAAAGTAATATGATACCTTAGTAATGGCTGTGAGAATGGTGATCTCAGGAAAGGAGGGTATTCTGGTGTGGAAAATCTTCTAATTTTTAACTGCAAACTGTTTGCATTAAATTTTAATACTTCAAAAGAACCATGATGAACTGAATTTACAGGCATTGCAAGAATCCTTTTGTACTGTACTTGTAATTTATCCATTTGTTCCAGTCAGCTTATTTTCAGTTATTTTATTATTATTTTATTTTTAGTTTACAGCTTGGGAAAGAAATGAGCGCAGAGGTATTTAAAAGATCAAACACTTTGACCAGCGTCATTCGTCATTAGGACAGGACGGTCAATCAAATGTGTGCAAGGTCACATGTCCCAAAACCTAATGTGTGCATTATAACTTAAATATGGCCAGTCTTACAGCCCAAAAAGAGGAAAAAAAAGTGGAGGGAGAAAAACAACAGAAGGGCAACATGAACAATCAAGAGATGTGAGATCATCTCATTTGGACGTCAGAAAACGTAACTATTAACAACCCAAATTACTAAAACAAAAATCGTCAAGAACATCCACCACTTGACACTTCTGATTTTCAGTAAGATTTTCTAAGACTGCTTATATCCAGACTTTGTTATTTATTTTATATTATATTTTCTTCAATTTGGGATTGTTATACATTAAATACAAAGTTGCTTTTATATTTTCTATACTTTGTTTTTTTTATCTACAGTGATTGAAATAGTAAATGGGTATAAAGTGTCAGTTGGATAGCTACTGTGATAATTACAGAGTTTATCAAGGCTATTGAGGTAGCTCCTCAATAATTAAAACAACTGCAGTAAAAGACAGACATAGTTTGGTTAGTAAGTAGCATGTAACCAAAAGAGTTGAGTTTTTCTGCGTGTTTTGATGACAGCCATATATTTGTTACGCTGGTTATCGTGAATCTCTGTATCAAGTATCTTATGCAGAATATTGTGGAGTGACTGGCAATTGACACAACTTGAGACTTTGTCTAGATAGGATTGTTATGTGTGTGTATACTTCTATCTGTGGGTGTTAATCTTCAAGGCGAGAGTAGATGAACCCGATAAGCATTTCTGGTAAGTCTAACAAATTTACGATAAACCAGAAGGGTAACATTTACAGGAGATGTTCTAGGGAGGTGGGAGTAATACTTTGAAAAACAACTTGTGAACCCTGTGCTCATATATCACCAGAAGCAAGTGGTGAGACTGTGAGGATTTCTGAAGTCAACACACTGGCTGGAAAGCTCCACCATGGTGAGGTTACAGCGGCGAATCAAATTCAGCTAGAAATGTGATAAAGACAGGGTACTTTTAGTCAGTCTTGGTTAACATTCTTCTTGAGAGCTACACTAGGAGAAAATTTAAATCGTAACTAGGAAGAATGGAGTGGTGGTCTGCTTTTTCTGAAAGGGAAGACTATTTGAAATATTCCCAAAAAGTAAACACTGATATTAAATACTCCCATGCATCTAATTTAGTTTAATGTAAAACTCTTTAATTTAACAAAAAAAAAAACAAAAACACAAATGGAGACAAATGACCTCTAGTGAAGAAAAGTTCTGTCTACACATTCTTCACTTATATTGTTTTCACCCGAAACTGCACCATGAAGTATGTACACTTTTTTATTTTTTTGCAAACGAGGGGGCTCTGCCCCCTGCTCGTCAACCCCTGGCTTACGCTACACGCCAGCCACTTTTCATATGTGGATTTCAATTTCATCAAATAACAAATCTTTTAATTCTCACGGATATGCCTCATCATTGGAAAGAAACAAATTTTCCCTGATGAAAACATGAATTAGATTATCTACAAGTCTCCGACTTAAAGTTTAAATCTGAACAATATATTCAATCTCTTTTCGCTGTTCTGTTACTTCACTGAGCAATAATTTCCGGTTGTTTGCGCTAATGTGATCTTTACTGTCATTTTTTTAAGACTTTCGAGTTTTAGTACTTTAATTACCTCTAACCTGCTCTGCATGTGTATCGCGTAAACGTTGTGGAACCTCTTTACGATGTTCTACGTTGTCATCTACTCTTTGTCTTTTATTTCCGGCCCTGGTCTTGGCCAAATCTCTTGGCACAAAATCTCATCTTACGGGACTTGAAAGTATCTCTCTAAAAAAGTCACATCTCGTCCCAGGGTAAAAAGTCTCATCTTGCCTCAGGATTTTTTTATATAATAGAGAGATATGTATAAAAATACAGTTAAGTTAAAAACAAAATACTCACTGCATCTTGGAAACTAAACAGCACCACCTGCAGGGAACTGACGGGAATACCATCCATAAACAGCTTTTGATTAAGCTTTTGAAGGGTACCAGTTAGGGCTTTTTGATCTGAGTTGCGGATATACTCCTTCAGGCCAGACAGAAGCTGACTGATGTGTTCTGCAGTGAAGCCAGGCTCCTCTCCTCCCTTTAAGTATATGAATATGAAGCAGAGTAATGTAAAAAAAATTATATAAACATAAGTGTTTCCCACTGATTAAACCATTGAAAGTTTTAACTTGTACATACTTTACAAAAATGCATTAGAATACAAGAATCCCTAAATATTGTGCAAAAAGGCATATTGTTGTGTTCAGCTGTAGTTTACATATTGCTATTCCCACATTCAACATCAGGTGCTAAATGGCATTCAGTAAAATGCTGTATCTGCTGTTGGTTGAGCTTTATTTTAAATAAGAAGTGCAGCATAACTTTCAAAAATGCATTTTCTTCCAGTATGAGCATAGATCACTTCTTAGGTATTAGTCCAATGAACAGTACACTCAAATTTAGATCACCTCTTTTAACCAAAGCAAACACATGCTTAAATGAGAACAAAGGCAGCCTAAAATATTCACATTTGTAGTTGAAGAAGTGAGCCTGCTAAAAAAAGTATCAATTAAAACAGAAGTGACAATAAATCTCAAAAACGCAAACCAGATGGAAACTTTATGCTTTGTGCCACATAAAATAGACCCCCTTGGCCCAACGTAATTAAATTTCACTTACATAATAGTAGCAGCAATTGTGATATGTCTTACATGTTTATCACTAGTGAAGCAGGATACATTTTTGCACATTACGATATCTGTATTTATCCAATTTCATCATTAATGGCTTTGACTTGAAGAATCAATGTGAAGATTAAAGGTAAGATTTTTTTAAAACAGTGGTAAGACCGGCAAAGGTGCATGGAGCTAGAACAAAGGGCAGTGAAAAGGAGTGCAGGAGAAGAAAATGGATGTGGCAGAAAGGAGAATGTTGAGATGGATGTGAGACGTTACAAAGTGAGACAATCAATCGGAAGTACAACAAAAATAGGAGAGATATCTAAGAACGTGCAGAAAATTAAGCTGAAGTGATATGGACATGTGATGAGAAGAGACAATATGTGGGCAAAAGAGTGATGGGAATGGAAGTACAGGGGAAGAGAAAGTGAGAGAAACAGAAGTGGAGGTGAATGGATAAAAGAACAATATCTGAAGGAAAAGGGCTGGACGGGTGAGGCAGTACAAGTGAGGGCTGCATGCAGAAGGTTAATCAGGCAAGTTGACCCCATACAAAAAAGTCAAAAACAGGTGACAATCTCGAAAGCTAATTTTTAAGTGTACTGTATTTTTCTATTCACTATAGATATTAACACGTAAGCAGCTTTTACTATAAGGAATTGCATTAGTCCTTTAATTTTCAAGCTTCTTCTTTCCACAAATCTCTTCTTCGGGTGATGTACATTTTTTGAGAATGAGCTTTGAACATTTTCATTTTTGTTCATTTTACATACTTAGAGAAAGACTTTTTATTTAAGCGACATCTGTCACTGCAGTTGCAGTAGATAGCAATATTACTTATACATTCATCTAAACCTTCAAAAGTATTTTATTTGTTACCCAATCCACAGCAGTGTATAACCTGATTATCATCATTAATCAAACTGAACAGGTTTGTGTATCTACGACACATGGAGTTTGGCATTTCTTAACATAATCTCATATCTCAGTACAGAGCACAATGCAATAAAGATATAGTCGTTAGTTCAAAAAAAGTTTATTTAGTTCTGTTTTAAGACCTTTCAATTTAGCACAACATTATCTGCAGCCAGGAAAAAAATGCACATGTAAAACAAGTCAAGGTCACATGAAGTACCGACCAACAAAAATTTCAAACAATAACTTAATAATGTTAAAGCTGACTATCTATCATGGAGTTAGTAACCAGCCTACATACCTGAACCTGAGATTCAAGCATATGTTGAATTACAGTCCGACTGTCCTCGGAGAGAATCTTGTGCAATGTTGCTCTGCGCTCGCTGTCCTTCCGGAGGATGAACATCCCCAAGTTTTCTTCTGGAGCAGCAGGACTGCTAGTATCATAGAGGGGCTCATCTGGAACACTGCAGATAATCGATTAAGGTTTATATGATACATTTAATAGTGAAAACCCTAAAGCAGTAAATTCTAACTTAATTCAGAAAAAAATGTATATATCAAGTTTATGAGAAATGTGGCAACGCTGTCATGTAATCAAGACTACTATTCTAACCAGAATCGTAAAGATAAAGGACGCATCCCTTTTGAAAGCAATATACTTCAATTTCCCGCACGTGTTGTATTGCAATGTCCATAAATAACGCGCAAGGACAACCACTTAAAGCCACTTGAGTTTACCTGAAAGAACCATACTTTTCACATAGCCAGATATAGGTCACATGTTCCAGAGTAGGATCAGGAAAGAAAACATCAGGGAAAAAGACCATTAAGTGGAAGAGCAAACAACAAGGCTAACATATAATTAAAAGTAACTGTTACAAAATTAGAAGAGTACACTAGGACCTGAATGTACAGTGATGGATATCCCCTTTGACTAAGTAAAAGATGAAGGCATACCACATACCTGAGAAAACTGGGTGAGAGATTATTTTCATTGATAGAAGGATTGGTCTCACATCTTGACCAATTTAAAGCAACTTTTTTATTGTCAAATGATGATGTTTCATTGACAAGATGGGCATTTTGCACCATGGTTCTTGTTGGAACTGATAAGCTTCTTTGATAGTCACCTGAATAATAAATACAATACAACTGTTAAGAGGTGTGTTGTATTACAAATCTAGCAAAACATTATTTCAATATATACAGTATTTAACCACATATATATCATATTAATGATAAGGGTAAAGCAAAGTCATTAATTACATCTGTATTGTTTTCCTTAAAGCAGAGGAGGCCTATCTGGGTGAACTCTGGCAGCAGCTCTCCTCCAGAGGGCATGGCTCCAGCCCTTCCACCTATGTTGCTAGATTACCAGTGAAGATACTGGAAGTCAGCATTCAATCTGGACCCTGATCCCATGGAGGACAGATCACTGCAGCCAAAGTTCATTATAAAAAGATCTACTGGTCAACTTTGTATACATACATACATACATTATACAGGGTGCGGCAGAAATAACTCCCACATTTCAAAGGGGGATTGAAAAAAAATGCTACGAGGCATCACCAAAAACTTTTTATTTCCCAAATATAGATATAAAAATGTTTTTTTACTTTAAGTTTTAAAAATTATATCATCCAAATGGTGGCCTTGACGGCTGATACACATTTGGAGCCGTTCTTGGAAGTTTTCAATCACTCTCACTAGAATGTCGGGCGAAATTCCTTCAATTTTTTCTTGAATAGCCTCCTTTAGTTGATCCAAGGACAGAGGACGATGTTTGAAAACCTCCCGTTACCCTTACTCTTTGAACCCACAGCAAAATTGTTTACCGGTCTGAAACACTTTTATTAGCACGTAAACCGAACCGCGTGCGAAACACCCTCTGCGTCGCAGCTACAGATTCGCCATTTTTGAAAAAACCCTCCACTACAAAGCCTTGATGCTCACCCGACCATGGCATGGTGACGACTGAAAACTTTATTATGTACCATACCTAATGGAACGGACCGCACCCCTCTACCTGCTTTGGGGACCCCAAAGTGATTTTTCGAAATGTGGGAGTTATTTCTGCTGCACCCTGTACATTAACAAATGATAAAAAAAAATATAAAATATCATATAAAACATACAATTGGAAAACAATGCCAACTTTGAACCTTATTAAACAATCTTACAGTATCTTATACCACAGACAGTTGTAGTCACCTCTTCTTGAGACCACTGTCACATAGAACCAATAAATGTCTAAATCTGCGGTTGTGTAATGTTATCCCATTCCTACAAATGTTGTTGGCCATTTTAAGGTTGCAATTCAGAGCAACCCAAAGGTTCTCTGTGAGGTTAAGTTCAGCAGAGAAGACAGGCCAAGGCAGCACTCATGTCTGTTGTGACCAGAGCACCTAGCTATGGCCTGATGTTGTCCTGATGTAGGATTAAATCATGTAACAGATGTCGGCATACAACCACTTACACTACTTACTAAGGACAATAGCATAGAACTTGAACCTCTCTGTTATTTCCATCGAAGCTAGCAGTTTTTACAGCAGTATGGGTTGAAATCTAATGTCTTAATTCTGTTCTGTTGTACTCAGTTGAAGGCAAACATATCTTGGATGTTCATTTGTTCTGTGGCCCAACTAAAAACTTGCCTACTGTCGGCACATAATGGTTGCGGGTTAATCTATATATAGTCTGTCCATGCTTCTGGTTACGTTCAAGGTATTTTGGAATTCACAGAAAACTCCCTAAGTACGTCATCTGTCTAACTTAAGTTTTGAATCAAGGCCCTTTTACAAGTGACTGATCATGCACTGTTCCCACACTGGAATTTCTTAGGTAAAGGAGCACCTAACAAGCATTCACGTTTGGGAAGTTTCAATGCCTCTCTGTACAAGTTATATTGCTGCTCATAGGGATCAAAACAAATTGACAGATGTTTATGAAAACATGCACAAGTTACAACTATGATTGAAAAATGTGCTTCTGTTTCCATCAGTACACACATACAGTAATCCTAAAATATATTAAAACACACTTAAAGCAAACTGCCTCACTCAGAAGGACTAAAAACACGGCAAAACTCATAAAAACGATAAATTATACTATAAAATAACTAGATGGGAAGGAACAAAGAAATACAAATTATAAAAAAATTAGAAGCATATCCCACCATCTACTACCTTAGTCCTATCTGCACACATCTGAAAAAAGGTTGAATAGCTCATCTAAAAGAACCACATCCAGAGGTGCTGTACAATGGCTGGTCCTGCACTCTGACCTCATTTCCCCCCGGGCATTAACAAAGTATAACAAATCAAAAATCAAATTAAACATTTGTTTTTCTCATCTCTGGTCTCTCTCTCTGACACTGGCATTTTTCTCCCACTGGGATTGCATTTGTCCTAACTCTAAACTTGGTACGCCTCAGACTGTGAAGCCATTTAAAAGGTCTTCCTAGTAAGGACAGTGCACTAGAAGGCTCTGGTGGTCAATCACCTCTCAGTCCTAAAAGGCAGCTTGCCTGACCTGTATATTCTGATCTGGGACACCCTGGAATTACCTCCTTGATCATTCTGAAGGGTGGCTCAGGCAAGTCTGAAGTCTCCTGTGTCACCTGCCTTCTGGTATCCTCGGAAAGTATACACTCAGGTTGCAAGTCTCTCTCAGTTGTACTGGCACACAGGCCTATTGCCCTGGGTGATGTGGTACATGCTGCCTCTTACCTCAGCCTTTGGTGACCCATTACATATATAAGTTAAAATAAAAAATAGAACAAAACGGGGAACTGGAAGCTGGGTCATCATGGGGCCTTAAAAAATGCATACTTTTGAACCCAGAATTCCAAATATTATGTTATTTTGTCCCAGCTTAATAACCTGGAACATAAAAACCATAATACCATACACAAACTACTGTTTTTATATTCTGACAACAAGAAACTCCAAAAACCCTGTAGTTAATAAAACAAATGACAGATATAAAGGCAGTGTAGCATGTGGAGTATAGTGCCTATAATCTATTGCTCTAAATACCAGGAATTAGTATGGTATTAAGACGATTCTAATTTTTTAACTTCATTTACATTTTATTTTCCTCCTGCATATAAAACCCCACCAAAAAAAAAGTTAAATTCCAATTCTCTTTATCCTCAGCTCTGGTAATAGCTTGTGTTAAATTTTCTCTGTGAAACGCACCAGCTATTTTTTCATTCAATGTAGTCTGTGTAACTCCTTTATTTTTCTTCCGACTCACTGTCTTCAGGAATGAATCCTGCAGCAAGTCTGTAGCAGTAGTTCTACGGTCAGGGTCTGGCTCAAAGCACTTTAAGATGAAAGCCTTCGCTTCTTCAGACATGCATTCTGGCACTGGCGGGTGGATCTTAAACATTCCCACCTGGAAAAATAAAAGAACCAGCTGATGGCCACAAATCCTTTACATGTTTTCTTTTGACAGAGCACAAAAATGCAGACTAAAAGCTTTTTCTGACCACATGAATCAAAAGATCAGATCCAGTTTATGTTGCTGCATTAATTTGGAAACCCAAAGACAGAAATTATTTCAAACGTTAATGTTACAATAAACACATGTTTAAGGTGCACAAAACTTCTCAATATAGTTAGTTGGTTCAGTGTGATCAGTTATTAAACAAGCAACAGAATAAAGGAAGAGTAAAATATCTTTTTAGTACTGATTTCATGTATAAAGAAACATACAGATAAAAACCACAGCTTGTTTCAACTTAGCTTCAATCTGTATGCATTAAAACGGTATAATAATAATAATAAATATATATATATATAAAATTCGCTCTACACTTTACAGATATTAATAAGAATTGTATAACATGAAAACTGCTTAATCTATAGTAAGTCAGGATCACAGAAAAGCCAACACCTAACCCAGCAGCCAAGGCAGGGAAACAGCACTGGACATCGCACGCCTCACTCACGCACACAACTGCACTAAGCAATTGTTTACCCACTATTACTCCTGTGCTTGTAATGTTCAGTGAGACACAGGATTATACTTTTTAACTGGTAGAAGTAAAGGGTTCGAGGTGTAGTTTGTGCAGCATTAATAAGAGAAGAGGAAGGGTGTTTCAAGCATCGAGGGAAGACAATATGGGCAGAAACACCTCACACAGATTTCTTAACAGTCTACTTAAATAAAACACCAGCTGTCATTTCTTTGCACAAACCTCAAACTGGGTGTGTTCACTTTTTCTTCTGCTTCAGTACAAACAATGAAATTCAACCAGTTCACTAAGAGACAGCTTCTCTCCACTCCTTCAACTATCTACAAATACTTGATTACTTTAATTATGGAAGGAGAATTGGGTATCACTGTACTGGCATATGCTGCATTCAGCTTTCTAGGGTGAGCAATATGATCTACTTTCATAACACAGTATGCTTCAAATACTTTATAATAGGGTTTATTTTTTGAGACAAGCTAGATGATACATACAAAAATTACACTAAATACGATAAATACAACTTATGGCTTTCTAAAAGACTTGCATGCTTAATATTTTGCATGCGTATGTGTTCCTTCTTATGCTACAATTCATATGATAAGAAAAACAAGGGATTAAAAAATAATAAAAAAACTAATTCACTATGAAACACAAACACAATAAACATAATAAAAATCCCTATCTTGACAGAAAGGAATAATTTCACCTGGCTTAACCAATGTAAGGGTTATATGATGGCACAGGGGTTAACTAATTGGCCTCACAGCTTCACAGAAATTGGTTAATTTCTTATTTTGCAAACACAGTGTGTTTGTACATTCTCCCTGTATCAATGTAAGTTTTTTTACAGTTACATTTGATACACACCTACTGTACAAAACTGGGTTTAACCTAAGAGAGTCAAATGAGACTGATCACTAACCAAACCACTAAGCCTCTCACTTTATCCACAGTCACCCATCCTTTGCTCCCATCTTTTAGGCCTGTCAGAAGCTTTAAACACAGTTAATTTTCTGACAGTGTTGGACGTAGCACATACTCATGTCATCACTGGACAGGCAATACTATGGCTCACCTTTTACCTGCATGAGAGAGCTTGTATAGTTTCATATAGTTTCATAGAGTAGTGCTGTGCCGATCAACAGCAGATTCATTAAAGTTGTCAAAGCTGGATCCTTTCCTGTTCATACTACAGTTTGGTCCATAAATATTCGGACAGAGGCAACTTTTTTCTAATTTTGGATCATACATTACCACAATGAATTTTAAATGAAACAACTCAGATGCAGTTGAAGCGCAGACTTTCAGCTTTAATTCAGTGGGGTGAACAAAACGATTGCATAAAAATGTGAGGCAACTAAAGCGTTTTTTTTAACACAATCCCTTCATTTCAGGGGCTCAAAAGTAATTGGACAATTGACTCAAAGGCTATTTCATGGGCAGGTGTGAGCAAATCCGTCATTATGTCATTATCAATTAAATAGATGAAAGGCCTGGAGTTGATTTGAGGTGTGGTGCTTGCATGTGGAAGATTGTGCTGTGAACAGACAACATGCGGTCAAACGAGCTCTCCATGCAGGTGAAAGAAGCCATCCTTAAGCTGCAAAAACAGAAAAAACCCATCCGAGAAATTGCTACAATATTAAATTGGTGGTAAAATCTACAGTTTGGTACATCCTGAGAAAGAAAGCAAGCACTGGTGAACTCAGCAACACAAAAAGACCTGGACGTCCACGGAAGACAACAGTGGTGGATGATTGCAGAATAATTTCCATGGTGAAGAGAAACCCCTTCCCAACAGCCAACCAAGTGAACAACACTCTCCTGGGGGTAGGCGTATCGATATCCAAGTCTACCATAAAGAGAAGACTGCATGAAAGTAAATACAGAGGGTGCACTGCAAGGTGCAAGCCACTCATAAGCCTCAAGAATAGAAAGGCTAGACTGAACTTTGCTACAGAACATCTAAAAAAGCCAGCACAGTTCTGGAAAAACATTCTTTGGACAGATAAAACCAAGATCAACCTCTACCGGAATGATGGCAAGAAAAAAGTATGGAGAAGGCATGGAACAGCTCATTATCCAAAGCATACCACATCATCTGTAAAACACGGTGGAGGCAGTGTGATGGCTTGGGCGTGCATGGCTGCCAGTGGCACTGGGTAACTAGTGTTTATTGATGATGTGACTAGGGCTGGGCGATTAATCGAAAAGTAATCGAAATTGACATTCAGAACCTATAATCGATCAAATTTTTCCAGGTCGATTATTTTGATTACTTTCCCTTTAAAAACACTACCGCGTGTGGAGTCACGTGACCCCGCTCCGTTACGTTACGTTACGTTTTTCCACCGACATGTCGAGCATGGAGAGCTTAAACACTGACACAACTGAGCAACAAGAGCAGCTTGTACCAAAGAAAAACGCAGTCTCTGTCATCTGGACACATTTTGGCTTCAGTAAGGATGACAACGAAGAAAATGAAGTCAGATGTAGACACTGTAGAAAAACAGTTTCGACGCCCAAAAGTAACACCACCAATTTGTTTCAACACTTGAAGCACAATCACGTTACTGAATATGAACAGTGCATGGCTCAAAAAAAACAAAAAGAGACTGACAAGCACCCAGCAACAAGTGCCTCCGCAAAGCAGATGTTGATAACACAAGCGTTCACAAATGCCACACAGTATGAGAAGAGTTCAAGGAGTTGGAAATAACTGACACAATTTGTTATTACATCGCAAAGGATATGACTCCCTTGGTTACAGTGGAGCCAAGCGGGTTTAAACACCTCGTTAAAACTCTCGACAGAAGATACACTGTGCCATTGACATTTTTCTAAAATTGCGCTGCCAGACATTTACAAGACATGTTGTAAAAATGTAGCTGCTGAACTGAAAAATGTTCAACACTTTGCAGCCACATCTGATCTCTGGTCAAATAGGACGATGGACCCATTCTTGAGCCTTACTTTGCACTACATTGACAACGATTGGAAGCTGCGCCAGAGATGCCTTGAGACGACATATTTTCCTGCCGATCACACGGCAGGATATGACTGCGCAAGGTCTGAAAGATATGCTTTCTGAATGGGACCTCGCGGAAGAAAAACTTTCAGCCATTACGACAAACAACGGTGCAGAGATGAGCAGCTATTTGGTGTCCCCCATGCTGGATAGTGAGGTAAATCCACTGGACTGGTAGAGGAAGCATCATGTACACTTTCCCACTCTCTCCCAAGGTGGCAAAAAAGTATCTCTGCATACCAGCTACTAGCTCCCCATCAGAGCGGGTTTTCAGTTCGGGCGGGAACATTGTTACATGCCTCAGGTCCTGCCTGAAACCTGAAAAGGTTAACATGCTCATGTTTCTTTGTAAGAACTTAGAGTAAATTCATGTTCATATAGTGACATGACAAGATCGCTAAGATCACCTCATGCAACAGTGTTTAGAGAGTTCGATTTTCATTACAACAATCTGTTGTTTACATTGATACATTGCACATTAAAATATTCATTGTTGGTTAATAAAATAAAAGAGACTCAAAATTTAAATTTAAAGTCACATATGCAGAAGAGGTAGAGGGCCAGCCTCATTATATGTAATAATGGCATTGACTAAACAACAGTTAGTCAGAAAAATGGTGAGGAGCACAATTCCAAGAATTCAAAGCAGGCTGTCACACCCTTTGAAGCTTGAAGATCACGTATGCAAGGACGAAGTACCCTGCTGTCTTGCCATTGTAAAATTGCTTCTATTTCCATGAACAAAATATTTATGATTGCTTTAGTATAGGCTTTCTTTTGCCATTTATATTTCAGATTATATAACAGAATTGGAAGAACCAGCTAACTGCATCATTACAAGCACTGAGCAATCAGAGGGAATTTAGCTGTTTATACAAAAAAAAAAAAAAAATGAAAATGAAATGCACTGCAAAAATTACAAGACAGCTGCAACAAATGCAACTTGAAGAGGCTTTATGACCGAGTAGGGAGACGCAGCACGGTTGTGCTTATAAAAGTTGATTCATATACAAATGTATGCAAGATGTCTCAAACCAACTTTTATTTAATATATAGTGCCTACTTTCTATAGTGAAACACCATCTAGACATACAATTACTTAGATGTACAGTAGTTCAATGTATTTATATATTTTCTTTAATAATTAAAGCACAGTACATGGTACAGTCACACGTTGACTCAAAGGTGAAAACTGAGCTGGCAGCTTTCGGTTTAAAGGCCAGTGCCTTAGCCAGAAGACTGGACTGTAAGCCTACAAACAAGAAAACAATTTCAATGGGCAGTTTACTTGTAATTCTCGAAAAGCAGCAGCACACACTAAGTACTCCAGCTGATATTGGGAAGTACAGCTCCTGGCATACTTCAGCATAAAGGGCAACAACAGAAGTCATTTATTTTTCAACAAAAACAGTCACATATGTTACACATCCTAAACTGGATTACCTTAAACATTGCTGCTTGTGGGCTCCCAAGCTCAAAGAAGGGTGGCTTCCCCGTTGCCATTTCAATTATAGTGCATCCCAGAGACCAAATATCTGCAGGCTTCCCATAACCTCGAGGGCCCTTGTCAATTATTTCTGGAGCCATGTACTGGAGAGTTCCTTAGATACACAGATAAATTATAAATATACAACACTCCTTAATGTTTCAATCAGAATATCTTTCAGTAAGATTTCAGTAGTACTAGGGTGTTGTACCGTGTTAGCCATTATGAATGTAGAGAAAAGCCAAGCAAAATGACACCTTTTATTGGCTAACTAAAAAGATTACAATATGCATGCTTTCGAGGTAACTCAGGCCCCTTCTTCAGGCAAGATGTAATCAATTACAGTAAATATACTGTATAGACTTTAGCCAATAAAAGGTGTCATTTTGCTTGGCTTTTCTCTACAGTAAGATTTCAGTAAAGTTAAGCACAAGTTGTTTAATCAGTCATTTTAAGAAAACACTATCTAAATTAAATTCAAAAGGAGATGGAGAACGTTAAAAAGAAAAAACAGATCAGACTGGAAGGCAACTATTAAACCACTGGTGGTAGTTCAGTGATCATATACTATTTATACCTGAATAGGGGTACTAAAGCACTAGTGAGAATTAACTCTTGTCCAAGTGGAGCAGCTAGTGTTAAAACAATGAAGGTTCTTTATTCACACTAGCAATATTAACAGCCAGTTATACAATGTTAATTCAGATAAGGGCTTCCATAAATTAAGTTGCCAATGCATCTGCTGACCTAATCTTTTTGCAACTTCTAGCCGTTGTACATTCTAACCTGTAAAGGTCTCCGTGCAAGGGTTGATTCCAGCCAGTCTTTTAGATGTTCCAAAATCTGAAATTTTCAGAAGTCCACTGTAAGTATTAATAAGCACATTGTCACCCTGAAAAAGAGAAATAAAAAAATGGAGCATGTTTCTGAATTTCTAGGACAAGAATGTTATGAACTTTGCACCTTTTAACAAAAGAAAAATGAGCATTCTTGTTAATCAGTAGAATAAACACTTTATACAAAAATCAGTATGCAATACCTTAATGTCTCTGTGTACAATCTGATTGTCATGCAAGTACTTCAAGCCTTCCAGAATCTGTTTTGTATAATAAATAATAGTGGCTTCATTATCCTTAAGTGGTCCCCATTTGGCTCTCAGCAGAGATGACAAACTTCCTGAGAGAAAGGAATCATTATTGCCTCTATGAAGTACAAATTAATCCAAATGAAAAGATATCACAATTTACCCATTTATAGAGCTGAACATGCTCAAACAAAAGACAAACTAACTAAGTACAGAGACTATAAAATGTATATAATGTATATAAGGTTTTTACATTTTATCATTAACAATGAATCACAGGGGATTTAATTTGGCTATTTTGAGACCGATTAATAGAAAAAAAAAACTAATGTCCAAGTGTACACACGGCTGTGCAAAGTGATCCGAATGTGAAATGTGAAAACATCTAAGCAAGTGAATACCTTTACAATATGCACTGTTTAGAGAGAGAGAAGAAAAACACAACTAGGGAATAATGCATTGTGATTAATAAGTGAACATGAAATCAAAAATTCACCTCTCGAACCACAACACATTTTACTAGGTTTCTGGATTATGTATAAGGCGGGCAGTGTGTTGCACTGTCCATTGAGCATTAAATCTCAAGGCCCTTTAATCAATTCCTGACTCACTCTATGACCCTAAGCTAGTCATTTAATGCTCCAACTCTACAAATACCAATATATAAAGAAATAAATACAGTATATACATTACGTATATGAAAACAATTGTACTGTATCCTTATTTTGCAAGTCAGTGTGAACATCAGCCAACCATATTATAATAATACACATATACACACACAATATCTGAAACAATCCAGAAGTATGTTTACTTCCAAAGGTTTTAGTACACAAAATGTATTATGATAGTTTAAAGTACAGAATGCAACAATTCCAAATTTAGCACAATTAAATAAAGTACAGTATATATCAAAGGGCAACTTAATGTATTTTAGGTACTATTTGTGGTGGCACAGTGATAGCTCTGCAATCTTGTAACAAGGAAACCCAGATGCTCCCCAACGGTGTTCTGCAGTTTGCATATTCTCCTTGTGCCTACATGGGTTTCCCCCCACAGTCCAATAATATGCAGGTTAGAAGGACTGACAATGGTAAATTGGCTCCTGATATGTGTGTGTTCATCCTGCAATTGTATATTATTTTTTATATATATATATATATTTATAATAATAATAAAAGGCAAAGCCGTCACTGACTGACTCACTCACTCACTCACTCATCACTAATTCTCCAACTTCCCGTGTAGGTAGAAGGCTGAAATTTGGCAGGCTTATTCCTTATAGCATACTTACAAAAGTTAAGCAGGTTTCATTTCGAAATTCTACACGCAACGGTCATAACGATCGATAACGTTCGACAACGTCCGCCATGTTGAACTTTCTTATTTATGGCCCCATCTTCACGAAATTTGGTAGGCGGCTTCCCTGCGCTAATCGAAACCGCTGTACTTACTTATTTCGATGGTATGACGCCACTGTCGGCCGCCATATTGAGCTTTCCAAAGTCACCAATTTTCAAACTTCCCGTGTAGGTAGAAGGCTGACCCCATCTTCATGAAATTTGGTAGGTGGCTTCCCTGAGCTAGCCAAAACCAATGTACGTACTTATTTCGGTGGTATGACGCCACTGTCAGCCGCCATATTGAACTTTCCAACATCACTAATTCTCCAACTTCCCGTGTAGGTAGAAGGCTGAAATTTGGCAGGCTCATTCCTTACAGCTTACTTACAAAAGTTTAGGTTTCATTTCGAAATTCTACGCGTAATGGTCATAACGGTCAATAACGTACGCCATGTTGAACTTTCTTATTTATGGCCCCATAATCTGGAAATTTGGTAGGCGGCGTCCCTGAGCTAACCGAAACCAATCTACGTACTTATTTCAGTGGTATGTTGCCACTCTCGGCCGCCATATTGAACTTTTCAACAGTCTTTGTTACTTATGGGCCCATCTTCAAGAAATTTGGTACACGGGTTCCCAACGCTAACTGAATCCTACTTACGCATATATATCGTCCATAACCTGCAGCTTCGGTCGCCGTGTGAGGCGGCGCTGGGTCCCCCATCCCAACGCCTCCCACGTTGTTGGCTGCCTGCCTATATAAGACCGTCCGTCGTTCCGGTCTCTACATTCCCTTCCTTGCTTCGCCACGGGATTCACGTCTCCCTACTGATAACTACAGCCTTTTTGTTTAATCCACGGCTTCTCCGCTGTTTTATTGTTTGTTTATTACAATTATAGTTATTGTGTAGGTATTTTACACTTACTTTACATTGCTCAGGTACCCATTTCCTTTATCAATCCAACCCCCATTACCATGTCTATCGAGATGATCATATTGCACGGCCATATCAGGCTCACACTTGATATCCGAGGGAACATTGTGTCTTATGTACTGAATGACTGGGGCAGGTTCAAGGTGTGGACTGATGGCGGTACAGGAGATAATTATACTACACAGGAGCACTATAAGAGTGAAATGCTTAAGCCCTTCACCTATGGTTTTGCATGTGAGTTGATGGCTGCCACTGAATTGTTCCGTTGTTGCTTTCAAGTGTACCGAAATAGCCTTCTCCACTGCGAAGCTCGGGTATTTTGCTAGTATATATACACACATATAAACATATATATACATATATATATATATATATATATATATATATATATATACACACACATACATCCACATATATATATATATACATACATATACACACACACACACAAATATATATATCCATGAAGGAAGAAAAATGAAAAACATTACTTGTACAAAATCTTAATTTATTTATCCATTCCTAAATAATTAAATGGGCAGGCTATTTCGTATCAGTACAATACGCTGTTTGTTAAAATGGATGACTCCCGCTCTTACGTGCAAGTCTGCGAGGATATTATAAACTATCGTTTCTGTTCAAGCTCTATTTTAATTTTAAATAGAAGGAATTTTTATTTAGTCGACAGAATATTATTCCGGAATAAATCAACTCAAACCTTAAATAACTTATAATATTTTGCTCTCCATAAAAATATATCCTGTCTAAATTATACAAGTTAGAAATAAAGTAAACGTTAAAAGAACAAACATTCAAATTTCTTTACTCTTATGTAATTTTATATAAAAATAAACTTAAATTTTAAATATCCCAAAAGATTTTGGTCTCCATAAAAATATATCCTTTCAAAATTATACAAATTCAATTATGAACATGGTGCATAACAAAACCTGGAAATATAAATAAAATTTGTTCTTTTCAGCAATAACAAATCAAATCATTCAGTTGTCTTTGCTCTTATGTCATTTTATCAGAGCTGGACGCCTGGCATCTTTTTTTGGCAACAAGTTCGTTTATGTTTGGTGTGAGGTTCTGTGTTGTGGAGATTCTCAGGATGGACTGCAGGTGCTCATCAGTGAAGCGACTCCTGTGTGCTGTTTTGTTAGTCTTCATGACTGAGAAGAGCTTCTCACACAGATATGTGGCACCAAACATACACAAGGTTCGAGCCGCATGTAGACGGAGCTGGAGCATTTGTGCGGGAATGGAGTGAATAAACTGTGCGGGCCGTGCAGTATCGTACTTTGCCTTCAGTGTGCCATTACACTGCAGCTCAATCACCTCCATCTGAATCTGCACAGGTGCAGTTTCCACATCGACGGCAAATGGGTTGCGAAACAACTCAAAATTATTTTTTTGTTCTTCAAAGTCACCAAAGCGCCGTGCGAACTCAGTGCGCAGTGCGCTCAGTTTATCAGCAAAATGCGTATTTGGGAACACTGTAGTGCCGACTTGGTTCAACATTACTTGGCAACAGGGAAAGTGGGGCAAGTTGCACTGGTGCATTTGTGTCTCCCATAAAAGTAGCTTTACTTGAAATCACTTTGTGATTTTGCACGGGTAAATACGTCTGCTGAAGTGTCAGATTCTTCTTTAACTCTTCTGCTTTCTGTATCTTGTGCATTGCATTCAGGTCTTTCAGGTTATCTTGATGTTTTGTCTCATAGTGCCGTCTTATATTAAATTCTGTAATTACAGCCACATTAGCTCCACAAATGAGACACACGAGTTTACCGGCAATGTCAGTAAACATATACTCAGCCTCCCATCGGTTCTTAAAGGCTCTATATTGAGAATCACCTTTTCTCTTCGGCATCGTGTGGGCTAGCTTCAAAATAACTTGCAGCATCATAAGCTAGACTTGATTAACGTGGTAAGTGTTCGGCAAGGCAGCTGAAGCGCTGCATTATGGGATCTGTAGTTTATTGTGTTACCAGCGCTTCATATCCCCGGCCATTAATAACAATAATACAGTATATAAAATGATCTCGCGGGCCGGATATAATTACATGCTGGGCCGGATGTGGCCCGTAGGCCTTGAGTTTGACACATATGGACTAAATAGAACTTGAAAAGATATATTTTTTCAAATGTGATCGTGCAATTCAGATCGAGTTGAGGCGCACTACAGTACATCGAGCCCGCGTGCCTCAATAAGTTACCCTCCCATCGCTCTTACTTTTTTACCGTTCATCTAATGAATACGCCGAGTATGGCATTACCAAAACAATCATTGATCGCGAATAAAGTATCCATTATTCATAAAGCTTCAATTGGTAATCTGTCTTTCTGCGTTAACTGCATATTTTTTCATACATCTCAAACCAAGGGGATGCGAGGCTAAAATGAATCGAGAAGCACGTGTACATACTCAGTGCATCCCCTCTTGGGAATCGAACCTCGAACGTTGGCGCTAGAGGCGAAGCCTCTACTATTGCGCCACGGCGTATGGTTTGTCTATTTGAGCGTAGCAGTGTAATTTGGTTTTTGTTCAGCACTCTTTGGAACTGTTGCTTTTTGTCTGCGCACTGCGTCAGTTCACGTGAGCCATTGAATATGGTTTTATATGTAACTCGCTTGCTTCTAATTGTTTCGCTGCCTTCTTAATTATATAATGTATGTTTTCTTCAGCGCTTTTTGTAGCTCTTCCTGGTTTTCTACGTACTGCGTGATTACGTGGGAGGCATGATGATGTCACATGAAACTCCGCCCCCCACGGCTTTCGAGCTCAACTCCATTACAGTAAATGGAGAAAAATAGCTTCTAGTTATGACCATTATGGGTAGAATTTCGAAATGAAACCTGCCCAACTTTTGTAAGGAAGCTGTAAGGAAGGCGCCTGCCAAATTTCAGCCTTCTACCTTCACGGGAAGTTGGAGAATTAGTGAGGAGTCAGTGAGTGAGTCAGTCAGTCAGGGCTTTGCCTTTTATTAGTATAGATATATATATATTTATTATGTATGGTAAGCTTGCCAGGCATTTACCCCATGAGCTGGGAACTTCTTCCAAAAGACTAGGGTTTCTGGTGACACGCAATTTGAGGAGGAGTCAAGAGGGGCAAAGAAAAGCGTAAGCAACAGCTGGAGGACAGACAACAACGCAGAAAGCGGAGACAGCAATCTTAGCCTTTGTCTGCAACACCTGTGGGAGACTGCCACACCAGGATTGGGTAATTCAGCCACTCCAGACGCTGCCCACAATAGGACTGATGAAGACTATCCAAGGCGCAACCATTATCTATTGAGATAGACAGATGCCAATGATGTGGGTACTGCACACTACAGCTCGGATCACAAAAATACAGTGGTACCTCGGTATACGTCCTTAATCCGTTCCAGGTCCTTGGACTTATACCAAACAGGACGTATACCAAACAAATTTTTTCCATAAGAAATAAATGGAAAAAATTAATAATCTGTTCCCATTAAAAAAAATCCTATTGTTATTGGCATATTATACATTGATAGGGTTGTATAAAATTTAAACACTGCTTAATACTAAAATACATAAATAAAAAAGCAATTAGATGAAACAAATGAAAATTTAACCACACTTTACTTTTTAATAACGTCTTTGTTTTTCACAATCGTAGATACCGTCGTTCTCTGCATATGGTAGGCAGCAGCTATGTCCCAGATATGTATGCCACCTTCATACTTTTCAATAATCAATTCAAATTTACATGAAAAAACACAAAATCACGTTGTGATGATGCGGGTTTGTTGTATGCTCCCATCTGTTGTCCGGGAGCCCTTGAACCCTACACCGTCGGTAATGTTACCGATGAGCTTAGCAGTGAGGCACAACAAAGAACAGGATGGTGAAGAAGTGCAAAGTGCTTTTATTAAAACAATCAACAGAACAAGGTGTTCAAATTAAAGTTCCAATAAATAAATCCTTAAAATCAGAAGTGAAACGTGGAGGTTAAAAGCAATAGAAAAAAAGTCTTCTTAAAAACAACGAGGTTAAAATACAGCAGGAAGCATTCTTTATAATAAAAAAAAAAGAAAAAAAAAGCAGGTGGCCCCCCTGCTTCCCCCCTCTGGGATTCTCAACAGGGGAGTCACCCTACTTGCAGCTGACCTTCACTCTGCCCACTTCAGCTGTTCAGTTCACCTCTCCGATCTCTGGCTCCAGTAGACCCTCTCCTGACAGTGACTTGTTGATCCACAGCAACCTCCTTCCGGTCAATCAAGCTCCATGATCACTCAGCGGGAATGACCACTACTACTACTATTCCCCGGGTGTCGGCCCAACACCCAGGCTCCCTGTTCAGCTGAAACGCAAGCCTGCCTCTGCGCTCGCGCTCTCTCTCTCCTGTTTCCTCCTTTCTCCTGCAACATTCCGTCCATCCGTTCTTTCTTTCTCTTTTTCTCTTTCTTTCTTTCTTTTTCCTCCCCTTATAGCCGACTCGCGCTTCTGTTTATCAAGAGGGTATGGCAGCTGAAATCAGCAGCCCTAGGAACAATCATGAATGTGGATGGTCTGTCACCTGTATACTTAGGTGAGCAACACCCACGTCGCGAATCGCCCTGAGAACCGCTTCAGCCCAATACTATCCACTTGCAGAGTCACTACTCCCCCTCACTAAGCCACAAACGCGGTGATTATTTATTTTAAAACTGGCCTTTGACGGGAGCTGTGGACCCACTATACCACACACGTGAAAATTCACAAAGAGTTATAGCGCGGGTTGTTCACTGAATGCTAGGAACTGACGCTCATGGGCATACCTTATACCAAGCAAAATTTTTCGCGTCCAAACAGGATGTATACCAAGTTGGACATATGGCAAAGCGGATGTATACCGAGGTACCACTGTATTGAAAACAACAGCAGAATACAACAAATGTCACATGTATTATGCCATTCAATAAAAACAACAACTCCATATTGTCTTTTAATAGATGCCTGTGTATATTTTACTAGTATGTTAGACAGACTTATAACTACTGTAACTAAGAATTAACAGCTGTGTGGTAAAAGAAAATAAATTGGCAAGAGGTATGAAGATAACAATTCATCATAAAAAAAATCTAACAAGGGGAGTAAACAAAAAGATGCAGCAGATTGAATTTATAGTGGAACATACCTCCAGGAACCTCTTCCATAAATATTTTTATAAAACCATCTTGGCTAATGGAGCCCAAATATTGTACAATATTCCTGTGCTTCAAACGCTTGTGCAAGACAATCTCTTCATGAAGAATCTGGGAGTATCTGTAGGTTTCACATTACAAATTTTAATTAAAAAATAAGCTTCCAGCCACATGCCATTCATATAAAGAAGAATCAGAATCGAGGGAGTGCTATCTGTTTTGTAAAAAGGACCAAACCTTAAAATTGGAAAACATTTAAGGATAGAATTAAAAATTATAACTGTGCAACATTAACTATATTTTATAAAATATACACGACATGATGTATTTGAAAATAATATTTTCCCAAATAAAAACAAGCCACAAATTCCCAGCAATAGTCATCAGTATCACAATTTAAAAACGTATCCTTCTTTACCGGCTGTCTTTTTCAGGAATCTCTTTGATCGCAATGCGGACTTGTTTACTCAGATCTCGACCAGCATATACTACTCCATATGTTCCTTTACCCAAAACCACTTTATCACCACTGTCTGTGTACTCATAGTCATACTGCAAATAAAAAATATCTGAAATTAATTCCACTTAAAATATAGACTTGCACTCCTAAGTGAAAACATCTCATTTATGGTCTTTTGGATTGAATTTGATGTGGTGGGTGAGCATAGATTATTGAATGTAATGTTCTAGTAATTAAAATTTATTTTACTGGCACCCAAAGAATTAGCAGACCATATTAAAAAAGGGCACTTTGCTGCAATAATGAGTGATTCAACATAAACACAAACCAGATAAAATGCATACAAAATAAACTGCACAATTCAGGAAGACTCATGTTTTTTCAAAATAATTGAACAGGTCATGGTAAGTTAGGTCAAATGAGAAAATAATAAAGTTACAAACAAAACCACTAGAATGTAATCTATTGTGCATTAAATGGGAGCATGGAAAGTCTCCAGCTTAGGACACATTTAATTTTTCCCTTTCTCTAGAATGTGTTAATAACTCTCCTGCCATGAGAAAGTTTTCAATCAATTGCATCACAGGCTTCTGTCCATTCTAAAAAAATATGGGATTTCTTATTTATTGTGGTATTTAATAAACCACAGGCAAAGTGCATATTTATAATGGAGAGATCAGTTGTCTCAAATGGTCATCTTGGGATGTTGCTATTTGGCTCCATGATTTCTACCTTTTATCTTTATGAAAATTAGCACGACCTAGAGCACCTAAGGCAACAGATTACTAGCTGACCTCCACACTGTTGCAGCTTACAAATGTCCACTCATGATCTCTTCCTTTATTGGCTCTGAAGACCACCCTCTGTTGGGGTACCCAAGTCTTTTGGAAAACCTTAGATTACTACTCTCTGTATAACTTTAAAAAAGAAATGGCACAAAATAATTTATATCTTGTGTCTCTCCCTTTCATTACAAATTATAGATCTAACAATACATTTTAATTTAGTGTTTCCTTTTTGATTGAATGTTCGAGGTTAATTAAGCATGTAACTACAGTATATGTATAATGGCCAGTTATTGTTCAGTTTCCAGTTTATTACAAATTAATTACACAAGAGACAGTATCTCACCTCTAAAATGCCTTCAGAACAATCCCCTGAATCATCCAAACACAAAACATTGTCTTTAACAAAGGAATTTACATTGCTGCAGAACCTAGAAAATAATTATTACACAATGAACGTATTGCATTTTCACTGTTGCTGAAGCTGCACATATGAAACTTTAAATATACCTACTGTACCTTTTGCAGTGCTGCTCACTAGGAAAATAAAGCTGGAAGTCATCAGAGTTTTGCAACACATAGAGGAAACAGCAACGTTCATCGTACTTTGAAATGCTGTGGATGAGTGAAAAATGAAATTTATAACTTTTTTTGTCATGCATGACATAAAAGAACTGCGGTGGGTTGGCACTCTGCCCAGGATTGGTTCCTGCCTTGTGCCCTGTGTTGGCTGGGATTGGCTCCAGCAGACCCCCGTGACCCTGTATTCGGATTCAGCGGGTTAGAAAATGGATGGATGGATGGATGACATAAAAGAAAATCTGAACAAACATAAAGTTCTTCTCAAAGGCAATGAAGTGAGTCAAAACAGGGTGAACAGATTAGCAGCAGTAAATATTGCCTTCAGAAAGTATTCAGACACATTCACTTTTTTCCATATTGATACAGCCTTGTGCTAAAATAAATTTAGAGAAGCACTCAGTAACCAGAATTAAATGTCAATTTATAGCTAAGAGTGACATAAAAGTGACCAAGACCAAAATGTCTTTGTTTTATTCAAATTGAACAAATAAATAACATATTGCTGAAGAATAAGGAGCAACAGACAGGAGATATAAAAGTGTGTGTTTGTGAGAGACAGAGAGAGAAAGACAAAAAAAAAAAATCAGACTATTAGATTATTAACTAAGCAAATATTAAAACTCTTGTATAAAGCTAAAATGGGGAATCAACAACAAATGTTTATCTCTATGTATAACAACTGACAAATAAGGAAAAGATTAACTTCAGATCATAGCAAGTTTATCTCCTACCTCACACCCCGAATTGAGGATGGAGGGAAAGTCCAGCTGTGTGTGCCTTTCTGCTAAAAATAAAATAACGCAAAAAGAAAAATTGAATAAATAAGTTAATTAATTTAAAGGTAGACAGAAAAGCATGAATGCCCAGAGCACAAAACCATAAAAAGATCTTTACAGGATAAACAACTTTGTATAAATATCTATATATCCTCTGTTAAATGTATTAAAATGATTTAAGAACCCTCACTTTATTTCTGCTTTAATTTCACACTCACTGACATGATGAAACTGATAGTGTGCACAGTAATTATTGTTTTATATTAAAAAAAAGATGTACTGTATGTTGGGGGAAAAGTGCAGACCATCTTTACAAAACCAATTTTAGTTACCAATTTTAAAGCCAGTCTTTCTCAACATTTTAAAATATACTAATAGATGATGACTACACACATGACTGTAGGCACACATGCACATGCTCAGGTTTAAATGCACAAATGAAACTAAAATGGAAACAAAGTGCTCTACTCTTTCAAAAGGTAAAGACTGTTTACTTTCCCTTGGGAGGACAGTTACCTTGTCTTGAGAGGAGATGTGCCAGAGTTTCACAGTTCCAATCTCTTTATCTTCATTTGAAACACTGAGGTAGGAGGGCTGAAAAATTTTAGTTGGTTCCAAGATGAGAATCTGCAAATCAATGTCAAGTTATCAGACGAGCAACCCTTATAACTGCATGTCTTTATATGTATCTGTAATTAGTATTTAAAAATGTACATCAAAGGAACACTTTAACTATAATACCTTGACAAATAGTAAATGAGGTAACTACAATATAGATCCAACTAAAGTAGCAATAGCTACAGCAAAGACTTTAAATGGTTTGGCAGCTTTACCGGTTGTTGCAGGCTTGTTAGAGATCTGTGATCTAAAATCATAGGCCAGAATAAATATGGATCAAAATAAAAAGCAAAGTACAACCTTCAAAGATTAAATTAGGAAAATTAGAAAGGACCAATTGTTACTCAATGATTATGCTGGCTAAAGTTAGCAGCAACACAGAATTGTTAACTGTATTATATACAGTATGTAGACTGTATTAAAGTAAATAACAGGTTCACTTGAGGGGAGTTTCCATTAGCAAAGGACACTGCAGTGCTCAATCAATTAGAAAGTAGCTCACTGATAAGACTGATTTACTATGTGAAGACCTTACAGAATATTTATAAATATAAAAACCAGATGGTTGTTTTAAATTCATATTTAACATACTTCTCAGGGAAGCCAAATCTGATTTTTTTTTTGCTGCTAATTCAAGGTTTTCCACTAGAATTATACATTTAAGATTTTTTTTAAATAAAAAGGTAATGCATGTATTGTAAGTGTGGTAATTAAAACACATAATACTGTTACAACATTTAAAAAAAAGTTTTAATTTAAAAAACCTTCCTACAATAAGTATGCTAGAGAAGAATGTCTGTGTAAAACAGGTTTGTGCTTATGATGTTGGGACTAGTGTACTCAAAACAGTGTTACCCTTTGCAAATTTGCCTTAGGGACAAGACCAGCAAAGAGCAATTAAAAACACATTATTAATGATTCTCAAAAATTAATCAAAAACTTAATCTGCAACAATGACTTTGGGTTCTACTCCTAAATTTGGAAATATTCACCAAAGAATCCATTTTGGCCAGATGTCAATGAAATGCGAACAGTTGGAACAAGTAGTTCAAACTAGCAATCCAACATCATCAAATTTGCATCAAATATACAATTGCAATCAGAAGTCTATTTGCGTAACAGCTTGACATTTCCAGGAATTTTCCAAGCAGTTTAAAGGCACAGTTAACAAGCCGTACGTAAACTTGTGACCCACCGGAATTGTAATATGGTCAAGAAACAGTGAAGTACTCTGTCTTGAACATTGTTGGAAAAAAATTACTGCTGCCATGCACAAAGTAGATGTCTTAATCAATATGCCAAATTTATGGTTTGTTAGTATAAAGTTTGAGGAGGGGTTATAAAGTGAGTTTTAAAGAAATTCAGCCTGTGTATGTAAACTTCTTACTTTAACTCTAGGTTGTATACTGGAGAAGAAAAAGCATCTCTTCCTGACAGTTTCAAGAGTTTGTTGAAATCATGCACTGATGATGTGTAAGTAGGTTACCTAATAAAATGGCTATTAGGTATACTGCCACTATTTCCTTTTTAATAGATAGCTCAAAAGAGCAGAATGCTTTTCATACTAGCTAACAGTGTTTCTTAATTTCTTAGTTTAGTAACTATCAGTTCTTCTGTAACTTTTTGCCTGTAGTCCAGAACACCACAGTAAAGATGGCTTTTGACCACAGTAGAAGTTGACAGGCAAAAAGCTGGCTGCTAAGCTTGTCCTGAGCACAGGATGGGTTTTTATCATTTGAAACAAATTTTGAATTAATAGTTTAACAAGTATAAAAAAGGGGCAGCACGGTGGCGCAGTGGTAGCACTGCCGCCTCGCAGTTAGGAGACCCGGTTCGCTTCCTGGGTCCTCCCTGCATGGAGTTTGCATGTTCTCCCCGTGTCTGCGTGGGTTTCCGGTTCCTCTCCGGTTTCCTCCGACAGTCCAAAGACATGCAGGTTAGGTGGATTGCCGATTCTAAACTGGCCCTAGTGTGTGCTTGGTGTGTGGGTGTGTTTGTGTGTGTGTCCTGCGGTGGGTTGGCACCCTGCCCGGGATTGGTTCCTGTCTTGTGCCCAATGTTGGCTGGGATTGGCTCCAGCAGACCCCCGTGACCTTGTGTTCGGATTTAGCGGGTTGGAAAATGGATGGATGGACAAGTATAAAAAAAAATCACAATGACAACTGTACTAATGCAATTAGATCATTTTCTTGCAGTATAATGCTTACAAGCAGAATAAATGCTGTCCAATTTGATTTACAGTGTTCCAGAAACAAATAATACAAAGACTGCTCTCTATTCTTTAAACACAATCAGATTATTTACACTGCTAACTTGAAAGAGCTCAACACCCAGCTTGCAGCATTTACCTCCTACATTGCCCTTTGTACTGAGTCAAACATGACAAAAGCAGATGAAAATGTTTGCCAGACTCAAATGTTGATCTACAGTTGTTCACTGCCATGATTGTTTTGAACCCTGTAGGCCAATTTTTTTAGAATATTTACTTTTGTAATATATTCATCCTTTTCATATCTGAAGAACTGTAAAGAGTCAAAAGCTTAATCCCAGTCAATATTGCCACAGGGCAACTCTGGCAGATATTCCAGTTTACTACTGGGCATATATTCAGAAATGCTCGTATTTATTCCTGTACAGGTCTCAAACAAGTTACTATTTAAAAAATACAAACAAGGAATGATTAATTTCTTTGACTGTCAATACAGATCATTAAAACTCATAAAAACTGGACCAATTTATTATAAATTGTAGTCTGTTCTAACCAGGTAATTATAGGATGGTCATTATAACTAGAATTGCAAGCACATTATGAGAAAGTTGCTATATTAGAAAAACGGGGCAAGGAATTACACATACAGGGGAGAAAGTGGAAGCATTTGGAAAGCTGCCACAGATTTAGTTATGGAAGACCTTATTTTAATACAGGGTGAGCCCAAAAGAAGTACCACATTTTAAAAGTTTATTCTACAAAAACGCTACAAGATAAAATAGATTATATTCTGACACAAGAAAGGGTATACAAAATAGATTTTTTTCATTGTGCTTTAATAATGATGTCTTCAATGTGGTGGCCATCATACACTCTTCAAGACGATTCCCGAACACTCGCATTACTCGTTCAGACATTTCAAGGGGAATATTGCCGATTTCGTTTTGAATAGCGTCCTTGAGGACTTCAAGATTTTGAGGTCGGTGTGTGTATACCTTCGACTTGAGATAGCTCCACAAGAAGACATCACACAGAGCGAGATCAGGCGAATGTGAAGGCCATCCGACATCGCCACACAGGGAGATCAACTTGCATGGATCTCCATGCGATATGAGCTGTTGCATCCATCAAATCGATTTCTTCCAATTGTGGCGACAAAAAGTTCTCTAGCATTTCAATGTAATGTTCTGAAGTGACGGTGACCATTGCTCCACCCTTCTCAAAAAAGTAAGGGCCTACACTGCCAAATTCTGCACTGGCGCACCAAGCCATAACACGCTCACTGTGCAGGGGTTTCTGATGAAGTTCACGAGGGTTGGTTTCATCCCAATAGCAAAAGTTTTGCATATTTATGCAGCCATTCAAATGGAAATGTGCCTCGTCGATGATGGCATCTCGACAAACAGTTTGCAGAATGTTCGCACACAACTCTCTATGGCCCTCCCAGTCTCTCTCAGTGAGTTCCCGCACTACCATCAATTTTTATGGATGGAAATTAAGGTCCTCATGCAAAATCCTCCTGAAAGACGTGTTGGAAATGCCTAAGCCAGAAACATGTTTGCGTGCTGAACTTTCTAGGAGACTACAAAATTGATGCCCTTACAGCTTGGATGTTTTCAGGCGTTTGTACAGTCCAAGGACGGATTGGAGATTTTCTGTTCAATGTTGTACCTGTTTGTCTAAATGTAGCCACCCACTGAAGAATTGTTTTCCGATTTGGGACATCACCAATAGGAGGAATGCTGAAGTGCATTCAGAAGGCACATTGTGTAGTGATGATGGATTTGTTGTTTTTTGAAGAATGCTTTAACAGCAAAAGCACAGTGTGCATCAGACCAAGGCATGTTGCCAACTGAAAACCACATGGGATCGCCTATCAAAGGACTCCCAACCCCAACCCACTCAGCTGCCTCTACCTCGCGCAATGACCTTGAGAAATGTGGTACTTCATTTTGGCTCACCCTGTAGTATGCTGTAGTTTTATAAGGAAGCAACAAAAGCACTCTATTGATATGCTTTACGGTTCAGCACAGTTTTATTAAAATGCAGACATGTAGTCATTACAAATGTTACCCCTAAAATACAGAACAATGCAGCCCAATAGAGTCATTTCATAAATATTCCTGTATAGTTTTTGACCGACCACAAGATTATTACATTTGCCTTACCGGCCATGGCTTTTCAGTAAGCGTAGGCTTGCATGTTTCAAACAAGAGATTCATCCAAAATTCAAAAAGATCCTGTTTGGAGAAATTGTCTTGGGGCACTTTAGCAAACTGCTTATATAGATAATACGTCTCTGTTAAGGAGGCCAGGTACCTGTATGGTAAGTAACAAAAAAAAAACAACAAGAAGATGATACCAAAAAATGCCTTATCTTTATCTTGCTATCCTTCAAACCAGCTTCTTCCTTGTGTTCCCTAATACATTGTTCAAACTGGTAATGCAATCTTGTCTGTGCAGGTTATACATTTTAAACATTTCTATAGTAGAAAGTAATAAAGGTCAGCCCTTGAAAGTCATGGGTTTACAATTTGTGGATCCACCTATTCGTGGGTTTGTTATTAATAGTTAAATGTACAGTAAATTGTTTTGTGAGTTTTGTGATCTAATTGCAAAAAAATTGCAGATGACGTTGTAGCAGCGCTACTTAAATGGACTAAAAATTCAGAAACCCCAGAAGTACTAAGTCATTGGGCAGCTTCAAACAGTTACCATGAGGGATGCTGGGTGAAAGACGGGTGCACTGGTTCAGTGAGCCTTTAGAAACTGACTGGCTGGCAATTGGTAGTGTATTTTTGTTTCAACACTTCACTGCACAACTGGATTATATTACGCCCATTGAATTACAGTTTTGTCTGGATTTATGTTCTTATCTTGTTCCTGTTTTTTTGTGTGATTTTGTTTGTTTGTCTGGGGGCGCTCCAAACGTCTAAAAATCAACACATACATTGGCTTCATGGTAGGACAAACACTTTACATAACTTTTAAGAAGCTATTCACTGGGGATTTCATTTCATAACTATACCACCATCCTTTGGATTTGCAAAACTGTACTGTGTTATGTTTATTGTTAATCATTTTGTGCTTAATGTTTTGTTTGCTTTTTAATATCTGTAACATTAATCCTTTTTGTTGTTTATTACCATAAATATACACACAACTTTATTATAAAAAGTAAAATTTTGTAAAAAGTTACAGTCTGCGGTGGTTGGTGCCCTGTCCGGGGATTGGTTCCTGCAATGAGCCCTGTGTTGGCTGAGATTGGCTCCGGCAGACACCTGTGACCCTATGTTCGGATTCAATGGGTTGGAAAATGGATGGATGGATGAAAAAGTTACAGTTCACTAAAGAACTGTTGAATTATGCACTTTGACTAGTGGAAGTCACGCATCTTTGTCTCAGCAGCCAACCTCACACACATGATTACCATGCACAGTGATCATTTTACCTCACATTTCTCACAATGTTTTACATCTTGTTTAGTGCAATACACTAAGAGTATACAGTAAACATGGGCCCAAAACTTGTTTGTGGGGGTCCCGTGCCCGTAACCCCTGTGAGTTGCAAGGGATAACAGTATTTCTTTTTCTCAACATTCATGTCATTTTGTACTTTATCTGTTAATAACTTTTAGTTGATAATGCATTTTTGTTCAATGGGAACATTTAGTAATATTTTAGATTTGACAAGATAAACTTTATTAATCCCAAAGGAGAAATTCAGATGCATACTGCAGGAGAAACATAAAAAACAAAGATACAGACTCACAAGTCAAATAATACAATCAACCAATCGAGTGATCAACAAATAATAAATGTGTACTGTGCAGAAGTAGCAAATTAATACATTTGTATTGTGAAGAAATAGCAAATTGAGTATAAGTATTTAATCTGGGATGTCGGTTGGGTGGTGCATGGAAATGCCTGATAGCAACAGAGACTAAAGGTCCCCAGAGGAGCTATTTAGCACACCATGGATGAATGACCCTGTAGCTGAAAGTGCTCAAAGAGAACGCTTCCTGGAGGAGGAGATGGAGCGGATTTTTCGAAATGGCACAAATCTTTCCCCCATTCTCTTTTGCAAAATTGCTTCCAGTCTGTCCTGGGTTAGCTTTGTGATGGAGCACGGTTTTGTGATAAATCTGTTCAGTGTCTTTTGAACTCAGGTTGCTTTCCTAGGAGTCCGCCGTGTAGAACAATACTGGGGCTACTATGGGCTTGTGAAACATTTCCAGTATTTGCTGCAGGAAGTACGGAATCGGGTCTCCTGAAGTTTCAGAAAAGGCAGGTTTAAATAAGGATTAGCTTTCACTGATGGAATTATACAGTACAATGTTTTAGTCACATTGTTGTTTAATGTGGACATACTTGTATCACATGCTTTAAATTCACACCAGTATGCAATGTGTTCCTCTTTACCCTTTGTAAAGATTTTGGGAACATCTGTATTCAACCTTTGATAAACTGCATCAGGATACTATTCATCCAAAAGATGCATAATACACAAAAGTCAAAGATCTCACTGTGTTTAAAAGAAAAAACATCAATAAAGATTCAGTTTTCATCCGTAAATCTCATTCAATACTTTAAAAAGGACAATGGTGAGTGGAGATGTCTGGAACTTCACACCATACAACTTTAGCTTTAAAAATATATGGGCAGCTACAAGTTACACATAAATGAATACTGTTCCTTACATTATTTCCTCATCCTCCTGCTGATAAAAAGAAACATCTCAAATTTAGAAATCAAGAAAAAAACTAGATAAAAACTCATTACTAGCACAAGCTTCCCCTAACACCCCACATCCATTTCTGACATTTTTATTAGTTGCAACATTGCTTCCAGTAATTTTGGAACAGGAAATGAATGATCTTCTTGTTAACTATGAGACAAAAGTTGCAACACATTCTTAAATTTAGTGTAATAGTGACTTTTAATAACTGGCTAAGGATTTTATTTTCAGCTTTATTTGTTGAAGGTTTCATTTCCATTAAAATTAGGCACTACAGTACGGTTCTCTTACTCACACACTGTCACTGACACACTTAGGGAGAGTTATGAATGCTAGCAGATATGGAGTCAATCTGATTTTATTACATTTCATTACATTTTGTTTTTTTTAGCTAGATTTAGGGACAGACTGACTGGCCATTACAAGACAACTCTTTGACAGACAAATTACGTGTGTAGACCCTGCCATCTTTGGAAATCCCCAGATACTACAGGTTTTTCATTGCTTTCTGTTAATGTGAAGCTCATTTGTGTGCCTCACTGACAAGTCATTACATGATTTCTGTTTTTAGGATTTTATGAGTTCAAAGTGACAATTCTGAATGAACTGCAGCTTTACATTTTGTTTTTATATGACAACGAGCTAATCCAAGTTCTATTCAAGAACTCTTGTTATCAGAATGATCTTCGGCTTTTTTGTGTTCTGCCTATTTAAAATGAATGAGTTCAGTTTCAACAAGTTGGTATGATGGAATTAGAGCACTGAGCTATTTTCAGGCAAATGTCTACAGTTTATAAAAAAGATGCATCTAATTACTATCAAACCAATGTAGAAAATAAATGAACTAAGGTGATCCAACCCAATAGTAAGTTGCTTTATTTCTGTAAAGTATAAACACAGTGTCATATAGCTCCCACTAAATTCATTACATAATAAAAATGTACATGTTCCAGTAATTGATAGAATGCATGATATTAATCATTCCTTCAGTATTCGTTGGTGGTATGTTAGCCAAAGTCCAGGAGATTAGCTCCAGCTCACTTGTGACAACTCAGTTAGCAGTTTGCTTTGTTACGATGTGTTACAAAATAAGTTTTATAAAGACTGCATTTTTCTTAATTAATAATGAAATATTAAATGTTGTGTGGAAGCATATATTTACTATCTGAACTGAGTTAGTGATGAAGAATATTCTTTGCCCAGTCCTACTTATCCATATTTTCTAGTTGCAAAATGTTTTATTTAGCTTTGTTAAATAATGAATTAATGTGTAATACCAAATGAGCTTCAATATTTGTTGAAAATTTTAAAAGTGCAGAACAGATCAAAATTTAGTCAGTTATGAGAGAAAAAACAATATTAATTTCATTTGGTGTGACCTTACAGTAACATAGCTGCAGGGTAGGAGGTGGGTTTCAATTAGTAAAGTGCAGACTTGCTTACCATACTGGCACTTTTAATCTGTAAAGCTTCTCTGAGGCTTGTATTGCTTTACTGTGGTCATTTGACAGTATGCTAGCCCCAAGGTAGAAGCCAACATCCCAGTAAAATTCCATTTTTTCCAGGCTTCCCTTTCTTCCTAGGAGACTGCTCAACCTCACACCTGCAAAGAAGAACAAACATACATGATTAATTTAGATTTGTGTGCAAGGCTGTGGGTGCATGCATGAATGTACCCAGCAAAAAACAAATGCTCTGCTAAGGGCTTGGATGTAACATACATCTAATGCTGCTAGAAAATGTTATGGTTTCCAACAGGTCCCCAAACGCAGTGTTGAATGGATTTTTCTGAATGCACTATTGTATACTTTACATAAGGAAGACTGAGCATTGTCCCACAACACTGGAGGAGTATCAGGCTCATTTAATGACAGGAACCATCTCCCTCACAAATCCACCTTGCTTGCATTATCTGTCTTTTGATCTCTCTTTTACTTGCCTTGATGATTGCTTTTGTTATTTCACTCTTCAGCCGTCCCTTCTGCTCACTCACATTATTCTTGTATTATTCATCAGTTTCCTTCGGTTCAGCACACTCATTCTACCTCTTGTTCACTTACTCATTTCTGTCAATCTCTCCTTTACTTATAAACAGTCTTTCAAAATTAAAATCATATCTAGTGGTTTATTTACTTGATAAGTACCAATATAGCAAGAAGTCAAATGGCATATAAACTATACGCATCCTAAAATTAAAATTAAAAAAATTAGTATTATAGCAAAGTAAAATTTAAGTATTATGTGCACACACCTAACTCTTCCGGTATACTTCAGTCTCAGAATGCTATGCTTGCAGTGCCTTACCTATTTTACGCAGTCTTGCTGAAGTTTCAAACTGGTGACCAGCAGCTATTAGGAGGACAGCTGTGTTGATTCCCGAATGGAGTGTAGGCTCACTTTCAAAAGCAGTTGCATACCTAGGTCGAGATGGGAGTCAGTCAAAAAAACTACCATTCTTTCTTTAATCTCCATAGAATTACATTTAAAAACATGTAAAAAACATTTTCATTAGAGGTCATCTTTCTACAGTAAAAGGTGCAAAACACCAAAAGTACAAAGTCACAAGTTTAAAAAGTATAATCATGATACAAATAATAAAATGATGAATAATAATATGAAATGAATAACAATAATACTATATATAATGTCAAAATATGTATTTTGCGGGGTATATCTTTGAACGAGAAAACTGCTTAAGTGTACAGTTATTTACCTGACACTGTTCGGCATAACTGCTCGACTCAACAATTCTTTTGATCGTGTCACAATCTAGAAATAACTTCAAGAAAATAAGTGGATCTTGGCTGTCAATGTTTACTTTCATTTCTGACTGCCCCACAAAACCAAAAAAGAGGTGGTGCAGGTTTATTTGAAGCAGGGTCAACAGAAGCCCGAATGCAAGCATCATTTTCAGATTCATCAGAATCACTTTTGGCTTCACTGTCTGTTTCAAATGCACTGCCTGAAGACAGATTCACTTCATCATCACTGCTGATGAGAGGCTCCTCAACGTCACTGCTCATATGAGTTTCAACAGTGTGCAACACCTGGGCTGCTACAAAAAGTTTCTTACAAGATGCCATTATGAGGCTGAGAAGATGCATTCTCCACTGTTGCCCAGGTAACGCTTGGACCTGATGCTTATGTAAGACACACCATAAGACATTACCTGAGTAATGCTTGAGACTAAAGGTGTTAGCATTTACAGCCTGAATTATCCTCGGGTCTAACGCTTACACAAGTTGCGTCTGTACAGTTGCCGGAGTGATGCTCAGGTCTAACATTAAAGATGTTAATATAGCGCCTCTTCATACAGCACACAATCACAAGGTGCTTAATAAACTACAGCATGGAAAACAAGACACTAAATTGTACTCTATGTAAAGCACTAGTGATCAAAAGAATTTTAAACAGACAATATAAAATCCTTTGCTTAATAAAATACAATTAAACATAATGTACAAGAAAAAATTATTTTTCAGCAACATGATTGTTAAACATTTTGCCTTCATAATAAATAATCAATGTAAATCAACCTACATTCTTTTATTACAAGCTTGTAATAAATCCTCTGCAGTGATCAGGGTATGTTAGATACACTGACTGGATATTCAATTACAAAAGAAATGTATATTTACAACTTCAGTTCAGTATACGGTGAAAATGTAATCAAAATATGTCTAAAGTGCAACACCACTAGTGCATTTGACTATCTTGAACTATAAAAGTCAAATCCTAAGCTTTGACCTCAAAATTCATTAGTCTTTCTTTTAAAATCCAAAATACATAAAAAGTATTTTATGAAATTCCAAGAAGTTGTTTGCCATTAGTATCTGCACTTAAAACCTTAAAGATGAATAATTGGAATTCATGCAAGACCTAATCAGCTTATAAGACTATTGAGTTCCAGTCAAGCATAACACTTTAAAACATTTTCTAAGGATATTAAAATGTCTATTTCCACTGTAAGTTGATTTTTTCATAAAAATAAAGCATCACTCACTTATTTTTTGCTTTTTCAACCAAAACCATACTTAATAAAATTTCATTTACCAGTGACAAGCTTTGTCCCTGCTTTCATAGTCTGTAAACCCAGAGCTAATAAACATGTCTTTATAAATTCGTCCACACAGGCAATACAGGTCAGATGCAATCCGCTCCCCATTTTCCACCACAGACAGAATGACATTCAAAGCTCTCATTCTGTCTCCAGATTGATTCCTCCTGGGAGAAAAAAAAAGTTGAAAAACCATCAGAGATTTCTGATCAATGGTAAAGAACAGACCATTAATTATTTCAATAGTGGGCACTTCTCCTTTATCTGTCCACATTTATGAGTTGAAATAAATTATCTCAACAGCTTTTCACTTGTGAGTCATTAAATTTTTTTGCTGTCCACTGAATACTATGCTGCATATTTTATTTCCAATTTTCAAATTAGCTGAAAGGGCAGCACGGTGGCGCAGTGAGTAGCGCTGCTGCCTCACAGTTACGAGACTCAGGTTCGCTTTCATGGCCCTCCCTGTGTGGAGTTTGCATGTTCTCCCCATGTCTGCGTGGGTTTCCTCCGGGTACTCCAGTTTCCTCCCACAGTCCAAAGACATGCAGGTTATGTGCATTGGCGATCCTAAATTGTCCCTAGTGTGTGCTTGGTGTGTGGGTGTGCCTTGCGGTGGGCTGGCACCCTGCCCGGGGTTTGTTTCCTGCCTTGCGCCCTGTGTTGGCTGGGACTGGCTCCAGCAGACCCCCGTGACCATGTAGTTAGGATATAATGGGTTGGATGATGGATGGATGAAATTAGCTGGACTGCATCTGTGTTTGAAAAGTGCAACAGTGATATTGCATGGTGTTACACTTTACTCCTGGACAGCAGTAGCAGAGACCAGTTTCTGTTAGTTAAACTCTAAAGCTTCTTAGGTCTGTCTTTCTGACATGTGGATTTTCCCTTGTCTAGGAACTGGAATAGTTAAGTACGTTCAAGTTTCTCAGATATTGTGTTTTTATTTATTGCCAAATATTTTATTGAAATAGGCACTTTATGTTGAGCATCAAACAAGTGAAAAGTTAAACAGGTTAACTGTCAGTCTCCGTGTTATTCAAATTTCAGTGTTAACAATCAGATGGTTAACAGAAGAGCAGAAATTAAAAGATGATAAATGAAGTTGTTCAAACTTAAAAGAAGAAAGTAGCTCTCTGAATCTTAACAAGTTTGTGAACTAAAATTACAATAAAAGTGTGCATCTTTAGCAGCTGTAACTTCTAATTATGAAAAATGTGAAACAAAAATCTGCAGCCACTTTAGCTTTCCTAGAACCAAAATGTCACAAATTATGTGGTATGTGGTTTTTTTTTTTGGACTGACTATGGGGCACTGTTTTCCTGATAATCCTTGCTCTGTATCAAGTTTCGTGCATACAGTAGAACATGTTGATTTCCTGGATGATATGCTCAAATTCAAGTTCAAATTTATTATAATGTGTACACAGTACAACAAAATTCTTACTTGCATGCCTCCGACAGACTAGTGACGGTAGTGCGATGATAACAAAAATGAATGCAATAGCACATATTAAATACAATAAAGATAATGTACCTAATAAACAGTCACACAGTTGTCAGCAGGAGTGACTGGTTTATTGCCTAATAACCTGTGGATAAAATTGTCCAGGGGATGCTGGAGAAAGGCATCAAAAAAGTTGATAAGACCCCAGAACTTACAGGCAAGGAAGCTACTTCCCAGAACCTAACTCTAAGTCAAAGCCTACAGAGCCAAGGATCAAGAATCACATCCGGAGACCCTAAACCAACTCCAAAGCACACAAGACCACAGGGGAGACTGGAGAGAAAGACAGCAAATAAGCCGATAACTCTAAGGACCTTATCCGCCACCTGTAACCAGATATGGCCTATAGAACAATATTGTACAGGAGTTTACCACACAAAAAACCTAACCTAGTGCTGTGTGCTAATGTTCCTGTAAAATTTGTGTGAAGGAGTAAAGAATCTTTCAAAAGCCTTATTTGTGGTTTAGTGCCAATGCTACAATATATTATACAGTGGGATGCAAATGTTTGGGCAACCTTGTTAATACTCGGGACCACGGTCCGCTATTAGAGCGAAAAGGGAGCGAAGGTGCGATCGTGAGTGCAGATGTGGATAGCTCTTGGAGAGGATTACCTGAAACTGGAAAAGGCGGAGGTCCGCGGCTTCAGTTACGCAATCACGGGACTGGAGCAGCGGGACACCGGCTTCAGCAGAGTCTGCTGCTTCATCTACGGTACAAGAAGGCACATTTGAGCTATCTGAACTGAAAGTGTTGCTCGCTGACCTCAGGCAAGATATAAAGAAAAGCGAAGGCTAATGAGAAAGCAACGGCAAAGGCACATGAGAGACTGAAACAGGAGATGAAACAGGCAATGAATGTCTGCGACAGGAAATCCAACAGGCAAATGAAGGCTCGTCAAGAGGTACAACTGAACTTCGACAGGTGCTGGGTAAAATTGAAGAGCGCATTGAGAAAAACTCGGCTAAACTGAGCACGCTTGCTGATCGATTGGAGCATCTTAGTGAGACATTCACGAATCGGATCGAAATAGCGAACATCTAGCTGCCAGTGCCGAGGAAAGAGCAGTAAATGTCAGTTCGAATGTAAAAACTCGGAGAAAAACTTGGAGACAGACTGGCTGCTTTAGAAGATGGGAATAGAAGGTATAATGTCAGAATTGAAGGCCTGCCGGAGAATCGAGAAAGTTTAAACCCGGTGAAATTCGCAACTGAACTTTTTCTAAAATAATCGGGGCGACTTTAAAGCAGAATCTGAGATAGCAGCGGCTTACGTACGCGTCGGATCAAACACCGTCAGACCCCGACCAAGATCTTTTATAGTTCGTTTTGAACGATTATCATTTAAGTTAGAGGTGATGGAACTCCTCAGGAAAAAAAAGGAAGATATTATATATGAAGATTGCCACATTCGCGTCTTCCCTGACTTCTCTCCAGCAACAGCTATCAAACGCCCGCCTTCTATAATATTAAACAGCGGCTACGGCAAGCCAATGTCAAATCGGCCTCCTGTATCCGGCAAAACTGAAAGTGGAATGGCAGGGTCATTTCTATGTTTTCGCTAGCAAGGAGGAGGCAGAAAATGAGTTAAGAAAGCTGATCCCGGGACTATTCTGATACATAATTGTGAGTCATGGCGGTAAATGATAAAGCTAGGATTAATAATCTACTGTCTGATCTATAGTCATTATTTTCCTGTATAAATCGTTGGTTGTTACGATAAAAAATGTCAGTTAAATATATCATATAGGAGACACACACAGTGATATTTGAGAAGTGAAATGAAGTTTATTGGATTTACAGAAAGTGTGCAATAATTGTTCAAACAAAATCAGGCAGGTGCATAAATTTGGGCACCGTTGTCATTTTATTGATTCCAAAACTTTTAGAACTAATTATTGGAACTCAAATTGGCTTGGTAAGCTCAGTGACCCCTGACCTACATACACAGGTGAATCCTATAATGAGAAAGAGTATTTAAGGGGGTCAATTGTAAGTTTCCCTCCTCCTTTAATTTTCTCTGAAGAGTAGCAACATGGGGGTCACAAAACAACTCTCAAATGACCTGAAGACAAAGATTTGTTCACCATCATGGTTTAGGGGAAGGATACAGAAAGCTGTCCCAGAGATTTAAGCTGTCTGTTTCCACAGTTAGGAACATATTGAGGAAATGGAAGACCACAGGCTCAGTTCAAGTTAAGGCTCGAAGTGGCAGAGCAAGAGATTTTGGATAGACAGAAGTGACGAATGGTGAGAACAGTCAGAGTCAACCCACAGACCAGCACCAAAGACCTACAACATCATCTTGCAGCAGATGGAGTCACTGTGCATCGTTCAACCATTCGGCGCACTTTACACAAGGAGATGCTGTATGCGAGAGTGATGCAGAGGAAGCCTTTTCTCCACCCACAGCACAAACAGAGCCGCTTGAGGTATGCTCAAGCACATTTGGACAAGCCAGCTTCATTTTGGAATAAGGTGCTGTGGACTGATGAAACTAAAATTGAGTTATTTGGGCATAACAAGGGGCATTATGCATGGAGGAAAAAGAACACAGCATTCCAAGAAAAACACCTGCTACCTACAGTAAAATATGGTGGTGGTTCCATCATGCTGTGGGGCTGAGTGGCCAGTGCAGGGACTGGGAATCTTGTCAAAGTTGAGGGACGCATGGATTCCACTCAGTATCAGCAGATTCTGGAGACCAATGTCCAGGAATCAGTGACAAAGCTGAAGCTGCGCCGGGGCTGGATCTTTCAACAAGACAACGACCCGAAACACTGTTCAAAATCCACTAAGGCATTCATGCAGAGGAACAAGTACATCGTTCTGGAATGGCCATCTCAGTCCCCAGACCTGAATATAATTGAAAATCTGTGGTGTGAGTTAAAGAGAGCTGTCCATGCTCGGAAGCCATCAAACCTGAATGAACTAGAGATGTTTTGTAAAGAGGAATGGTCCAAAATACCTTCAACCACAATCCAGACTCTCATTGGAACCTACAGGAAGCGTTTAGAGGCTGTAATTTCTGCAAAAGGCGGATCTACTAAATATTGATTTCATTTCTTTTTTGTGGTGCCCAAATTTATGCACCTGCCTGATTTTGTTTGAACAATTATTGCACACTTTCTGTAAATCCAATAAACTTCATTTCACTTCTCAAATATCACTGTGTGTCTCCTATATGATATATTTAACTGACATTTTTTATCGTAACCACCAACGATTTATACAGGAAAATAATGACTATTAACAAGGTTGCCCAAACTTTTGCATCCCACTGTATTTCCTGATTTCAACTGAAAGCGTTTTTTTTTCTAAAAGATGGACCATACAGTATGTTTTATCAGGTTAATGGCATGACAAATTGAGAATGATTAACTTTAAAAATAGAAGGAATGAATTCAGAAACAATATATGGATAAGCAAAACTCACCTATTTAATGCAAAGGCATACTGAAACTTAACATTGTGCTGTTCAGCCACATCACAAGTTGGAAGATCTTGTAGCATCTCAACCAAATTTATAATGGCATCATAATCCTATTAAAAAAATTCAAGATACACACTTCATGACTTTAATAGAAGAAGAAAAAGTTAATTTGAGTTAGAATCAACTACATTCAGTTTATTCAGTATTTTTCTTCTTCATGACATAAGATTGTGAGGAAAAAGATCTATGTCAGCTAGGTAGGAAAAAAACATAGTTATTTGGCTAAGTGCTTAAAAATTCAAGAATAAACCATACTGCTTACACATAATGATTCACTGTTATAATATTCAGCAACACAACCTAAATCATTCATACCAGGGTAATTTGGAATAAAAACCTAAACATTGACATACTTTCCTTGCAATTTAGAAGAACAATGGAGGCCCATAAGTTAAATGTATGAACACATGTTGAGAATACATACTATACACCAAGGCAGACAAAGAAACAAGTCTGAGTCTACCATTCATGCATCCAGTAACAGGTTGTAAGAGCCACAGCCCATGCAGGCAGTAAATGGTAGAGGTCCATCACAAGCCACAAGCATGCATAACTCTTTGGGTCAGTTGAGAGTCAGCAGTTAATATAACAAGCAAGTCCTTAAGACATGAGAGAAAAACTATAGTAACCAGGAAGAGTACCCCATAAGCATAAGGAACGCATGTGAAATCCATGGAGGCAATGCAAAGGAAAGAATTTCTACTCAAGACCCTGGAGTTATGAAGAAGCAGTGATGGCCACTGCATCCCCATGCTGCTCAATATCATATACAGTATAAACGTAGCTCAAAACAGAAATGTGATCCATGACATATAAATCAAATTATATAGTTAAAAATACAGACACATTTAAATCCAAAATATAGTAATGTATTAAAGAGTAACAAATGATAAGCTGAAAAAATGAACTGTGAAGTTCTAACACTCAGGCAAATGATTGCCAACCCATGATTTAAAAAGTGACTTCAAGTCATACAGTAGCAAAACAATTAAAGAATTCCATTTCAACAGACATTAAGTTTACCCAGTAGGAAAAAACAGGAGTCTATAAACAAAGGGCAAATAATCAGAAATTAGCCATTTAAAGAATCCCACAAACACAAGTTTCAGGTATTGCTTCATGTTCCTACTTGTTGATGACACAATAAAGACCTTTCTTAACTTTCAAGATGCCCCCAGGAGCAGAGATAATGGTATGTGTGAAAGACATAAGTTTTGATTGTAAACGCCCCAGGCTATCCTTTCTTTTTCGTATCACAACTCCACTACAGAAACGAAACTAGACAGAAGACATATAGCTAGGAAAAATTAAGACTGAATGAAAAACTAATTATAATTTGAAGGGAAGTGCATAATCCTTTTTAATGGCTCATTTCTTCTTTAAATTGCTTTTACACCTACCTAGACATTACACCAAGCAAGACGTTTAAACAGATGCTAGTTTTTACAGTTTGGAACTGAAAAGTTTAGCTTACAGACAGGGGAACTTGTGATCACCAGACAACTATGATTCTCCAATGGTGGTGCAAATTATCAAGCTATCAGATAAAATTGTGATTTTACTACTTAGTTTCTTATTGAGTAATGAACATTTGTCAAATCTTATCAGTTATAGGCCTGTGATACAGCTACATCAATACAGAAAATGATAGGAACAAAAAATGAGTTACTCATTTATTCATGATAGCAGAATACCCACGCTTCGCAGCGGAGAAGTAATGTGTTAAAGAAGTAATAAAAAAGAAAAGGAAAGATTTTAAAAATAACGTCAGATTATTGTTAATGTAATTGTTTTGTCATTGATATGAGTGTTGTTGTCATATCTATCTATATATATTGTCAGGGATGCCAGGGGCCATGACCCGGCCGGGACGCCAGGAGGGACCGGAAGAGGGTCAGAGCCCGGCCTGGATCACGTGGGGTTCGCCTTCCGGGTTGCTTTGGGGGCCACGGGTCAAGGGCATGGAAGCCTTTCCCTGTAGGGGCCCGTGGTCACCGCCAGGAGGCGCCCCAATGCCTTGGGGACCTGTTAACCCAGCACTTCCGCCACACCAGGAAGTGCTGGGGGGAAGATTTATGATGGCGCCCGGAGAGCAGCCGGGAGGACAGCCAACACTTCCGCCACGCTGGGGCGTGGTCAGAGAAGGAATGCCGGGAACACCAGGTGCTCATCCGGGTCATCTATAAAAGGGGCAGTCTCCATTCATTCGAGGCTGGAGTCGGGTGGAAGGAGGACGAAGCAGTGGAGAGTGGAGGCGGCCCGAAGAAAGGCTTTGTGGCCAGGACTTTGAGGACTGTTTGGGGTATTGTGCACTAAACTGGGTCTGAGTGACCAAATAGACTGGGTCTTTGTGACCATAATTTGTACATATTGTAAATAAACGTGTGGTGGTTGTGCAAAACAAGATGTCTGCCTGTCTGTGCCCGGGTGCAGTTGACAATATATATATAGGAAAATACCCGCGCTTGGCAGCAGAGAAGTAAAAAGAAAAGGAAACATTTTAATAATAACGTAACATGATTGACAATATTGTTTTGTCATTGTCATGAGTGTTGCTGGCATATATATATATATATATATATATATATATATATATATATATATATATATATATATATATATACACACACACACACATACATATATACATATACAAATATAGACACATAAATACATATATACATATACATATACACATATATATATACAAATCTACACATATATATATCTACATATATATATTAGGGGTGGGACTCGATTAAAAAATTAATCCAATTAATTAAAGGCTGTGTAAGAATTAATCTTGATTAATCGTATGTAATCGCACACGTAAATCTGCCCCAAATCTCAAAATTTTTTTTTAATTTAAAAGGGTTTTAGTGGGCTTACAGAATCAAATAATAGACATGGACATGAATATTGTAAACTCAAGCTGTTTTAATTTCTGAAAAAAAAAATGCTTTTAAACTGCATTTCAATTCAAAACAGAAACAAAAATATCATCCCTGGCTAAAATTGGGCAGACTTAAAAATAACTGGTAGTTTAAGTACTTTAAGTACATTTTCAGAATAGTATTGTCTTTAAATAATAATAACAACCAAAATTTCACCATAAAGTGCAGTTTTTCTTCTTTAAAAGATAAGTCAGAAACATAAAAGTTAATTTGACCAACTTAATCTTTAAACTCTGAGTAACCTCAGCCAAAATTATTTTGTACATTAGACTAAAACAGTGTGATCATTGAACATTTTGTAATTAGATGTAATTAGAATTACTAACGGTTACGGAAGTCCAATGATCCCCAGTAAGAGCCACAAAGTCCACTTTCTGTAATGCATCTAATTTTGCTTGCTTTTCAGTGTGCACAAAACCACGCTTTTATCAAGGCTTCGCTCAGGTAGTCTTTTGAAATGAAATTTTGCTCTGATCAGTCGTAGGAACGCGCTTTACTCCGACTCTAACATTTTTGTAGCTGTGATGTGTGCATCAGTGTAATCGATGTACCAGGAAATCATGCATTGACAAAAGTTCCCCTTTGCTTGGAATTGAAAGTGTGATTAAATGCGTTATTTTTTTAACGCGTTATGAAGTACATGCATCAAAGCTTCTCAGCTGTGCTTGTGCCAAGAAAAGTAAACATTTTAAAAATAACGTAACATGATTCTGCGTTAACCGCATATTTTTTCATACGTCCCAAACCAAGGAGGTGCGAGGGTAAAATGAAATGGTAAGCGCGTGTACATACTCAGTGCATCCCTTCTCGGGAATCGAACCTCGGATGTCGGCGCTAGAGGCAAAGCCTCTACAATTGCGCCACGGCGTGTGGCTTGTCTATTTGAGAGTATGTAGATCAAGGTATATATATATATATATATATATATATATATATATATATATATATATATATATATATATATATATATATATATATATATATATATATATATATATATATTCGCAGTGGAGAAGAAGATGTGTTAAAGAAGTTATAAAAAAGAAAAGGGAACATTTTAAAAATAACATAACATGACTGTCAATATACAGTATTTGTTTTGTGAGTGTTATTGAGTGTTGCTGTCATCAAGGATTTGATTATCATCATTTCTTTCAATCAGGGTTGTATTTGTACGATGTGTTGTGTTCAAGTTACATTCCGTGTTTGTCAATCGTTGTAAAGATAACAGGTTTCATTCATCGATTCGTTTCTTACTGCATCAATAAACAACTCGTCTTCCTCTTTATCTGAGATGTGACACACTGCATGCTCGGGTTTTTTACACTGTCTTCGTTTAGCGGGACATTCACTTTTTCCACCGTGTGCTTTGTTTCCGCAGTAGTTGCACTTATGAATATGCTTGTATGTATCAGACGCTTCATATTTTTTTGCTGCCTTCTCAATTGTGTAATTCGGTTTTTGTTCAGCACTCTTTGGAACTGTTGCTTTTTGTCTGTGCACTGCGTCAGTTCATGTGAGCACCTTGGTGTTCTTGCATCGAAGGTTCCCAGCTGTGCTGGTACCATCTCGTGCGATGTCCACGGCTGTATGTAATGTTAGCTAAGACCCGGTACTTAAAAGTTTCTCTCGCAGTTTCGCTGAGTTTGTGCCAAACACTACCTTGACCATCTCATCTTCCTCTGCATAAGCAGTCCTTCACCCGTGAATATTTAGCGGCAGTGTTTCTATTGGATTGCCGCTGACGGACGGCCTTATATGGGCAGACACTAAATTACAAACACCAGCGGCAGCCTGTCTATGAACTTAATTTAAACTTTAGGGTTTACACCTTGCTTTGTTTCCGAAGTAGCAGCACTCATGAATATGGTTGTATATGTCAGTCGCTCGCTTCTTATTGTTTCGCTGCCTTCTCAATTATATAATCCGTGTTTTGTTCAGCACTTTTTTGAGCTCTTCCTGGTTTTCTACGCACTGCGTTGATAGTCAGTTCACGTGATTACGTGGGAGGCGTGATGATGTCACATGAAACTCCGCCCCCCACGGCCATCCAGCTCAACTCCATTACAGTATATGGAGAAAAATAGCTTCCAGTTATGACCATTACGCTTACAATTTCGAAATGAAACCTGCCTAACTTTTGTAAGTAAGCTGTAAGTAATGAGCCTGCCAAATTTCAGCCTTCTACCTACACGGGAACTTGGAGAATTAGTGATGAGTCAGTCAGTCAGTCAGTCAGTGAGGGCTTTGCCTTTTATTAGTATAGATTTGTTACATGTGAATTTCAGCAGCTATCTCAAATATAATTTTTCTCTGTTAAAACTATTCCCGACACATACCTGCACATCTCTGTAGGACAACAATAAGTTCATAACTATGTCAGGACTTAGAAGCTCCACCGTATCCAGTCGCTGCTGTATTTTTGCCAGCTCTCGACTTAGTTCCACTCCACTGTACCTTTCCCTGGCACTGCGGATATCATTTCGGATCATTTCCCGGAAATATTCACTGTGAAGGTAAGGGACAAAGAGCAGTTTAGTAATATGCAGAGACCAAAATGTTCCTTACTGCAGTATATTTTTGCTTGTCACCTAAAAAGTAAATATGAGGTAAAAGAAATTAAATTTTGTATGTTACATCATTATTTCTAAAAAATATTATTTTCCAAAAAAGAAAACATTTAATAATTTATCTCAGCATGTTTTTGTAATAGCCAATACAGTTAGAAACCTTATACACTGACTAGGTAGATATATGCCTATTTAACAAGTATTGTTTAAGACTTTAGACAGAACGAATTTGTTTTCCAAAGATGACACAAAAATGTTATTTTCTGTTTCTATTTCTATTTCTCTTAAATGTCTGAGATGAATAGTGTTAATTCTATCTCAAAGGAATCTTTATGTAAATAGGTCTAAGGGCTTGTTTATACTTCACGCTCAGAACGTGTATGCATCATGGCTGCCACGTGTTCCCAGCATTTGTTTGGCACATCCTCTGAGCACATCCTCAGAAATTAACGCGACGCGTGCACGAGTTGCAGTATCATCAAAAAGTCAGGGAGCGCAGTGTGATAAAAGTCGGAATGTGAAGTCGGAGTCTCTGTTTACTATCTACATGTCTACTTGTGACAGAAAGCCGTTTTGAGGATCGGTGTGCATGCTCCGATGTTTGATGAATGGTTCAATGTGAGAAGTAAAGTGCCAACATATAAATGCATTTGTGGTGCTTTTAAATTCAAGCGTTGCATATTCCCCAACGTAATGATACAATACATTTTTAAGGTCTCAAATATCTTCTGTGCCGTCTTTTTTTTTTCTTTTTTCACCTTCACAACAGCATCAGAATGTACAGCAGTGTATTTGAGCCACACAGAAAAAAATTAAGGACATGGTGAAAAGTTGTATTTTGTGATTAAAGCGGATATTTCGGCTCTCTAAATGTCTACTTTAACCTCATAGTTTACTTTCTCATTAAAGGAGACCATTGTATACCCAGTTGTTAATCGCTACGTGCTTCTGGGCCTTCCTCCTGACCTGACAACAGCAATCGCCACACAGAACACATTACACTTATGATATTCCAGCTCTCTGCACAATTAGAATCCTTAGATTTATACTTGATATCACTTTCATGATGAAATGCATTAAAGTATGTATGTTACATTTTACAGATAAGTCATTAACTTCATTTAAATAAAGAATACTGATAATAATTACACATGTTGTGGCGGCATGGTCTGCCTCGCAGGGAGTCACATCCCTTGTGTTCACTGCCTGTAGTTTGCATGTTTTCCTGGTGGGTTTCCACAATCTGCTCCGGTTTCCTTCCGAAGACATGAAGGTTTGGGGATTTGGTGACGCTAAAATGACGCTAGTGTATGTGTCTGCTTGTGTTCAGCTGATGCCTCATCCAAGGACTGTTTCTGTCTCGTGTCCAGTGCTTGCAGGAATGGGTGCATCCCTGGATTGATGAATTTAATCATTAAACTTCCTTTTCAGGGATATTGTGGCAAAGTATCCTCGGGATTTAATGCGTCTTTCAGGCAATTCACAACACAGCAAAGATTTATATAAAGTATGTGCACAAGTACAAACAGTACGTTTGTGTAGTGGTACCGTCCTCTGGAGCACACATCGCGACGTGTAAAGTCTAAACCCAGACCCAGCCTACAGCATAACTCAGGCATTGCTACCCACCAACATATCTTTTTTTTTTTTTTAAACAAAAAAAATAAATAAATTTCAGTCAGGAGGCAGTTTTAATTCTTGCCTCCTTTTCTGCCATGACATGTTCTTCTATGAACATTACTGACCCAGGAAATTGTCAGGATGATGCTGGTATTCCTGTTAATTTAGGAAATGGTGTAATTTACATACTTAAAATGGGATTTAGGTACATGATAACCAATTCCAGTTCCATGTGAAGGTCCTTATAAGACACACATTTTCTTTGGAAGTGGAGTAAAAAGAGAAAAAAAAAAAAATCACTACTTGCATGTATACTATGGCTGGATCCAGATCGAAGGCGACTGCAAATAAATGGTAAACAACAAGACAAATTATGCTTACATATTAACCCAGATTGCATTCAACAATAGGATGTCAAAAGCCTTCTTATGCCCCCTGATGATAGTCTGAGGAAAAAGGATACCTTTGATAATCACGTTTAATACCAGGTAGTTAGAGAGATCTTACATTACAAAGGGAGCTGAGAAGTGCCGTCTCTAACAACTTTTATTTCCTAGATTTTGCAGAATTTTCTTGCCTCTGGAGTCAAATGCATCTTTCCACCAACTTTGTCACACATGTACTATATTGAGATTTGTAGTTAACTTAATCATGAAATGCTACCATTGCTTCATAGTACATAATAGGTTGCTGCTCCCTGTGACCTTAAAATTAAACTGCATAAGGATGATAAATATATGAAAAGTAATCTATAGATACTGAATCTCAAATATTTAGTATTTAAGGTACATTGATAGATATTCGATTTTTCACATAAAAAATAAAAAGAAAAAAGTTTTAAGCATGACTAGAGGCCACTCAATTCATGACAGCAGTAATCATTAATATACATAACAAACAGACTGTAGGAATGGTACAGGCTGTCATTAGAAGTTGCTCTTCATGTTTTTAGCCCAAGAGGGGAATGTCCATAACATTTAATTGTGGCATTTGGCTTGCATATGAGGTGTTCCTTGATGCAAAGAAAGCCATAGATTATTAATGTAAAAATCTGCCATTATTCCCCCCAATAGGAGTCATTTTTATCATTCCATTGATTCCAATTTGCAACCAATAAAGCAAACCTTGAGCTTGTGGTTTGCTGGTACACAGTATGGCCCCATATACAGCATAACACCAGCACAAGGTATTTAAAAACCAACTATAACCTCCACCAGACAGACCAGACGCTTCCTTCATCCAGTCTTAATAACAGAGACTATGAACTGTTCAATTTACCATTGCTTGGTATTTTAGCACCATCTTTATGTACATGCATGATGGATTACTGTATTATTGAAGGACTGTTTGGAATCGGAAATATATATTTTATGGGTTGTTACATCAGATTATTTAGTGATGACTGCAGATGTCAAGGCTTTACTGACAACTATATATGGCAGTATTTGGTGGCAGTGATACACAAAAAATTTGGGGACAGAGTAATATATACAGTAGCTCAGTTGATGTCACTAAGAAGAACTCTTCTTGCAACTGCATTGAGAATGTTCCTGCACACGCAATCATAGGAGTTTTCCTGTTAGCACATGGCATAATGGAGCTACTCCTCAGGACCTCTGTTATCAAGACATTGCTGGTTTGTGGCTCGTTAACGCCAGTTACCACAGTATAAATGTCCAGAAAGGGATGGATTGTGGCGCGATTGATTCCATGGCAAGACATTTACAGCTGTTGGCAGAATTTTCACTGTGCATGGTTGAAATGCAGCAGCAGTGCTATGCAAAAAGGTGGGGTCTGCGTAAGAGAGAACTCAGTCAATGTCACCAATAAGAACTCTGCTTGTAGTGCTTAGAAGTAGTCCTTAGCGTACATGTGTGGGAGTTCTCCTATTAGCTCTCAGAATGAATGGAGATGCTTCAGAGGGCCTTTGTAATTTGGACATAGTGTATTAACGGCTGGCCACCAGTAGTTAGCACAGCACAAATAAGAAAAGTATCAACTAGAATACTACGGAAATAGTGTTGTCTTGTGGGATAGACTGGTGCAAAGCCACGGAACAGGAAAGAAAACACCAAAAAGTAAAAGAAGCACACCAGAACAAAAACGCCAGAACATCAGGCATCCTATCCTTTAGATTTTCATAGTCCTACATTGGCTTTAATTAACTGACATGATTCAATGAAATAGCTCTCACCTCCTTGGTAATGACATTAAAAGGTTGACACAACAATTACGAACAATAAAATAAAACAATCATTTAAACAAAATAGTGCAGCCTTATCATGCACATACTGCTTTTTTTTAACCCGTCATTTAATGCTTTAAAAATACACATACAAAAAAATTATGGCAGCCAAGTAGCAAAACAACAATGACATAGGATAAAAGGCTTTGCAACGAGAGCAGGGTGTGATACTATCATACAAAACATCAAAACAAACAAAACAGCAATCTCATTCCATGGTCCCATTTTCTTTAATCCCTAATAATACTCGTCTGAGACTCATAATTATACCACTGAAGAAAGGGCACTTTGACAGCACACTGTACACACACTCAAACCAATTCATTCAGATCTTCAATCCACAACAGAAGCCTTTGGTTAGAAAAATGAAAACTTAAACACTTTATAGTAATCTATTTTTAAACACTGCCTCAAAGTTGAAATCAGTTGGGATACAGTATTTCAAAACTTGTTCATTTACCAGCTAGCTTCAAATATTTAAATCACTTTCAAAATGTTCCACCTTAGACTTGGGCTTTGAGAGAAGGGTGAGAAATTTAGAGCAGGCAAGCCAAAGTCCAGAAGAAAGACTCAGCAGGATAAACTCAAGCAGTTTTAAAAAAATGATGGCTGAAAAGAAAAAGCTTCCAAAAGGGATGCCTTTTAAAAAATTAATTTGTTTTCTGTGGTGCAAATCTGTATACATATCTACATATACACACATACATATACATACAAACACATATATACACACAAATACATATAAACTGCTCAAAAAAATTAAAGGAACACTTTGAAAACACATCAGATCTCAATGGGAAAAATAAATCCTCCTGGATATCTATACTGATATAGACTGGGTAATGTGTTAGGAACAAAAGGATGCCACATCGTTTGATGGAAATAAAAATGATCAACCTACAGAGCCCTGAATTCAAAGACACCCCAAAAATCAGAGTGAAAAAATTATGTGGCAGGCTAGTCCATTTTGCCAAAATTTAATTGCAGCAACTCAAAATTGTATGCAGCACTTTGTATGGCCCCTGTGTTCTTGTATACATGCCTGACAACATCGGTGCATGCTTCTAATGAGATGACAGATGGTGTTGTGGGGGATCTCCTCCCAGATCTGGACCAGGGCATCACTGAGCTCCTGGACAGTCTGAGGTGCAACCTGGTGGCATTGGATGGACCAAAACATAATGTCCCAGAGGTGTTCTATTGGATTTAGGTCAGGAAAGTGTGGTGGCCAGTCAATGGTATCAATTCCTTCATCCTCCAGGAACTGCCTGCATACTCTCACCACATGAGGCCAGGAAATGTCGTGTACCAGGAGCAACTGTACCAGCATAGGGTCTGACAATGGGTCCAAGGATTTCATCCTGATACCTAATGGCAGCCAAGGTGGCTTTGTCAAGCCTGTAGCAGTCTGTGTGACCCACCATGGATATGCCTCCACAGACAATCATTAACCCACCACCAAACTGCTCATACTGAATGATGTTACAGGCAGCATAATGTTCTCCATGGCTTCTCCAGACCCTTTCACTTCTGTCACGTGCTCAGGGTGAACCTGCTCTCATCTGTAAAAAGCACAGGGCACCAGTGGTGCATCTGCCAATTCTGGTATTCTATGGTGAATGCCAATCGAGCTGCATGCTGCTGGGCAGTGAGCTCAGGGCCCATTAGAGGACATGGGGCCCTTGGGTCACCCTCATGAAGTCTTTCTGGTTGTTTGGTCAGAGACATTCACACCAGTGGCCTGCTGGAGGTCATTTGTAGGGCTCTGGCAGTGCTCATCCTGTTCCTCCTTGCCCAAAGGAACAGATACTGGTCCTGCTGATGGGTTATGGACCTTCTATGGCCCTCTCCAGCTCTCCTAGAGTAACTGCTTGTCTCCTAGAATCTCCTCCATGCCCTTGAGACTGTGCAGGGAGACACAGCAAACCTTCTGGCAATGACACGTATTGATGTGCCATCCTGGAGAAGTTGGACTACCTGTGCAACCTCTGTAGGGTCCAGGTATCCCATAAGCCTCATGCTACCATACACACATATATATAAACATATATACATACATATACACACACACATACATACATACATACATACATACATACATACATACATACATACATACATACATACATACATACATATATATATATATATATATATATATATATATATATATATATATATATATATATATATTGTAGTGACACTGACTGTAGCCAAATGCAAAACTAGTGAAGAAACAGTCAGAAAAGATGAGGAGGGAAAAATGTCACTGGCCTCCACCTGTTAAACCATTCCTGTTTTGGGGGTCATCTCATTGTTGCCCATCTAGTGCATCTGTTGTTAATTTCATTACACCACAGCAGCTGAAACTGATTAACAACCCCCTCTGCTACTTAACTGACCAGATTAATATCCCATAAGTTTCATTGACTTTATGCTATACTCTGATTAAAAAGTGTTCCCTTTAATTCTTTTGAGCAGTATATATACATACACACATATATATTTTGACCTTTTTTTTGTACATATATACAATATATATATATATACATATACACACACATATACACACACACACATATATTTGGGGTGCGAGCAACTGTTGCTATATGGGTGGCAGAATCCATGAAGGAAGAAAAATGAAAAACATTATTTGTACAAAATCTTAATTTATTTATCCATTCCTAAATAATTAAATGGGCAGGCTATTTCGTATCAGTGCAATACGCTGTTTGTTAAAACGGATGACTCCCGCTCTTACGTGCAAGTTTACGTGGATATTATGAACTATCGTTTCTGTTCAAGTTCTATTTAAATTTTAAAAAGAAGGAATTTTTATTTAGTCGACAGAATATTATTCCGGAATAAATCAACTTAAACTTTAAATAACTTATAATATTTTGCTCTCCATAAAAATATATCCTGTCTAAATTATACAAGTTAGAAATAAAGTAAACGTTAAAAGAACAAACATTCAAATTTCTTTACTCTTATGTAATTTTATATAAAAAATAAACTTAAATTTTAAATATCCCAAAAGATTTTGCTCTCCATAAAAATATATCCTGTCAAAATTATACAAATTCAAATATGAACATGGTGCATAACAAAACCTGGAAATATAAATAAAATGTGTTCTTTTCAGCAATAACAAATCAAATCATTCAGTTGTCTTTGCTCATACTGTATGTCATTTTATCAGAGCTGGACGCCTGGCATCTTTTTTTGGCAACAAGTTCGTTTATGTTTGGTATGAGGTTCTGTGTTGTGGAGATTCTCAGGATGGACTGCAGGTGCTCATCAGTGAGGCGACTCCTGTGTGCTGTTTTGTTAGTCTTCATGACTGAGAAGAGCTTCTCACACAGATATGTGGTACCAAACATGCACAAGGTTCGAGCCGCATGTAGATGGAGCTGGAGCATTTCTGCGGGAATGGAGTGAATAAACTGTGCGGGCCGTGCAGTATCATACTTTGCCTTCAGTGTGCCATTACACTGCAGCTCAATCACCTCCATCTGAATCTGCACAGGTGCAGTTTCCACATCGACGGCAAATGGGTTGTAAACAACTCAAAGTTCTTTTTGTTCTTCAAAGTCACCAAAGCGCCGTGCGAACTCAGTGCGCTCAGTTTATCAGCAAAGTGCGATTTGGGAACACCGTTGTGCCGACTTGGTTCAACATTACTTGGCAACAGGGAAAGTGGGGCAAGTTGCACTGGTGCATTTGTGTCTCCCATAAAAGTAGCTTCACTTGAAATCACTTTGTGATTTTGCACAGGTAAAAACGTCTGCTGAAGTGTCAGATTCTTCTTTAACTCTTCTGCTTTCTGTATCTTCTGCATTGCATTCAGGTCTTTCAGGTTATCTTGATGTTTTGTCTCATAGTGCCGTCTTAGATTAAATTCTGTAATTACAGCCACATTAGCTCCACAAATGAGACACACGGGTTTACCGGCAATGTCAGTAAACATATACTCAGTCTCCCATTGGTTTTTAAAGGCTCTATGTTCAGAATCACCTTTTCTCTTCGGCATTGTGTGGGCTAGCTTCGCAATAACTTGCAGCATCATAAGCTAGACTTGATTAACGCGGTAAGTGTTCGGCAAGGCAGCTGAAGCGCTGCTTTATGGGATCTGTAGTTTATTGTGTTACCAGCGCTTCATATCCCCGGGCCATTAATAACAATAATATATAAAATGATCTTGGGCGGATATAATTACACGCCGGGCCGGATGTGGCCTGTAGGCCTTGAGTTTGACACATATGGACTAAATAGAACTTGAAAAGATATATTTTTTCAAATGTGATCGCAATTCAGATCGAGTTGACGCGCACTACAGTACATCGAGCCCGCGTGCTATTGTGGTTTTGCCTGTGTGCCTCAATAAGTTACCTTCCCCTCGCTCTTACTTTTTTACCGTTCATCTAATGAATACACCGAGTATGGCTTTACCAAAACAATCATTGATCACGAATAAAGTATCCATTATTCATAAAGCTTCAATTGGTGATCTGTCTTTCTGCTAACCGCATATTTTTCATACGTCTCAAACCAAGGGGATGCGAGGCTAAAATGAATCGAGAAGCGCGCGTACATAGTGCATCCTCTCTCGGGAATCGAACCTCGGAAGTCAGCTCTAGAGCCGAAGCCTCTACTATTGCATCACGGCGTGCGGTTTGTCTATTTGAGCGTAGCAGTGTAATTCGGTTTTTGTTCAGCACTCTTTGGAACTGTTGGTTTTTGTCTGCGCTCGCCAGTTCACGTGAGCCGCTGAATATGGTTTTATATGTCACTCGCTCGCTTCTAATTGTTTCGCTGCCTTCTTAATTATATAATGCATGTTTTCTTCAGCGCTTTTTGTAGCTCTTCCTGGTTTTGTACGTAATGCGTGATTACGTGAGAGGCGTGATGATGTCACACGTAACTCCGCCCCCCACGGCTTTCGAGCTCAACTCCATTACAGTAAATGGAGAAAAATAGCTTCTAGTTATGACCATTATGCGTAGAATTTCAAAATGAAACCTGCCCAACTTTTGTAAGGAAGTTGTAAGGAATGAGCCTGCCAAATTTCAGCCTTCTACCTACACGGGAAGTTGAACAATTAGTGATGAGTCAGTGAGTCATTCAAGTCAGTGAGGGCTTTGCCTTTTATTAGTATAGATTTGTGTGTATGTATGTATGTGTGTGTGTGTATATATGATGTACATAGGTATATATATATATATATATAAAGCAAACAATCAAGCACCGCGCGAGTAGCACATCGTATATCATTGAGGAGTTTTAGTTAATATGTAATACATGCTCTGATTGGGTAGCTTCTAAGCCATCTGCCAATAGCGTCCCCTGTATGAAATCAACTGGGCAAACAAACTGAGGAAGCATGTACCATAAATTAAAAGACCCATTGTTCGCAGAAATCCGCGAACCACAAAAAATCCGTGATATATATTTAGATATGCTTACATTTAAAATCCGCAATAGAGTGAAGCCACGAAAGTCGAAGCGCGATATAGCGAGGGATTACTGCAACTACCAATTATTTTAGATATTAAAAGTATTTCATAGATAATAGATAATTTTATAGATAATTTTGCAAAATGCTTTACAACATTTACCCTCCAAGTTCCAAAACCAATTAAGCTTTATACAGAAACCCAAAATACAAGGTGTTGTGCACGCTTGCACCAGCAAGTAAAATATAAACCAAGTCTCATTTCTACTCACCAGGAATGAATATGGACATCACCCAGATGTTTAATGAGGCGTTCAGAAAGCGATGTGAACAGAGGATCCAGATTAAAGCCAGGCTGGCAAAGATCTGGTAAACATTTCACCATCCCTGCTTCACAGGCAAGGACCTTTCCTTGATGAGATATTATGTAAGGAATGAATGTATAGGTACCACACTGCTCCTTTGAAAAAATAACAGAAAATAAATAGATAGATAATTGCACATTTTTATTACATTAAATGACCAATGAAAACCAATTAACAATATGAATTTAACACAAAGGGTTTTCAGTATGTACTGGTTTTGAATTGGTCTCTCACCTTCAAGTATAAACTGCCATTGATGAGGTACGTGAAATATTGCTTTGTGCTACTAACTCAAAACCAATCTGAAATCCATGAAAGCAGTAAAACATGACTGTACGGCACTATGTCAGTAATTGGAGATATTGAAAGTTCTTATTCTGATGTCACATTTCATGCTCCAGAGGTCTAAAATTACAAAGGAACTGTACAACATATTTTCATATTCGTGTGTTAGATCCGTTTATCACCCATGGTGCTAACATTCAAAATGCAATATTCACTCTGTTAATTAAATCATTTTAGATCAGTATTTAAATTACATTTCTTCTGTTCCTGCCATGTGAAAATGTGAAGACAACAGCCAAAAGTTGTGTGTGTGAAGCCTTATTAGCAACAGCAATTCAGGGTCTGTGATATTTTGTGGACCGTAAGCCTAACCTTTGTGAATAACTAAAATGTGCCAGTGAAACAGGATTTAAATGTGGAAATTACTTTTAAAAAATGTAAATAAATATTAAGAGTTCTGAAAAAATTAATGCTGCTCCCAATTACTTTATAAAAATATAAATTGCCCGCAGGTAGTTTTTAATAACTACAGCCAATTAAGATTAGCATTGACAGCTAATATTGATTTTATGTCATAATTCCAACTGGTTGCTTTGATTTTATGGATTTTATTAATAAAAAATACAGAACATTAGTTGAGACTATTTTCAGATATTTCTTTCAAAAACCTTAAAAACTACTGTCTGACCTCTTCAATCGTATTTTATTAGCCACACATTTATGATAAATTTTAGCCTGCACTTTGTATTGGACAAAGCAGAAAAAAACTCTCTCTTTTGATAGTATATAAATAAAATCATTACACTCTGTCTTTTGAATTTTTTTGATGTTATTTATCCATTTCATATACTAAGGACCTCCTTTCAATACTCAGATCACATCTTATCTGCTTCTTTTGTGGAAGTTCATGAAATTATACCTGTATGGTACATCTAACACAACTTAAGATGTAGAGTATCAAAAGTTTCATCATAAATATGGGGTTCAATAGAGGAAACAACACAAAAAACTATAGTCGTGCTCAGCTTACATGCCATATCAATAATTAAATTATTCAATAAGGCATCCCGTGTATTATGTGGGATTAAGCATCGATTCATAAAACCACAGTACATCAGGAAATACAAAGAAGTAGCTTTCATGGTTCCAACCCAGTAAGGAGTTACCACAATCCAGTCATCCACAAAAAGAAAACATTCTAGGCTCGTGACAGCACAGAAATTAATAGTTATAAGAGAGGTAGTGTGGCTAACCGATGGGACCCTTGCATTACAGCTACCAAAAACAAAACTCATCATTTAAAAAAAAACAAAATATTTGCTTTCTTAACCAAGATACAAACACACCCAGGAAATTCTGGGTACTTTAGCAAGTTAGTTACTGCACATATTCTAGTATACTTAAGTTTATGCTACAGCTTCCATGAAACTTCTTTTTTTATCACATTTTAGCAATGGTAATACTGTAAATACTGAACATAAAAGAAAATAATCAAAACTACTGCAAATGATATAAGAGGTCACCAGAAAAGGCAGAAGCCAAGAAGCAGACCCGAGGAAAAAATAATTCAGTTAAATGAATCAATCAGTCCTCGGGCAAAATTCTCACAGAGATTTCTTTGAGCTCAGCCAGGCAGAACACCAACCCCCATACCCCCGGCCCCCCTCGACCCCAACACACTTTAACAGGCACACCTCTCATACTCAGTACTGAGCAATCTAATCCCATCATCCACTCATTCATATCATCAAATACTGGAAAGTCATTTGTTGCTCCTGAAAATCCAGTGGTTATAACCAATCATATAACTTTTCCTGATTTACCAGAAAGTAACATTCAGAATTCTCAAGTCAAAATGTTTGAAAAGGAAAACAGATGCGGAAGGAAAAGACAATATGCCTTCATAATGCATTCTTTCCAAAAAGTCCAATGTGAAGTGCCACTATCTTCACCAGCATGGCCCTTTCAGTGAATCCTATACTCTAGTCTGATGTTAGGTACAAGAAAAACAAAACCTTAATAGCAATCGGAACAGAAAAATACTCATCCATTCACTAACTCAACAAGAAGGAGAAATAAAGGCTTTCCTCCAAACTACATGGATACTGACTAAGCATATGTGGAGGCATTAAAAACTGTATTACTTGAGCTTGCTAGTGGTAAATCAATGGGTAATGTTTCAAGTTGTGTTCACATTTGCACAAACCATACCCAAAGCTGAGTAGTAGATGGTGTCAGTCTGCTCACATACAGCTAGCTAATGAGGAATCAACAGAAAACACAGATATGGCACGTCTGTACATTAATTTGGTAGAGCAGTATTCATCCAAGGGGGGTGGATAGAGAACTGAAGACCTTTTGCTCTAAGTGCTGCTTTCAAGCTGTTTGTGTTTCTTTCTTTTGAAGGATAGCCTGCCTGTACGCCACCTTCCCTTGAAGGTGTAATGTAATCAAAGCTGCACACATGGAGCAAACATTTAATTACCTTGTTGTGAATTGTAAGGTGGGCAGCACGGTGGCGCAGTGGTAGCTCTCCACCAGCGTCTTTTGTCATCTAAATGTGTTGATAAAATCAGGCTGCGAGCAGATGGCCATTCCATCCCCCCACCGACTTAGAATGTGCACAAACTTCTCCAAGCTCATGCCTTGATTGATTTTCTGGGAGTGAAGTGGAGTTTCAGAGTGGAAATAATAGATCGTTGTTTGGAACACATGCATTTCATGTGTGTTTCGTTTCTACAGTAATCTGTGTAAACACATTGTTAAAACAGAAACGTTTTTTATATTCTAGTAGTAGATGACAAAATGTAGGCATAAACTATATAATGTATGAAGCCTGAAGTATCAAAGAAATACTTTCACAAAAGGTACAAATCTAACACAACAATTGCGCTTTTATTCAAAAATATAACTGCAGAAACAAAAAGCCGCCTTAACATGCGACATTGACACCCATATATTATGACCACCTCCGTAGCGCAATAGAATCAGCTGCCGACTGGGAATCAAAAGGTCGCGAGTTCGATCCTGCACCACTCCGTTTTGAGAAGTAAACTGCTCTTAGTCTTACTATTTTAGAATAAAAACATACATTTGATTTCAGTCTGTAACAGCCAGTGTAATTTATGATACTTGTAAAGGTTAGCTTTGTTTTTTTTTTTTTTTTAAAGTCAGTTTCATTATCTCAGCCGCTTTCAGGAGCCCAAACACACCCCACCCCCGCATCTGATACTGCTGTTTTCACATAGACGCGCTGTAACAGAGGTAAACTTAGCTCCCTTCTACATCGGAGCAAGAATGCACATACCATTGCTTGCACACTAAAGTGTCAGCAGGCACTTTTCGTGGCATTACACACATTTTTGAACATGCCCTCTGCACACTACTTGTGACTTTAGGCTTTAGGAAGTAAGTAAATAAATAAAGGTAAATTGTGTCATAAAATGATTTCTTCAAAACGTCGAATGTTATTTATTTGGCACGGACATGTCTGCATGCACTTTTTGTGGCATTACACGTGTATTTTTTGAGCATGTCCGTGCCAAATAAATAACATTCGACTCCCAGAAAATCAATCAAGGCATGAGCTGGGAGAAGTTGTGCACGTTCTAAGTCGGTGGGGGGATGGAATAGCCGGCTGCTTGCAGCCTGATTTTTATCAGCACATTTAGATGACAAAAGACGCTGGTGGAGAGCTGTGAACGATTTTAAGAAGTGATTTAAGGTGGGACGGATTTACGAGTTTTTTCGTAGGCTCTGGTAATTCTAGTGTTAAACAAAAAAAGTGCATTTAACTTAACCAAAAATACATTGTTAAAACTGAAATGTTTCTCATATTTTAGTAATAAATTAAAAAATGTAGACATAAAATATATAATGTGTAAAGCCTGAAGTGCAAAGATCAAATAAACACTTTCACAAAAGATTCAAGGACGATACAATAGCTTCCGTGGTGCAGCGGTAGGAATTGCTAACTTATAATCAAGAGTCCCCTGGTACAATCCTGACTGCCTCGTATATTTACCGTTTTGAGTAGTGAGTTGCTCTTATCTTTATATATAACTAGCAAAATACCCACGCTTTAGTATGTTAAAGAAGTTATGGAAAAAAAAAAGGAAACATTTTAAAAACAACGTAACATGATTGTCAATGTAATTGTTTTGTCACTGTTATGAGTGTTGCTGTCATCAAGGATTTCATTATCATTATTTCTTTCAATCAGGTTCGTATTTGGAGGATGTGTTATGTTCAAGTTATACTCCGTGTTTGTCAACCGTTGTAAAGATAACAGGTTTCATTCGTCGAAGTGTTCACTACCCAAAGCGGTACTCGTGAATCTAAGATAATACCGGGAATGCCTGTTAAACAAGTTGTGGATTTGCCTGCGAATATTTAGCGGCAGCGTGTCTATGAACTTAATTTAAACTTAAGCTTTACACCTTGCTTTCCTATTGATATGTCTACAAAGGCTTGTTCAGATCCAGAGGGCTGTTCCTTTCTTACTGCATCAATAAACAGCTTGTCTTCCTCTTTATCTGAGACATCACACACTGCATGCACGGGTTTACCTCTCCCAGTCCTGCAAAGTCAGTTCATGTGAGCCACTTGGAGAACATGCATCGAAGGTTCTCAGCCATGCTTGTGCTATCTCGTGCGATCTTGCGATTTGCACGGCTTTATTTAATATTAGCTCAGACCTGGCACTTAAAAGTTTCTCACGCACTTTTGCTGAGTTTGTGCCAAACACTATTCTATCCCTGACCATCTCATCTTCGTTTGCATAAGCACAGTCCTTCACTAGCAATTTTAACTCCGTTACAAAGTGATGAAAAGTCTGATTTATACCCTGCATCCTCTCACTAAACTTGTATCTCGCGAATATCGTATTCGTCTTAGGCATGACAAACGCCAGCGGCAGCGTGTCCATGAACCTAATTTAAAGTTAGGCTTCACACCTTATCTTCCCATTCATTTGCATAAGCACAGACCTTCACCAGCAATTTTAACTCCGTTACAGCAATTTTAACTCCGTTACAAGCTAAGCAAAAGTCTCGGTTATACCCTGCGTCTTCTCATTAAACTTGTATCTCGCGAATATCGTATTCGTCGTAAGCATGACAAACGCCAGCAGCAGCCTGTCTATGAACTTAATTTAAACTTAAGATTTACACCGTGCTTTGTTTCCGCAGTAGCTGCACTTATGAATATGCTTGTATGCGTCACTCGCTTCATATTCTTTTGCTGCCTTCTCAATTGTGTAATGCGTTTTTTGAACAGGTTTCATTCATCGAAGTGATCACCACCCAAATCGGTACTCGTGAATCTAAGAGGTTTAACAGGCATTCCCGGTATTAAGTTGTGGATTTGCCTGCGAATATTTAGCGGCAGCGTGTCTATGAACGTAATTTAAACTTAAGCTTTAGACCTTGCTTTCCTATTGATATGTGTACAAAGGCTTGTTCAGCGGCAGAGGGTCATTTCTGTCCTACTGCATCAATAAGCAGCTCGTCTTCCTCTTTACCTGAGACATCACACACTGAATGCACAGGTTTACCTTTCCCAGTCCTGCAAAGTCAGTTCACGTGAGCCGCTCGGAGTACATGCATCAAAGTTTCTCAGCTGAGCTTGTGCTATGTCGTGCAATCTTGTGATGTCCACGGCTTTATTTAATGTTAGCTAAGACCCGGCACTTAAAAGTTTCTCTCGCACTTTCGCTGAGTTTGTGCCAAATACCAGTCTATCCCTGACCATCTCATCCTCGTTTGCATAAGCACAGTCCTTCACCCGCAAATATTTAGCAGCAGCATGTCTATTGGATTGCTGCTGATGGACGACATTATATGAGCAGGTACTCAATTGCGTGGGAGGCGTGACGATGAGGGACGCAACTCCGCCTCACACAGCGACCGAGCTGCAGGCTATGGCTGTATATACAGTATGTACATAAGCAGGTTCCAGTTATGACCGTTATGCATAGAATTTCGAAATCAAACCTGCTTAACTTTTGTAAGTAAGATGTAAGGAATGAGCCTGCCAAATTCCAGCCTTCTACCTACACAGGAAGTTGGAGAATTAGTGATGAGTCAGTCAGTGAGTCAGTCAGTCAGTGAGGGCTTTTGCCTTTTATTAGTATAGATACGCAATCGTGGCTGTTAATTTGTCTGTCCAGGAATTTAAATCACTTGTAGCTCGCAAACCATTTGAACTACTGACCTGAATTTTGGTACACATATACTACGTGACATCCACTGTCCGCTTTCTAGGTGATGATTGACCTCCAAGGTTATTCCTCCTTTTATTTTTATTTTATTGTAGAATTAACTCTCCGCTGCGGCCAGCAAGGTGGCCGTGCGGCGCATACGTACGGGCACCATTCTCATCCCTGCCACCATCACCGTCACTTCCCCTACCTTTTCATATCTTAAGTCTTCAATCTGCCTCAAGAATGATTTAAGTGCCAGCTTAAGTGAAAAATTAAAGAAAACGTACTAAATAATTGGAACACAAACAGTGACTTAATCAGTTTTAACGTAAAAAGATGCCGATGAAAGAAGAGAAGAAGAGGGCCACTAGGGTGGAGAAAAGAAGAGCTGCTCAGGAAGCAGCAAGCGCATCAACCTCTGAGCAAATGAATGATAAACGTACAGAGAAAGAAAGAGGATGAAAACTAGGAATGGTCAAGTCAAGTGGATTCACTGCATGTTATTGTGTAGTGCGCCGTTACTCGTTGTTAATATTATACAATAAACACATACATTTGATTTGTGTCTGTAACAGCCACTGTAAATGTATAGAACTTGTAAAAGTTACCCTTTTTTTTCACTTTTATTCTCTCAGTCATGATCACAATACATACTACCACCCTAGGGATCTGATGCTGTTACTTTTTATCTGAAACTGGGAATAACTGTAGATGCGAGTGGTGTTTTGAGACAATCGAAATGGAAATTCTCTGATCTGGATGGATAAAAGCTGACACACAAACGCTGGCGAATCTGCCTTATTCGTATCTCATTGTCACTTGATTTTTTTTATTCAGTTTTATTGAGTGTTCCTGCTTACGCTGAATTAGTATGCACCTTATCGCCCGTTATGTCAAAGCTGCACTGACAAAAAATACAGAGACATAGGTATATTTGGAATTATTCATTTTATGACCTTATAGTACATTTCGGAAAACGTTGCAGCACGGATGCAACATTATTCATATTCATTCGCATACCTTCTTGTGGTTGTAATCAGTGAAAATGTTTATTTTCCCCCCCGATCTTGCCCACTCTGCACAGGACTCCAGAACATGCAGAGGAAAGAATGATCCTCTGAAAGGTGAGCCACGAACGCTCTTCTTTTCTCAGTGGTCCCCGTACATGCCTTGCACAGTACATGTGCTTTGATTGCCGGTAGGTCAAGCTTCTTATAGCACAAGCAACTGGCCACATGCATGCTCCTGCTAGCACTAAATAAGCTTACGCCTTCTGGTGTCAGCGTGCAGCACCGGGGAAAAAAAAACGAAAGAGACAAATATATGTAACATTTTGAAGAAATCATTGTATGACCTGAATAGTACCAATCAGAAAACATCATCGCACTAATGCAATATTATTTGAAAACAGGTGGGTATAAATTTGTTACTTGTAAAAGTTTTTCACTTGTTCGTCTCGTTCACGGTCTCCCTCCCGTCCTGATCTGACCCTAACTAACTAACACCGGCAGCTTAAATTCTCAAGAGACGGCAGCATCACAGCTCCAGGATGCTTGTGTTTCAAATGCGCCTGTATTGTGGTGGTGCTGCCGTGAAAAGAAAGCTCCGCTTTGCATTATCTGCATTCAGCTTTTTTTTTCCTTTTTCAGTGAAGTGCTCCCTCACTTTAGAAAGTTTCTTTCTAAATTTTTTTTTCTCCTTCCCCCTCCTCTATCCGACTCGCCATTGCAACCATGTTTATTTTCCTCTACATTCTTCTTCTCCTCAGACGTTCTTCTTCGTTGGTAGGACTGTGTGCAGTCTTGACAAACAATAACAAACGATTCTGCCCCCCTACTCAAGTAGTGCATTGCAGTTACAAAAACCTATGTGGTTCTTTGTGACTGGAGCCTCTATTTAAGGTTCTGCTTAAGACATGTCGACAATAAAAAATCTGCGTCATCGATTTTTTGTAGTCGACGTCGTCGATTACGTCGACTAATCATTGCAGCCCTATTAAGCTGAGGTGGCATGAGTGGTCAAGAAGCAGCACAGAACCTCACAAGTGTCTTCATGTACTGTATATAGGTGCAGACCTATTGACTACTCTGTAGGCAGTGTCAGTGCTAGGTTATTTTGTGCCCTAGGCCAAGATTATTAGTGTGCCAACTAATTGTTCGGTAGATAACTTGTGCGGCTGGGTCACACTCACCCCCCTATGATCTGCACCCTAAGCAAATGCCTAATTTGCCTTAATGGTGGCACTGGACCTTGTCTGTAGGCAAGCAACAAAGATCTTAGCTTAATATGTGTACAGTGTAGATATCTGAAAAAAGGAGTGACGTGCCCACCGCAGGTGGTTCAACACCAGATGTGTTGCTGCATTTTGAATCATCAGAAGCGACTTGATGACATATGTCGATGCTCATGCCAGCAGAGAGTTGCAGTAGTCCACATATGACAAGACTAAAACTTATTCTGTCAGATAAAGTCTGATCTTGCAGATATTGTACAAAGTCAACCTGTAAGACTGAGAAACTGTAGAAACATTGTATTGAAAGAAAGCTGATCATCAACCACCAAAACATTTTCCATGCTGACTTTCCAGGTGTTTGTGATAGTGAGATGGGATTCTGAATAGATGAACAAGTAAGGATAATAAGAAGGCCTGTCTTTGACAGGTTGAGTTGGAGATGGAGTTCCTTCATCCAGCTTGCAATACCAATGGTACATGCAGTGATTCTAACCTATACCATGTGGTCCTCTGGAAGGAACAACACGTACAGCTCTATATCATCAACATAGTACTCACAGGAAAAATAAATAAATAAATCACAGGACTGGATGATACTGCCTATAGAAGAAGCACAGAGAGAAAAGAGAGCCCAGTACTGATTCTTGGGGTACCCCAGTGTTCACCTGTTTCACCTTTGACATTTCTCCACACCAGGACACGCAGTAGGATCTCCCCAAAAGGTAGAACTCAAACCATTTGGAGGAAGTCCTGGTTATGCCAAGATCGGAGAGGGTGACTGACTGTGTCAAAGGCAGAGGAGAGATCCAACAGGATGAGCACAGATGACTTGTTGCTAGCTTTATCCTTGCATAACATGTCAGCAACATATTATTAATACAATTTAGGCAACACTGATCTATAGAAAGCAAACCAAAAAGAAGCGAAAAGGCTAAAATATGACACATGTGCTCTCTGAAACAGACACTGTGCTGTATATGGACCAGTGAATGAAAAATGAATTCTGAGGAGAAGAAAATGCTATTTGCATATGCTATAGTCATTTAAATAGATTGCTACTCTTTATCTGTTTTAACAGAAATAATGAAACTAAATCTTTACTATACCAGCCTAAACAGAACTATATTTGTGTGCGCTAAATGAAGATTGATTTAGCAAAAGGTTCAGTGTAAAGCAGTAACTGACATTTGCTTAACACAGAAAACAAACACTCTAATGACGTTAAGGAGCTAAATTTTAATATGGATTGGTTAGAAAAATAAAAAAAAGATACTTATTTCTATTTAAAAAATAATCTGTAGCTTGAAAAAAAACCTTTAGCTGACCTCTCACCAATAAAACTTCATGTAAGCTATTACCATTCTTCCCATCAAAGAAAATCTTTGAAACATTAACTTACTGTATCACAAAAACATTAAAACTTAGCAATACCAAAGGTCGTTTGACAGGCCTTTTAATTGGACCAGTTTATAGTCACTGGAGGATAAATGCTACAGCTATTTCATCATGTTTAAAACTTTACAAGCACATGATCTACTGTTATTAATTTCATATAACTCTTACTCTTTTCTATTTGAAGCTCTCTGATCAAGAGCAAACCAAAATAAAGAAGAAAGCTTTTTAACAAAACAAACACTAGGAATTTCACACTATGCTTGGTTAATATTTTATAGGGATAAATATTCAAAAGCTATTTTGTTCAAAGGTATAGGTTACATTGCAGTCCTATATGTTTAAAATGCTTTTAACAGTTTCATATTTATAGTATTTCACAAAAAAATTCTAATGAAAGGTCAGTTAAAACAAATCATCTTATTAATACATACCATAATTTTCTGCAGGACATCCTCCTGTAAAACAAACACAAAGACCATAATAAAGCAAACAATTCAGAACCCAAATCAAATTCACATATATAGTATTTTAACTGAAACAACATTCAATACTTTAATGGTGAGTAACCATTATTACCTTTCTCTAAACAAACTGACATTGCACAAGGGTTAGAGCTCTAGAGGTCTGGCTAAATTAATCTCTGCAATTCATTTCTTTAGCAAAATAAAAAAAAGTATAAAATTGCATGTACATTTAGTGTTTGTTCCATTATTTAATAAATATGTTGATTTCACAAGTGGTTTGCAGGGAGTCAAGCCTATCTGAGAGGATTTCTCCACATGACCGAAACACATTCAGGATGGGACGCAGGTTTACTGTAGTGGGAAAACTCTTGCATACAGCCACATATGTCCTCATACACTTTCCAAAAAACCATTTACTATTTTTAAAACGATGCAGCTGGGCCTTACATGTTTGTTTGTTCATAAACGCACCATATAACATTAGAATATGTTTCTGGCTCACAAAGATGGCACTAAGTTGAAAGAAGGTGTTGGTGAGATGTACACGTGATGGCCTTCTGCAGCCTTCTGCGAAGCACAGTTGTACCTCTGCCTAGGGTACATTTTGGAGGTATAGGGCATCTAGTCCAAAATAAATGGAATGGGTCACTGCTAAGAAAAATGTTAAAACAGATTTGATTTCAGCATTGTGTACCTTTGAAAAACTATTTTCTGTATGATTAATGACCCCAAACACAATACAAAGACAACTAAGACTATAGATGAAACACTTATGGCATTAGACTGGCCACTTTAAAGTTCCAACATCAACATAACTGAAGCTGTCGGAGATCATCTGGACATGGAAAAGAACAAAAACAGCCAAAGTCAACAGAGGACTTGAGGCATGTCCTGAAAAAAAGCACTAGAAGAATTTACCATAGGACTTTAAGAAAAAATAGACAGTATTGTACCAAAGCAAAAAGTTGTTTCATTTCTATACCCCAAGTGAGGTTACAAAGTATTGACTTATTTGAAAAACTCAAGGCATACTTGTTACTCTTTATTTTATCATAGTTTACTTGTGCATATTCTCATGTTATATGGTGTTTTAAAGAACAAATAAGCACTTACTGTTCAGATACTATAACTATCTTTAAAAGTAGTTTACTTGGGTGACCCAAAACATAACTGACAGACAAATGTACAGTATGTGATGTTCATATTATATACATATCTAGAATTTCAGTAATTCCATTACCAGCTCTTCAAATTCATTGGTATTAATCAGCATTAATTGCAATCTGATTACACAAAAACAGTTTATAGTTATAGTGACTATGAAACATTTTATACAAAATAAGGGCAGCATAGATAAGAGCTTCTTGCATGTGAAATAATAAGCTGTAAATGTTGTTTGTGAATCATACAGATGCTAGCCTAACCCAGAGGGAACCAATAATTGAATTTCATGTTATTATAGGCTCAAACACTGACATGGCATTGCATGTTATATCTTGCAACAGCACTTAGTTGAGGTTTTATTTAAAGGATTATGACACCAGGTGGCTGTTTTGCAAAATGAATGATGCAAGGCTGATGAGTGAGCAATCTGTCCTATAGGGCTGAGTCAAAATCCCTTCACTTGTGGGCCTAAATGGTCTATCCCCTGTGAGATGCTACTAAACCTAAAGAAGGAACAGTTCTTTGAAAATCTGTGCAAGCAAAAAGGAAAATAGATTCCAAAATTCCTATGCTGGCAGTCTGTGTGTGTGTGTTTAAGATTTCAATTAACTTTAACCTTTCTTACCTTGACAGAATCCTTTTCATAACAATACAAAAGAATATTGTTTGTCATTTGGAAGCTCTCCCTTACACCCAGGTGATAAAAAATGGATGGCTGACAAAAGGAATCACTCATTTCCACCACAGCAACATCTGAAATAATGTTAGAGTTTATGGTTTATTTCCAATAAGTTTGCATAACACCAAATACTAAAAAAGAATTCATTGTTCCTGTTCATTTGACTAAACTTAAAGTCATATTCCTATAGGCAAAAAATGTGTCTGTTTCCAACAACAGGAAATAAATTCTTCATTCAATTCATCCCACTTGGACATTTAAACACGGGAAATGAATTTCAAGTACCTCTGCAGACCTGTCATATTTATAGTAGTTGCAGGACATACTAAACATAATGATTCATTGTCAAAATTCAGCTTCTGGCAAGTCCCTGTGAGATAATTGTTTGTTTATAGTCAGGCTCAGGAACAGTAACTGAGATAATAATGCGTCATATTTAAAATATTGTTTGAATATACAAATGTGTGTTTAAAATTCTTTTGGGCTACATAAATATACATTGACATGAGACAAATTTTCATAATAATTATTAAACTTATATAAACACAGAAAGCAGGTGCCAGGCAAGCAGCCTCACCAATGCATTTACTTCTTCAGATGTCTGAGAAAATGTGCTCCCCAGATTCTATGGGTTCAGTGTGGAGTCCTTCATGACTAGTCTTGGTAATTTCTGGTAGAGTATCTGCTCAAATCAGTAAACCCTGGGCATCCTGTCAATAACTCATTTTGTCTTAGATACATTTTTTTTCTGTTCATTTGTTCTGAATTTTCTAAAAGCCTTATTTTCAACATATGCAGTGTGGTGTAGTGGTTAAAGCTTTGGACTTCAGACCTTTTAATTGTGGGTTCAGATCCCACTACTGAAATTCAACTGTCCACCTTTGCAAATTATTGGCCAGACTGAGTCTGTTGTTGGTCGTTTAAATTCCTAGGGACTACTTTCATTAATACATTAAAATAGGACAAGCACATCACCTCCACCATGAAGAAAGCCAGGCAGAGATTGTTCTTTCTTAAGAAGCTTGGCATATCAAGACGTATATTGTTAAATTGTTACTCAGTCATCATTGAGAGTATCGTGACCTCCTCAATGACCGTTTGATTTCCTTCTGCCTCCTCGCTTTCTAAGGCTCGGTTGTAGCAGGTGAATTGTTCAGCTGAGAAAATCATTGGCTGTTGTCTCCCAACATTAAGAGATCTGTTCATCGCTAGAACAAAAAAGAGCTGGAAAGATTGCAGCTGACTCCATCCACCCCAGCAGCCATCTGTTCATTTCATTTCCATCACAGAGGAGGTGCAGGTCTATTGCGACTTAAAAGTATATTCCATCTCCACAGCTCCTTTCTTCATATTATTCAGATCCTAAATAAACTTGCATAGGGTTACTCCTAACTGCTTTTGCAACATATAACTGGTAACTGTGCTATCAGTCTATTCGTAAATACTTCATAATTGCTCAACTTGTACTAATATCTATATTATTTTGTATAGTTATTCCATTTATTTGAGTTAACTATTGAAGTTTGTAACTGTTGGGTTCAAGAAACTGTTGTATTTGTATAATGGTTTGCACAATGTCAGATTAATGGTGGGATGAATTTGTGTTGTCTTGAGTTGGTTATGTCTTACATCTCGTGTTTTATACCTAACCAAAGTCAATCCTGGTATGTTTCAAATGCTAGCAATAAAGTGATTCTGATTCGGAGTTTGATGCGACCTTGAGTAAGTCACTTCACCTGCCTGTGCTCCAACTGGAAACAATTGGAAAAACAAAAGAAATGCAGCCAATTGTATTTCAAATGTTGTATGTCACCTTGGATAAAGGCATTAGCTAAATACGTTATTAATAACAACATGGCCACATATGTGTGCTAGACTATTTTTTTTACTGAGAAAAATATTAATGTTATTTAATTTTACATGCATTATAACACAAGTTTAAAGTCTCAAGATTTTCTTGAGTTGTATGGACACACTGCACTGTCGCTATGGAATACCTCCCAAGAGGCACTACAAGTCACGTTACAATGGCAATGCTATAAAAATCATTTCAGCCCTCTGTCTGAGATTACATATTTATACCCTGAACAGTGTTAGAGTGGAAATCAGCATTTGGTATTCTGGTTAGTACATCAAAGCCATTCCCTTATGGATTTGATTTATAGTCTCAGTGCTTTGGTTCTGGAAATATTAATGTAGTTTATATATAAATTCCGGCAATTTTTGTTTTAACTTTGTTTAAGGTGTTAGATTCTTGGACTTTGTCTTTGGTAACAAGACTTCTGTAATCTAAAAAAACAATTGTTGTTTCAGTTTCTTGAAAATTTGCACATCTCCAGGATCATTTTTAAAAACATCTTCATAGTTGCTCACAATTCACCAAGAAAGCAGAAAACTACAGATTTGATAGGCTGGTGGCAAGGCCTACCATAATCCTGATGGTGTGAGCACCGATAGATCAGGAAGTTCAGTTGTCCTGTGAAATTCAAATACAGCTCTACTCCAGTGATGTCTAGTCCTAGCACTCTGGCACTGCAGTTGCAAATGTTTGCTCCAAATATCCTTAATTTGAATCAATTTCTTTCAGTAAATGACACACATCACTCAATTGCACATACTCCTCCGTATTTACAAAGTCATAATTTATTATTCTGTAGCACTGAGAAGATATGAGCCCTTCAACAAGTGGGCTGCAGCAGTACCCACTGTGCCACCCTTGATTAAATTACACAGAAACTATAAAGAAACATGCAAGCAGCACTGAGTTATCACTAATGAGGCCCACTAACTTTCACCTTGAGTTCTTTCTTTGTAGAGTACAGCTTTTAATTATTGAGCTGAATAAATAAATTTGACCTCTTTATAAGCTGCATATCTGAAAATACTTGGTATAATGTGGTACTGGTCTTCAAATACAAAACAAGTACAGAAATTATGTAGAAACTCACCAGAAGGAGACCATGTCCATTGATTCAATTTCTAAACCCGCTTATTCCATTTTTGGTTCACAGGGGAGCTAAATCTAAGCCCAGCTGTATCAAGCAGAAGGCTGGAATCATCCATGGAATGAACAGGACTTACACGCTCACTTACGCTGACTGGCCAATTTATATTTGTCAATCACACTAATGTAATTCACACACTGTCAAGATGAGTGCAAAGGCCAGAATACACAAAGGAAACTCTCATAGAAATAGCAAACACATGTGCATTGCACACACTAAACACCAATGAAGCAGCAGCGCTACCTATTGTGCACTCACACAAATGGCCTGAAAGAAAATGACACTTATAGGTACAATAACCTACTGTATATACTGTACATACAAAAAACAGGCTGGGCGCAGTTCAATTAGCTGTGATCCAGAGATATTTATGCATGTAAGAATAATGCCCAATTAGTTGGTGAGAACAGCTTACCCTATCCTTCTTTAGAAATACTTTATTCCACCATTAAACTATTCCTCTTACTTGATATTTAAACACACCACCAAGAAATGAACTCAAACACAATTGTAATTTTATTTTTATACTATTTTTTATTTTGAGAACAGTACATAACAGCAAAACAGAACCTGAAAATAACACAATAAGAACAACAGTGTTCATAGAAACTCAAGAAATTCAACACTCATCCCCACACCCACCATACTGACCTACACAATTAGAAAGTCTTGTCTAAAAAGGCTCTTTTTATACAGTAACAAAGCAAATAAAACAAAAGGATTCAGCATACTCCCAGCATGTTAACATCAGAATTATATTAAGGAGTTCTTGCCAAGTTAAAAACAAATTTTCAACTGCTCATCATGGAGGGAATTTGACTTTTTTCCCCCATTTCAGATAATATAGAACATTACAGTTGCCATTGAGTTTTAGGAGTAAATTGAGTTTTTTCTCCTGAGTAAACTGTTTTTGTGCTATGCAGGCACTTGACATCACTCACTGGATAGATCAGCCTGATGATATTGACAATTTTAGATGAGATATATGTGACCAATGAACAGTTTTAGTTGAATTATGATGCGTTTAACACATACTGAACTAGAGTGTGTTTTGTTAATGACTGAATTTCAATTTTTCAAAAATATTAACTTCATAGTTCAATAGCACTCACAAAACACATCAGCGATAACGGACACCCTTGCAAAGTTCTGCATTTTACCTTGAAATAATTGAGTTCTTATTATTAATACAGACTGAGGCCTCTAGACTTATAAAAAGTACTACAACCTATATAGTAGGACCAAACCTAGATATTCACAGTATTATTAAACAGATAAGCCAACTCAACTCTATGAAAAGCAGACCCCTGGAGATTCTGATTCTGCTCAGTATATATAACATTAGGCGAGTGCTGAAGATCGTATAGCAAGCATCAGATTAAATAAACATAAGCATAAATCTGGCCTGACCTTTTGATAATAAGAGGAATGCACTTATTACTCTTTTGGCTCGTTTTCACAAAGATCTTACAGGCCTGTTCAAAGGAGTGACATGTCATAGGAATGACATAATGAAGGAGTGAAACCTCAGATATAAATTTCAAAGGAGTGACAACCATCCAACCAACCATCCCAGTGGAAGGTGAGGCGACAACGTTTTTTCCGGCAAGCGTTCTTTCAGTTGTGCGTGGTAGGTGACTCGTTATGTCACTCCAATAAACTGTCACTTTTTAATACAGTATTTATGTCACTCCTTTGTTATGTCACTCCTTCGATACAGACCCAGATCTTAACACCATTATTGAGAAGTTAAATTGGTCTATATTTTTCTTTGGAAAGATAGTAATTTATACTTGACATAATCTTTTGGTAGAGATTTATTTGATCGAGCTTCAATAAACATTCCGAACAATGATGGCACAAAACAAGATGAAAGTTTTATTTATTTTTTTTTAATAAACTCCAATGATCAAGTATTTGCTACATTAAAATATTACTGGCTTTTTCTCCCGGTTAATAATGATCCTTATATATAATTTGATACTATCTGTATGTATGGTGTTCTCATCAATACCCCGTATGTATGGTGTTCGCATCAATACCTCGACTCAAAACAAGTTAGAACCATGCAATGGGACTCTGCCTCTGTAGTTGGAACATAACGTGGCAAACGCGGCTAAGAATGTTCAAATGCTTCAGTGATGCCACTGGACGGCCGAGTTTAGTAAGTCAGTGTTGGTTCAAGCAGATAACAGTAAGTTCATTTGGTTTTTGGAACATTGGTTTGGTGGGGTGTACTTTCCAGGACTAACATCGTCGACTGACTTAAACCCTTTGACAGCTTCGGAACCGTAACTAATTTAGAACGTATCGCCATTTGCTTGGTACATCGAAATCTATCTTTGGCCAGTTTGGTTTTGGCATCCGTTCTTCTGACATCTATTGGCAAACTGGGTAATGACGGCTGGGTATTATCAACGGTCATTGTTTAAATTTTAGCCAATCTCAGATCTAAAATGACCACGCCAACATAATTATTACTCCGACTCTGATTAGAGACATAAAATACGGTTTGTCTTGAAAATTTGTTTGCCAGAAAAAGTCAAATGAGGTGCACCGAAGAGCCGAGTTCACGTCTCGCAGCCCAGTTTAAACAGGAAGCTCTTCATTACATCGGACGAAAAGGTCTATTTTAAGCACAAATCAGTGCCATGATAACAAAATCATTTCAAGCACTTAAAAAAACAAATAATTCTTTGCAGAGAAAGTATGGATTTCATAAACGTAGAATTTGTAGCCTGTTTCGATCGGGCTCCCAGTCGCTAGTAATAATATAACTTAATGATAAACTGTTGTGTCATACCACCCAAGTCAAATGATACAATTCCAATTGCAGAGCCAACCTTTTCCTACAGAGCAATCAGGCATAGAAAGCATAATAATCAGCTCCAATAACATTCTAGCCAGCAATTTATTTTTTATATGAGACATAAGAGATCATTTCTCCTCTTAAACCTGCTTTCAGCATTTCTCAGACTGTTCCTGCAACAGTCTCAGAAGAAGTATTGCTCTATAAGAAAACATCATATCTGAAAATGAAATTTATGAAGTCCTCATCACGTATATATAAAATGTATTAACGAACAGAAAGAACATTCTCTCGATTCTGAATAGAGAAATTCCCACCTTTTAGAAAGATTGCAATCTGTAAAGAAATACATGTACTAAACTACAGTCAAAGTATTAGATAGTACTGTATAACAGCAGTTGCTGATGACACAGCTAAGTCTGGACTTAATACACATTTAAAGTGTCCTGACATTATAAGGGTATGAGTGCCATACTTGGAACTAATGCAAGTACCTTAGTATCTGGTTTACATTACCAGGCTGAAGTGACTCAAATCCAATTTTTTTACCTCAATGTGACACAAATCTGATGTTTTCAGGGCTGTGTGGACACAGAAATCCAATCTTTTCAAATCAGATTTCAGTCATTTTCATATGTGGTACTAGGTCGGATACTTATCAAAATGTGGCCATGTGCCATGAATGAGAACAGTCAGACTGGCACTCGAGCTGTTTTTTTTTTGCCTATACACATGGCCTGAATGCTGCCATCTTCAGCCAGCACCAGCAGCATGGCTAAACAACAATGGAGGAACTTGTGACACCCACACTTCTCTTGGTGCAGAAGTGTAGCAATAGCTGTGAAAACAACAAATCCTAGTCATCTGGCTTTTCTCGCCTTTTCGACCTAATCATGTACAGTCCAGAGCAAAATGCAATGCGTACACTAGCTCCTATTCCATTCATTTTGTCAGTTTCAATTCCATAAGTTGTCTCACAAATATGAAGTTTTTTGATACAAATGTATCAATGTGTACATGCACGCCATTTCAGAGGACAGATGCCTTCACATTACACATAGGTACAGGTCACTTGTACTGATGAATATAAACTGCCAAGATAGGCAAATCTGATCTGAGCTAAAAAAAAATCTAAATTGAGCAATGAGGCTTGTAATGTGAACATGGCCCTTAAGTATAAATTCTGTGTCATAAATATATGGTGTGTACACATTTTCCAGAATTAATTTTGATTAGTACACATCCATACCACCATAATATACCACCCTTAGAGACAAACACTACATCAGTGGCTACAAATTTAAATTTCCTTACTTCTGGTTTTTGTATCAAACTTATTATGCAAAACCTGACCAACCGAGTTTCTTTTCAGACCAAAATGATCATCCCTTGTAATGTACGGCTTCTGTAAAAATGCTGTCTCAGCTCTTAAGGATGCGAGGGCACTTTACTTTTCTTAAGGGCATGACTTAGACTAACAAAATTTATTGAAAGATCAGAATTATACCTTTTCTGCCTTCTATAAAAAATGTCTTCTAATATTATATGTAAAAAGGGAGATTATTGAAAATTAATGAAAAGTGAACAGCTGTGATTTTATTCCCATAAATCTCTACCACTGTGTACTATTGCAGTTCTGGCCAAACTAATTCATTTAAATGAACTGAAAGGCCCAAGGTCAAATTGCATACACTGCCTTATAAATAAGCTTGCCACTGCTGTCTCCTGAAAACAAGCATAACAGGAACTGACCTATTAAAGTGTGTATAGAGAAGAATCACCCCCCTTCAAAATATTCACGTTCTGTTGGTTTTTAAGCTGAAATGAAGACACACAGACAAAAAAATATTTATCCACCTGCATTTACTCAATGTAACTTATAACAATTAAGTAAAAGATATAATAGCAACAGTTTAGAAAAAAAAATAGAATCACGGAGATGGTTAAAGGATCACCCTCCTTTGTCAGTGCTTTGTGGAAGCACCTTTTGCTTTGATTACAGCCATGAGTCTGTTGGGATACTCGCTACTTCTCTACCAACTTTACACATATAGCGGGAGAAATATTTTTGTGTGTGTGTCTTCATTTCAGGCTGCGAAGCAATAAAATGTGAATATTTTGAAGGGGACGGGGATTTTTTTCTATACATACTGTATATATGGAGTATGACATATAAGGACCCATGCGTTGGCCTCTGCTTCTGTATCTGCAGGGTCTTAGGGAGAATCAGAGAGCCCCACTAGTATCTGAAAATCATTTGTCCAATATGGGAGTTTCAGCAGACCTTGCTTTTACTGGAAATTACCTATAATGTGAGATTTGGTATATCTGCAATTGCAATAAAATGAGTAAAGGATGATTTTTACTACTGGAAACCAGATGAATGATCCAAGTACAGTACCAATGTATACACAGTTTTATTAAAGAAATATGAACCATCCTTTATAACTACTATATTAGTAGTAAACATGGGCACCCAGTTTATTAAAAATGTGTGTATTATAGATATATTAGTAAACAGAATAATAAGATTGTGTTTTATTGTTGGAGGTTGTGTTTTACTTATATGCTGGAATACTATGAAGAAGCAATAAAAGCTTACAATCAGAAAAGTGCATATGATATTATTTATCTTGATTTTCTGAAAGCATTTGATAAAGGTCCCACATGAGAGGCTGGGCATCAATCTAAAAGAAGTGGGAGTTCAGGATGTAGATGGGTGCAGAATTGGCTAAAGCACATGAAGCAAAGTGTGTGAGGAATCGTATCTGAATTGTGTGATGCAGAGGTGATGCTGCTATTTCTAACACACAAATGATCAGGATAAAAATATATTGAAAAACAAGCTGGCTAATTTTGCAGATGATTCCAAATTAGGAGGGTGGTCAGATAATCTAGAATCTATTGAATTATTACAGAAAGACTTTGGGTAAATTTGTAGCAGATGAAATTTAAGACAAGGATGTAACATATTACATGGAGGAAATAAAAATGTTAGATTTGACTACACAATGGCAGGTCTGAAAATTGAAAGTACTGCTTATGAGGAGGATTGAGGAGTCATAGTGAACTTGTCACTATTAAAATTCCAGGCCGCATTTAGACGCAATGAACAGGGCTACTAGGATGTTAGGTTAAATACTACGATGTGTGGAATACAAATCAAGGAAGATTATGCTTACATTATAACTTCTAAGTGATGCCTTACCTAGAGTATGGTGTTTAAATTACAATAAAACGATACAACAGTGCTAGAGAAGGTCCGGTGATTAGGTAGATTCCAGGACTAAAAGGTAACAGTTCTAAGAACAGAGAGAAGTTTAATCTTTTCAGTTTAAGCAAATTGAGATTAAAATGTGACACGACTGAACTTTTAAAAATTATAATATGAATTAGCAGTGTGGATTCCAGCATTATAATATGAATTAGCACTGTGGATTCCAGGTGTCACTTTAAAATAAATTCTGTAACAAAAACATGGACACATAGTTGGAAACTTAAGGGCAGATTTTGTACAAATGTTAGAAATACTATCTTCATTAAATGAACCACAGACACAAAGAATAAATAACCACGTAATGTGGTAAAGAGTTGATCTTTAAGGACCTTTAAATCTCAGTGTTATTTTGGACAGTCTAAGTGAATAAGATGGAAGAACTTTTTTGTGCTGAATGGCCTGTTCTTGTCACAATTGTTCAAATCATCCTTTGGAGTGTAAAAATGTGATTCTGCGGGATAAATCCATTCTTCTGCTCTCTACACCAGAATTGCCTTTATCAGGGTTACAGGAATCAGCAACGAGAGCATAAAGAAGTAAACCTTGTGGCCCATCAATGTTAATTTATTTGTAGCGCACATTTAATTCAGCATCAGTACCGCTGAAGCGAAAGTGCTTTACAATAAAACATACAATAAACATAAATAAGATAAATAGAATAAAATACAATAAACCACAATACAAACCAGCAGTAAATTGAAAACAAACAAATGACTATGAGGAAGGAGCCATCAGTATCATTGAAGGCCATGAAAAGCTAGAGAATAGAAATGTGTCTTCAGTCTATGTTTTAAACAGTTTGATTGAATTAACTGTTGATTAATTAAATTAATTAGGTAAAGAATTCTTAGATGAGGTGCAGCAGCTGCTAAAGCCCTGTCCCCCTTAGTTTTGCACTTAGTACGAGGGACAACAAGAGACCACTGACCGGTAGATGTAAGCTCTTTGGATGACTGGTGTATAACACACAATTCAGATAAATAAGTGAGATCATAACCATGTACTGATTTAAAAATCAGCATGAAAATTTTAAAATCAATTCTGAAACTAACAGGCAGCCATTGTAAAGAGGCTAAAATTGGAGAAACAGAATCAAACTTTCTTGCAATGACCATAAAATGGGCAGAAGCATTCTGAATCAACTGTAACCTGTGTATCAGGGATCCCAAATTACAACAAGCTCTAGTAATAAAGCCGAGAAAAGATGAAAGCATAAGTAACTTTTTCAAGTTCCCTAGGAGATAAAAAAAGGCTTAACCATGGCTAAAAGACAAAGCTGGAAAAAACAACTCTTGACCACAGAATTTATCTGCTTCTCAAAAGAGAAGTTACTATCAAAAATAACCCCAAGATTCAGAACATGGGGTTTGCAAAAGTCTGTGCAAGAACCAAGGAGTTGAAAACCAGTTTGAGCTTTGGCAGGAGGATCAGCTATCAGCACTTGTTTTATTTTGATTAAGATTGAGAAAACTCTCAGCCATCCAGGATCTCAGTTCTACAAGACAATAGTGCATCCGATACTTTGCTGAGCTACACAGAGAAATATACTCTTGCGTGTCATCAGCATAACATTGAAAAGAAACATTAAACTTCCTAAAAACAGCACCTAAAGGATAAAGGTAAATAGAAAATAAAATAGGAGTCAGAATGGATTTACAAGGAACACAAACATTTAACAGGAGCAGTAGATGAAAAAGAGGAATTTGAAGTCACTGGAAAGTGTCTATCAGTAAGTTATGACATGAACCAGACAGACAGTTAAGAGCAACCCCTTTAAGCCCCACCAGATGCTCAAGGCGCAACAGCAAGATCTCATCAAAGTATACATTCATGCTCATATTACCATTGGGTCAATTTTGTCTGCCAACTGGACTACCTGTCATTTTGATTTTAAAAATTATTACAAAATGTCAAATACACTTTAAAGATGACAGATATACTTTATATTTTGCAAAGTAATCTTTAAGAAGAGTCTACAACTATCCTCCTATTCCTATGACCATTTTATAATCTTCTGGGTTCATACTTTCCACAACAGGGCAGCCATTGCCTAATTTTGGCAGCACTGACCACAAGGCAGGAGTCTACAGCTCACTGCGGGGCACACTGACTTACACCAGCCTACTCTGGAGTCGGTACTTACCATAACACATCTTTAAGATGCACAGGAGAAACACTCAGACACATTTGGTAAGATTATGCAAGATCTACATTGTGGAATGGAGCCCAAGTGCGTAGAGATTTACATAAACAGCGATCGCCAATGTGTCCCACGCTCCTCCATTCACCTTGAAAATGAGTTAATTTATGAAGTTATGCAGAAACTTTAAAAAGACACAAAATGGAATATTCAAACGCATGAACTGGATTAAACCGGATTGAGATCGTTATATTATGCATCTTGAATGCAGGATCTTTCACCTCCATTAACTCACTGGAAGCCCGGCCCCAAATGGATGAATCTGTACTTAGTTTTATATATACTATATTTAATAAATGTATAACAAACTGCAGAGCATGTAAAACAATTTAGGACTATATTACTACAGCAGTATTATATATATATATATATATATATATATATATATATATATATATATATATATATATATATATATATAAAGGTTGACTGCCAAAGTAAAAACGGCGCCATGTCCAGCATACCTGTGCATAGACTCAGCACAGGCAGTAACTGTATAATTATCTGCACCACAATACTGTACACTAGCAGTCCTCAACATGATATTTTTATGTTTACGTTTTCTGTGTTAGTGTACAGTAGTAGTCCTCAAAATTATATTTAGGCTTACATTTTCTAAGTTACTCTACAACTGCAGCACTCCAAGTGATCTTTTAATACTTATTAGCTCTTGGTTAAAGTCTTATTCCGTACCGATCGCAAACAATAGGACATCGCGTCACTTTTTAGTTGTTGCGCTGCTTACGCAAACTTTACAACGATCAAAATACAGAAGTTTCCAAATGTCATCTGCCATCATGTGTGCATAACCCCCCACCCCCTCTTCCCTCGTCCACCAGGTAATTCTGCAGACGGAACACCCCTGACGCCGCTTCTCACCTGCATTGTAAAAACAATCCAGCACCTCCGTTGTCCCCAGGGCCAGACTCTCGAAGGGTATGGCTTTCCATTCGGCGTGCACAGCCGCACAAGCCTCCTTCAGACATTTCAGGGAAGCGATATCCTCCTGTTTCTCGGGCGTCACGCCGTCTTCCGTTAAAATGTATACCACCGTTAATGCTCTCCCTCGGCTCTTGGGGGACAAGGGATTTTTTGAGGTGCTGCTGAACGCAATGGCCAGGGAATCCTGCCATAAACTACCAGCTGCTGCACTATTCGAAGTGTCGACAGGCTGGCGGGGTAACGAGGCATAATCGAAAGCATCCATGTCCCCGCTTCTCTCACCTTTCCTCGCTGACAGGTGATCCAGTAAATGCACAGTTCCCAGCACTCGGGCTCATTACTAATCTTTGATGTCTTCTCAGAAGAACTCTGATATCACGTGGCTCAAACTTCTTCTTTCGCACTTTACTTTTATTTTAGGTTTTCTCGCTCAATCCTGACCTCTACCGTCTGAATAATGTTACTTCCACAAATAGGCGCAAATACCCCGTCAATAACCTGCACCTCACGAAAGAAGTGTGCCATAGTTGTCTATGTACACTCAGTTACCAGGGAAATTACAGACCCTCTTTTAGCTCAGTCTGAGTTTACCCTGCAATGATTAGGCACCCAAAATACGGTGTCAGGACAGGATCAAGTCTAGCATTAAGTGCTGCTGGATTTGGGATAACCAATGAGCCGTCCTGACTCCCTTATGAGCTCCAGTCAGTGCTGCTGGACACACTCTGGCTCACTGTGTCCCTGACTCTGGATTAAATGGATGATAAAAATAGTTTTTACACTTTACTGTATTTACTTGATTGGGTAACCATAGACATATATAGGTAGACGCCGCTTTCACTGTGCTGCCCAGTCGACACGATACGTCAGCACGTCAGCCTTATTGCGAGTGGCAAAAGTGCCATTTAAACTAATACAGGTAGACGTGGAAGCCGGGTTTTCTGATTAAAAAACAATAACGTTTAATACAGTATCGTTTGCATACAACAGATTTTGGCGAATCGCTTAAATGGATTTATTGGATCGATTTATACACTAATAATGGCAATTATTAAATAATAATAATTATTATTATCATTAAATAATTCCTCCCATATAAGTAACATTTCTCGGACTGCCTTCTTCCATCTCCGAAACTAGACTTCGTCCTATTCTTACGCAACACAGTACTGAAGTATTGATTCATGCCCGAGTCACCTCACGTATAATACTGTACTGTGATGCTATTCTATCTGGCATCCCACAAAAACGTATCCATTGCTTACAACTTCTTTAAAATACTGCTGCCAGGATAATAACCTGCTGTTCTAAATCCACTGAACATACTACACCTACTCTCTCTCAACTTCCTGGCTCCCTGTTAACTAACGAATACAATTCAAAGTACCGTTCTTTACATTTAAAGCTCCCCCCTGCCTCTCTCATCTCCTCCAGACTGACACTCCTCTCGCTCACTCAGATCCTCACCTGCAGCTCCACTTTCTGTACCGCACATCAAACTCAGTTCTATAGGAGCTCGAGAGTCTCTCCTATGTTCTTCAACTCGGGAATTCTCTTCCCTCTCATATTCGTCAGCTCAATTGGATAACACATTTTAAAACTGTCCTCAAAACTTATCTTTTCAAACTGGTATACCAATTGTGAATTTTGCACTGTTACTGCCTGTTATCTTTGTTTGTTTGCTAATTATTGCTTTTTGATTTATACTTCTCGTTTTAATTTTGCTGATGTTGTTTAATTTTATTGCAAGGTGGCCTTGAGTGCTAAGAAAGGTGCCTATTAAATAAAATGAATTATCATTATTATTATTGAGACGAAAACTAGACCAATGTCTGAAAGTCAAAATAGTAAGACTGTAACTGGCAGTCTGGTCTTTCTTTTAACAGTGAAATGATACACTCAATGACAAAAATAAACAATTTTATTGTATACAAATTGACTTAATAATTTCTGGAAACATTTCACTCATTCCTCTCTCAATCTGTCTCTCTCTCACATAAATGCACACACACACACAATGTAGTTAATTAAATATATACAGGATAGGATCTAAAATCCATGAAACAGAACTGTCTTACATAGCTTTTTCCATGTGTTGCCACTCTGTAATTTGAGAGTATTCAGTCTGGCAATATGGTGCAGCCTTAGTTTGTGGAAGACAGACAAAACTAAAGACATAAACATGAAATGATGGTTGTCAATTTCAAACTGTGTTTCCTCAATGTGCTTCTTGAGAAAGAACACATCATCTGAACAAATCTCAGTCCGTACAAACTGATTGATCAAAGATACACTGACAGCTTGCCCTAATGTCGACTGTCAGATAACACGCTCAGCTACTTTGACCACCTTGACTGTACCCTCAGAAGGAATCATCAAACCTCCTTTGTTTTTTAATGTGAGCAAGTGGTAGCTTTGATCATATGATGCTGGTACAGCATCTGCTACCAGACTAGCACTTCACACATCACAGGACAGCTTTCTCAAAATCCCGTCTAAGGACTACCTCCCACTGCTTCTTGAGGTGGATTTCTTTGGGAAACCTACAAAGTTTGAGAAATGTTAGCAGCTAACAACAATCTACATAGTTAGTGACTAAATACATTTAGCCAAAACATTGCTTGGAGGCTCACTTGAGCACATAAATGCATAGCTTTGCTAGCTTAGCCTGGCGTAACTAAAGTTAAGACTATAAAACAGTATTTTCTAATGGCAAAATATAACCAAAACAATTGGTTAGCCTAACCAATGAAACGCAATCCCCTGGGATCTGGTTTAAAGCGTACAGTGGTCTGTACAATCCCAAGCAGCACTTGCGTGAGGCATCGTTATCCATTACTTCACTCCACAGCAGTGCCACGCTGCCATGGCAATATGGCAGCGACGTTGACGTACGATGCTGTTGGTCATGCGGCGTCTAGTAATTCTTTGTCTATGTGGGTAACTACTACTTACATCAGGGATCGCAAAGTCCGTTCCTGGAGGACCACTGTGACTGCAAAATTCTAACATTTTTTTTAATGAGTGCCCTGTTTGGGCTGCTAATTAACTTCTTGTGAATTCATTTTAATTGAATTGCCTTTTTACTATTTGTTCCCCTGAATTTCTTCATCGTTCCTCTGAATTGCTTCATTTCTTTCCTTAAACGGCACCCAAACAGAAATGAAATATGAAGTGAGGGAGCCAACAGAAGACCAACAATGTCAAGGCCTCAAACTCCAACCAGCTGCTTAATGAGGTGCCGATTCTTGTTGTTAATTAAACCCGTTCTTTAAGTCCATGACTTGTTGCTGCTCTCATGGTACATTAGTAGATATTTCCAAAATTGTTGATTTTCTCTTTCTAAGAGCCCTGTTAAAATATTTTGATGACCTGAGCAGACCAACATTCCTGAGATCCTTATCTTTCATTATTTTCAGATATTGTAATTTGGGCACCAGTTGTTTTAGCTTAGTTTGTATCTCAGTATTGTTTGGCTGCTAATTAAGGAAAAAGAAACAATTAAGGGGTCTGAGGCTTCAAGAGCAAATCGATTACAATTAGTTCAAAAGAAGTTAATTAACAGCAAAAACAGGTCACTTGTTAAGAAAAGGGTTCAAGTGAAAACCTGCAGCCATGGTGGTCCTCCAGGTCCGGAGCTGGCGACCCCTGTCTTAGATAACATAAAATTGTCAAATTTGTTTAATTCAATTCACTGTTTAAGGGAGCCAAAGGCTACTCTAGCAATGCTGTGCACAAGGCAGTAACCAGCCTTGGTTGGGACACCAGTCCATCACAGGCTCCACTCAGGCAGAAAGAACTTGGAATTTTCAATTAACCTTATAGGACAAGAACAGGCATTCCAGCCAGGGAGGAGCATGGGATATTACCTGGACCTGGACCAATACGAGAGGAATGATGGGATGATTGGCAGGGTGGGCAGAAAGATAACTCTGTGCCCAGTTGCTATAAAATAATGGATGGACCAGTGGAAGCCAGAACTTGGGAGTGGTTCCATTCCCCATGTTCTAGGTGGTAGTGTTCCTTGTATGAGAACCCAGCTGGGACACCTGCAGGGGTGGTAGGGAAATGGAGTCCAAGAAGTGCAGTCCTTTAGGGGTCCCTTGGAATTGGTAGAGGGTGCTGTCGAGGGAGGACCACCCTTTTTTGTCTGTGGCATGGAAGTGCTTCCTAGAGGAGACAGAATGGCACCGGAAGCATTCCTGGGTCCAACATAAAAGGAAGCCTGCTGACACACATGGTTGAGTCAGAGTGGGGAGGCAGCAGGCAAAACACAGCAGAGGTGGAGAAGGTGGATGAATTGTTGGTTTATTGTACCTTATTGTATTATTGTGGCTTATTTTGGGAGAGGTGATTGTGGAGCATTCTTTGGTAGAATAAAAATCCTTTATTTTATTCATATAGTTTGTGCTGTATTACAGTGTCTGTAGTTTGGAGCTCTCTGGTGCCCCCTTCTGGTCACACCTACAATTCTTTTGAATGTGGGAAGAAAACCCATACAGATGCAAAGGACATTTGAAATCTTCAAAAACTGACTGGTGTGGTATTTGAACCCAGGATACTGACTCTGTGAGGCAGAAGTGCTGTCCAGTATGCCATTCATTCATTTATTTTCCAGGCCTGCTTTACTCATTTTGGAGCCATGAGAAACCAGATCCAGACTCTCTGTCAACAGCACCAGGCACAAGGAAGAAAGACACAATCTTGTACAATGTCAGACTTTATTCTCCTCCATTTTGTAACTCATTTATCCAGTTCAGGGAAATGAAGAGCTTGTGTCTATCCTGACAGGTTTGAATACGACGCAAGACCCAACCCTAGTGGGTCTACCAGACCATTGCAGGGTACACCTGCCTAAATGTAAAGTGCATGTCTTTAAGATGTGACAGGAGCCCTCAACAAACTATGTAAATTTCACACTGGCGGTGCTTGGACAGGGATGGCAACTTTAAGGTAGACAGGTGTAAAAAAAACACTTTACCTGTATATAGGGTGGTACAGATCTAATTCTGCAATTTTCATTATGCTATAACTTATTAAGTTTAAAACATAGAAAATCACCCAAAAAATCCTGGACCATCAAGAAGTGTGCAAACTGACAACATGAAGAATTGTCTTCGCCCCAACTGGAATTGTCCCCGCATAAATCAAAGTCATCCAGACGATCTGGATCTGCATAATTAGATCTGGACCACCTTGCATGCTCATTTTAATTAATACAATTTGGTTTTATTGAGTTACCAAGCAGTTCACAAAATTCAAAAGGATATGAATATAAATACTTGTCAAGGACTGGCGTTCCATCTAGGTGTAGTTCAAGCCTTTTCTGTGATGAGTCTGAGATAAGCTCCTGATTTAAAGATTGTATCAGTGAAATTAATGGATGAAAATAAATTGAAAATCTAGTAATTAATTAAAACTCAGTCTACTCTCATTGTCCTATTGTATATAAGTAAGTTAGGAAAATGTTTAAATTGTACAGTTTGCAGAAAATTCAATTTTTAGTGAAACGTTTATTTTTAGTAATACACAATAGAATTATACACATTTTAGGCATATAAATAAACAATACAAGTATAATTTCAAGAAAGCTAAGTAAAAATATATTTTTTCAGCTATGGAAGTATGATAGAAATGTTTCAAAAAGTTTATAGTTATCTGAACTACAGAAAACAAAGAAGCGCAATTCGCCATATTTGTAAAGGAAATGTATTCAATTCAGAAGCTGGCGATCCTATAATGCTTTACATTTTGGCATTTGTTTGTGGTTTCCAAAAAAAATATTGGATGTCAGAACAGCAGGTGACAAAATCAGCGAAACTTCATATCAGTGTACTTGTAAGAGTAGCCGACCCCTTTCCCTGATGCCCAATCAATGCCATAACTGGAAGGCCCTCCTTGGCCCTTCAAATATTTCCCATTTAAATTGGAACCATAGCAGTCTGTGTACCACCATGCTCCACTCACAATGACCGCACAGTTTTGAGTGCCTTCATCGTTATCTTTGTCATATGTGGAGAATGGCTTGTTGTTATGAAGAGCAAGCGAATCACCTTTGAACAGAACAAAAAATAGGTATAATTTACTATATGCACCTTTGAAAACATCATACTGCATGAGGTTGTCACAGCTCTATAATAGCTCACAAAATACAATAAATTAGCCCTGACAAATAACCTAAAAAGAAAGGAATGCTTTACTTTGGACTTGGAATTTATTACAAAAGCTTGGGTTGCATGTCTGTTTTTTTAAACACAGACATTCCTTAGACTGAATGACATACCTACAGAGCCTCCCGTGTATATTCCCAGGCGAAGTCTGTATAGATCTGTCTCCCCCTCCAATTTGAAAGACTCATACTTTGCATAGACTTTATTATTTTCAAAGTCTTCTAAATCCACTCGCAGTTCATAATTACCTAAATAGAAATAAGGAGTAAAAAAGGCCATTTTTTAAGAAAAGTGGAAAGGACAAAAGAACCTACTGTACTGGTGATGTCTGTATAACAAAGGCTTATGAGTACATCTGTCAAATTTCCCTTTTCAGATCTATCCATCCATCCATTTCCTGAACTCACTAAATCCTATTTACAGTAGAAGCTTTACCACCACATTCTGTATGAAACAACTGTTAATTTTACAGATTGTTTAGTGTTCCTAACTTGCAAATCCAACATCCTAGGTTTGAACCCCACATCCTGTTATTTTCACTCCACCTTTGTTTATGTGTGTTTTTTTCCAATACTCAGGTATTAGATCAGTTTCCCAAAGGCCTATGTGTTAAGTTAATTAATGACTCTAAATTGGATGCCCCATATCAGGTTCCCTATCCAGGTTTGGTTGTTGCCTTGAGTTCAGTGTTGTCAGGGATGTTTTGGCCCCTTGCACATTACAATCTAATCACATTTTAGAATTTATCTAAAGTGCCAGTATTGCCATTACTGCCAATGCATGAAGTTATCCTATGCTCACTCTAAGCCAGGCTTTGGAGTGATTCAATTTTGCCTTCAGAAAACACATCCAAGTCAGGCAGAATCTCTATTAGACTGAGGGGTCTCCCTCCTGCGGCACCGAAGAATTTAGACATGGCTGCCCATGAGCCTATAACTCCTATGTAACCCTTTGGGTGCCCAAATGGAAGCTTGATCAGAGGGATGTGGTCACCCAAAGAATGGCCCAGTAGACAGTCTCCTACTGCCCATCCTTTATTTTGGCTTCATGACCAGGAAAGGGATCGCCAACCAAGTCAAGGTGGCCATCAAACCCTGCCGTCCATCCATTACAGTGGCCTCCCAGCTGGGCAAGTATTCTGTTATGTTGGGATCATAGGGTGACCCTTTTCTCACCTTTATTATGTAGACCTTAACAAAATGTCCCCAAATCCTTGTTATATCCCTCATATTTTACATTACCTTTTATATTTTTGACCTCAGGTAGGAAGACAGAGTATCGGAACATGCAGTAGAAACTGTTACACATTTACTCATGTATTAAACATTAAATCTTATAACTAGTGCTATAAACAAAAAGCGAACAGAATGTTGCATTGTATACCTTACAGCTTGATAGTGCTAGATGTGTAGTTTCAGGCGTCACATAAACTTGTAGTTACACTCAGTTGTCTTCTTAGCTAACGCATCATCTGCATTAGGCCAAGCAGCTTGCCCATCTGAATGTGACCACCGAGAGAGATGGTCTTCTCAAGATGATAAAATGGCAGTTAGAGAAATTGTGAGACAAAGATACCAAACTTATGCCAATCCTTTGGTTTCCTGTCACACATCAGGAGCCAATGGGGCATCGTGGTGACTCTCCTGATTCAATAACCAGTCCTGTTCAGCTGTAACTCAGTATTCCAACTCTATACTTCATACCAGCTCTTCTACATTGGGAATGCGGTTGTGTTAGGTGACCTACCTTAGGGTACCCATGGAGACAGTGACGGGATCTGAAAACAAGTGCAGCTTATTAGCCACTAGGTCACACAGAAGTTAAGAAATACGTTTGTGTGATTTAACACACAGCAAAGCAGTCATATACAGTATGTTTATATTATATATATAAAAAAGACAATTCTCTGAATATATGGTCTGTTCTGAAATAGAATGAAGTATAGTGGATCAGACAGTATTCAGACCCCTTCACTTTCTGCATGTTTTATTGTGTTACAGATGGAATTTTAATGGATAATTCTGCCATTCTTCCCATCAATGTACACTCAATAAATCTTAATGGCAAAATGAAAATGCGGGATCAGAAAATTTTATAATTTAAAAAAAAAATCAAAAACTGAAATCCCTCATTTCTATAAGTATTCAGGATCTTAGCTATGGCTCTCCAAATTTCTGTCAAATGAATCCTGTTTGCTTTAATTATCCTTAAGATGTTTCTAGAACTTGATTGGAGTCCACATGTGGCGCACAGAATTGACTGGACATCATTTAGAAAGACACACACACACACCTCTGTATATAAGGTCCCACAATTCACATGGTGAATTGGAAGAAGTTTAGAACCATAGGGACTTGTCCAGCCAAACTGAATACCTGGGCAACAGGGGCCTTGGTCAGGGAGGTGATCTAGAACCCAATGGTCACTCTAACAGAACTTTAGAACATGCTAGAAATATGGCTGTCTCAGCACCACTCCATCAATCAGGTGTTTACTGTAAAGTGGCTAGCAAAAGTCACTCTTGAGTAAAAGGCGTATGAAAACCCACTTGGAGTTTGTCAAATGGCAATTAAAGGACTCTGGTCTGATAAGGCAAATATTGAAGTCTTCTGGCAGAACTCCAAGCACTATGTCTGGCAAAGAACAGGCACTGCTCTTAACCTGCCTAATACCTTCCCTACCATGAGTCATGGTGATGGCGGCATCATACTATGGAGTTGCTCCTCAGTAGCAGGGACAGGAATTTTGGTCAGAGTTGAGTGAAGGATGAATGCAGGGAAATACAGAGAACCTGCTCCAGAGAATATACAGACTGGGGAGATGATTCACCTTTCATAATGACAATAATCTGAAGCATATACAGCCAAGGCAATGCTGGAGCGGCATCTGAATCCAATGTAAACACAAAAATATCCATCCATAAGCAGTTCAAAATGTTATTTAGGAAAACTAATATCTACTCAGCAGGGGCCTCATGTATAAACGGTGCGTAAGAACAGAAATGTTGCGTAAGAACTTTTCCACGTTCAAATCGCGATGTATAAAACCTACACTTGGCGTAAAGCCACGCACTTTTCCACGGTACCTCATGCCTTGTCGACGCAAGTTCTCCGCCGGTTTTGCAAACTGGCGGCACCCAGCGTCAAAGCAATGGTACTGTTCTTGTGTGATTACTCATTATTTTCATGACGCGGCTTTATAAATACACAGAAACTAACCGCATATTGTTTATTAGTGTAATGCATCTGATTGTAATTAACTCGTAACAATATAATGGTCCAGAGAACAGCCATAGTATTCCAAATACCATAACTGCTTTAGTGTTGCTACTTTCACTTCTTCTTCTTCTTCTTCTTCTTTCAGCTCCTCCCGTTAGGAGTTACCACAGCGGATCATCTTTTTCCATTTTACTCTCACTGCACGACTAGGAGTATTTATATCACTGTATCTGAGTGTGAATCACAGCAGCAGCTGATCGGAAAGAGAATTATCGGTATACAGCTTTAAGGGCACGCTGTCTCAGCCACTGCAAAACGTTTTAAAGCCTTTCCTGTACAGACCTCGCAGTTCAGAAACAGTTTCATCCCAAGAACTTTAAATGCACTCAATCAAGTGCTCCTTGTAGAACTGTTGGTACTTATAAGTACAATCACCACACTGTAAACTTGCACTACAGTTATAATATCTCACAACCTGGGCCACTTTATAAAGCGCGTATTTACATATGATGACGATATCATTTTTAAGGTGAAATGCAGCAAAATATGTTTGTTAAATTATACACATAAAACTTTAACTTCATTTAAATAATCTATATTCTTCACTGGGAGTGTCGTGAAGGATAGAATAATTAAACATGTACTACGAAGATATTTCAATGTTCTTTAAACGTTTTGAAGAATCGGCGCTAAGCTTACAGATGGCTTAACGTCTATTACAGAGCTGATTGTGTGGCGATCGGTTACTTGAGGAAAGAAAAGCACTGACTGCAGTGACGGCTACGCCAATATATATTGAATATAAAACAGAAAGAGAAAATAACAACACAGCTAAAAACGCAGCGACAAATTTCGACAAAAGATAAATGCTTGTCATGAGCACGAGGCTCATGAAACACATGTTTAATAATGTGCTTTAGCTCCTATCATCATGAAAATGACATCACGTATACATCTCAGTATTTTAGTTATTCAGAGAGCTGTAATATCACAAATGTAATGGATTCTGTGTCCAGTTGGAGGAAGAGAGCCAGTTTAAAAAGCAAGTAGTGATTCACACACATAGATCACATACGTAGAAGATCAAATACAAAACAAAGCATTTAACGTGCTACTTTAATTACGATGTGATTTGAGAAACTGGTTAATTAAACGATTTTAAGATGAAGTTTATAATGTTCTACTAAATGACAAAATAAACTACGTGATTAAAGTGGAAATGTCGAGATTGAAGTTGACATTTCGTGCTTTTTCCCCACCGTGTGCCTTTTTTCTCTGTACCCTAATAAACTTTCATATGACACTCAGACAGTGGGCTTACAACTCTTCTTTTCACGGCAACTTTGATATGTGACTTCTTTTTATTTCCGGCACTGTGCGATTTTGTGAATGTGAGCTTTCAAGTTTCTCCAACACGCTATGTCACTCGATCAACTTCCTTTTGTTGATTATACCACGGTTTATTTGAACAAATAGTATGTTTTTCCTTTGCCTCCACTTGGTATTCACTGAAATTCTTATATTTTCCCCGTGCTTTTCCCATTGTCTTTTCACAGAAGGCTGCGCTTAAGGGCGATTTATATTGATTTGCATATTCAAATAGGCGTAATTCTGGGAGGATTTGGGGCGTTACATAATGCGCGTGCACGAGCGTTAGTTTTCACGCTGATCGGGATTTATGTAACGGAAGAATGTGGAAGTTGGAGTACGCACAGATTCCTGCATCTGGATTTTTCTGTGCGTAAACACATTTCGGCTTTTGTGCTTACGCCATGTTATAGTGCGAGTTCTACGCACGGCGTTATACATGAGGCCCCAGGTGTTCCTGGGGTCTTACTTGTGACCGCCATAGCCAGATTAAGCCTCAGCTCTTTGAGACACTTAAAAATGACATGTTACTCTTGTAGTTATTATAATTACACACATAATGACTCATTTTTTAATTATTTGTTTTCTATATTACTTTTTTTCTTCAATATTACAATAGATGACATTTAACGTGTCTGTATTTCATCTTTGTCAACATTTAGAAAAGCTTGGTTGTAATGACTATCCATGCTGGCAGACATATGGTGCACACATTCTGTGATCTATGACTATTGAAACTGCTTAATTAAAACCCCACACAAATACAAAATACCAAACTACTGTGGGTTTAAATCCCTCTGCTGATGCTGTGTGACCATAAGCAAGCCAATGTGCTCCCACTGTCAGTCAGTCATTTTCCAAACCCGCTATATCCTAACACAGGGCCACGGGGGTCTGCTGGAGCCAATCCTAGCCAATACAGGGCGTAAGGCAGGGCACCAGCCCACCACAGGGCACACACACACACATACACCAAGCACACACTAGGGACAATTTAGGATCGCCAATGCACCTAACCTGCATGTCTTTGGACTGTGGGAGCACCCAGAGGAAACCCACGCAGACACGGGGAGAACATGCAGACTCCACACAGGGAGGACCTGGGAAGCAAACCCAGGTCTCCTTACTGCGAGGCAGCAGCTCTACCATTGTGCCAACTAGAAAACCAAAATAAATTAAACCAATTGTATCATAAATGTCGAAGTCAGCATGGATAAAGGCATCAGCCAGTTAAGTAAATGTAAATGTAATGTCAGTTAAGTTAATTAATTGAATTAATAATTAATCTTACTTAATTATGTGGCTACTTAACATATATACTCAGCAAAAAAAAGAAACGTCCTCTGACTTTCAACTGTTTTTACTATCAGTAAACTTAATGTGTAAATATTTGTATGAACACTAAAAGAGTCAACACCATAAGACATAAACTAAAAATGTTTCACAATGTGTCCCTGAATGAAGGGAGGCTCAAAATCAAAAGTACCAGTCAGTATCTGGTGTGGCCACCAGCTGCTTGAAGTACAGCAGTGCATCTCCTCCTCATGGACTGGACCAGATTTGTCAGTTCTTGCTGTGAGATGTTACCCCACTCTTCCACCAAGGCACCTGCAAGTTCCTGGATATTTCTGGGGGGAATGGCCCTAGCCCTCACCCTGCGATCCAACAGGTCCCAGATGTGCTCAATTCCTTCGACGATAAACACAAATCCGTCCATCACCCCTGGTGAGACAAAACCGTGACTCATCAGTGAAGAGCACTTTTTGCCACTCCTGTCAGGTCCAGCGAAGGTGGGTTTGTGCCCATAGGCGGCGTTGTTGCTGGTGATGTCTGGTAAGGACCTGCCTTACAACAGGCCTACAAGTCCTCAGTCCAGCCTCTCTCAGCCTATTGCGGACAGTCTGAGCACTGATGAAGGGATTGTGTGTTCCTGGTGTGACTCGGGCAGTTGTTGTGGCCATCCTGTACCTGTCACGCAGGTGTGATATTCGGATGTACCGATCCTGTGCAGGTGTTGTTACACGTGGTCTTCCACTGCGAGGATGATCAGCTGTCCTTCCTGTCTCCCTTAGGCGTCTCACAGTGCGGACATGGCAATTTATTGCCCTAGCCACATCAGCAGTCCTCATGCCTCCCTGCAGCATGCCTAATGCACGTTCACGCAGATGAGCAGGGACCCTGGGCATCTTTCTTTGGGTGTTTTTCACAGTCGGTAGACAAGTCTCTTTAGTGTCCTGCGTTTTTAGAACTGTGACCTTAAATGCCTACTTTCTGTAAGCTGTTAAGGTCTTAACGACCATTCCACAGGTGCATGTTAATTAATTAATTATGGTTAATTGAACATGCATGGGAAACATTGTTTAAAGCCTTTACAATGAAGATCTGTAAAGTTATTTGGATTTTTAAAACATTATTGTTGAAATACACAGTCCTGAAAAAGGGACGTTTCTTTTTTTGCTGAGTATATATTAATAAACAGAAATGATTCAATATGATCTGCTTCTTTTAGTCTCAGCTTTTAAATCAAGACTGAAGTCTAATTATTATAGTCTAGTATACTCTGACTAGAGCTGTGGATTAGCTATGTTAATTGCATGTCTGTTTGTTAGTTATTTGTACAAAAATATCAGCATTACAATAATTATAAACTGCTATTAACCCTCATCTGTTTTGTTTATCTTCTTGCTATTCTGGAGTGGCTCTTGGTGCCACTGCTCTACTGCCCAGCTGTTTTCATGTCCATGGAGAAGACATCTGAGATTTTGGGAGCTTTGGAAAGTTTCTGTTGTCAGACTGAGGGACCCAGCACAGGCTCTACTCTGGAATGCCCAACTAGTTGATTGACTGTGACTGTGACCGTGACTGATTTGATTTTCTCTGTTATAATTGACCATGAACCCAACAGAGGTTGATTTTTCTCCAGGGATGCTGCTGACAGGGAGTTTTGTTTTCTTCTCCTGTTTAACAAACTGGCCTCAGTTCAACATTTGACAGATACTGTATTGCTGGGTTCCATTTATGTTAATCAGTTTCAGACTACTTTGTTTAAACAAATGTGTGTATTTATTATCCATCCAATCCCAGCCAACATAGGGCACAAGGCAGGAAATAAACCCCATCACAGGGTGCACACACACACACACGGGACAATTTAAGATCACCAATGCACCTAACCTGCATATCTTTGGTTTGTGGGAGGAAATCAGTGTACCTGGAGGAAACCCACACAGACAAGGGGAGAACATGCAAACTCCACACAGGGTGGACCCAGCAAGCTAACCCAGGTGTCCTAACTGCAAGGCAGCAGCACTACCCACTGTGCCACCATGCCGCCCCTGTGTATTTATTATATAATTAGTAATTTGTAAAGTTTGGTTTTGTATTTTACCTGAGAACTATGCACTTGCACTCACTGTAGACTGCTATACAAAAATAAACTGAATTAAATGAAAATGAATTAATAGAGCAAGTGTAACAATGAAATGAAAAATAACTAGGAGACCTGATTAACAAGAAAATAATAAATATATTATGATACATTTTGCACAAAACTTGACTATATCTCTATTTACAAAGAAGGATTTAACCAACCCAAATACTAAACGAGTTAAATATTATAAAGGACTTAAATATTAAACCAGAAAGCTATTAATTTCCTAAGCACAAACCCAAAATTGAACACTACAGGCAAATCCTAAAATCTACTGTGAATTGATCAATCTCCTTCTGCTATGTACCAGTTGATGAACTGCCACCGTTCACCTTGCAGTTTTGGTGAAGTGTGGCTTGAAAGCTCCAATCCAAGCCTATTTTAGTGTCATTTTGGGAATCGCTGCTGGGATTGGGAGCATGTTGTTTGAAAACACTAAAGCTGTTATGCTAGTGCATCGTCTGGTGGAACTAGCTACTACTACGCCTTTGAACATCAATTTACCTCTTAAAGGTCATTCTGGGGTCCATAACAGACAGAAGAGCTCCATTTGTTTCTTTAAAGGGAGATCTTTCTGTCATCCACTGAAGGACTGGAGGAGGATTCCCTTAATCCTTTAAATTTCTCCCCTACTATTTGGGATTTGTAATGCCCTACTCTTGTATTATGTCTGTGTTTCCAATGGGTATAATGTTACCCTCTTTACTGGTCTCAGTGGGTTTGAAAACAGATGGATAGGATCATTTGCACATACATATTTACTCTGCATAAGACAATATTAAGCTAAATTTTGCAATCACCATTATCTCTAAGCCCAAAGTTGCACCACCCAACTACTCAGTTTACATAAGTCTACTTCAAAATTATTACCATTTCGAGTCAGAATATGAATGTTTTCATTTCCAAGCCAGAACTCAGATTGCTGTTTTCCAAAGCCAATTTTGTATGGATTCCATTTTCGATAGAAATCCACTGAGCCATCCATGCGTCGTTGAAAAACCTGTGATGATCACATTATGGAAAGCAAAAAACATAATAAAAAGACTTGTTTACCTTCTTCATGGCAGTAAGAAATTAAACATCATTAGCAAATAAATATTTTTTTACTCACCATAATTATTTAATTACAGAATTTTGTTTAATAATATAATAAAATGGGTAAATAGCCTAAATAGCATAACACATTTGATGAAAATTGATACATCCAATTTTCTGCTAACTGAATTAAGTCATATAGCCTTCAGCATTTGTAGTGTGAGAATACTTACTGTCCAGCCTCCACCCTCGGTGTCCATGTCACAGTAAACTGTCACTGCTTTGCAGGTGTCGGAGTACACTGTGTACCAGCCACTGATTGTGTATCCCCGCTCGAGATGCTGCAGGCAGTTCCGGGCACCTGTAATGGGAAGTAAAAAAGATTACTGCAGGATGGCTGTAGCCTGATCTCACGTTCACTTGTTTGATGTTTAAAGACAAAAAATGGAATTCTTTTTTAGGTTTACATAGCACATAAGTGAGTGAGTTTACCATCCATCCATTATCCAACCCACTATATCCTAACTACAGGGTCACAGGGGTCTGCTGGAGCCAATCCCAGCCAACACAGGGTGCAAGGCAGGAAACAAACCTCAGGCAGGGTGCCAGCCCACCGCAGAGCGCACACACACACACACACACTAGTGACAATTTAGGATCACCAATGCACCTAACCTGCATGTCTTTGGACTGTGGGAGGAAACCCACACAGACACGGGGAGAACATGCAAACTCCACGCAGGGAGGACCCGGGAAGTGAACCCGTGTCTCCTAACTGCAAGGCAGCAGCGCTACCGCTGTGCCACCTGGTAGTGAATTTACCATGATTATTAAATTAACATGATTTTTACACTTTAAAGAAATTCTGCTTGACTGAAAAATTACTTTTATGAGTGTTTTTGAGATAGCATTTATTGATTAACTTTACTGTAAATACAGAATATGTGCACTACAGTAGTAGAATGATGGTCCATATTCAGGAAAGAGCTTTATAAAATACTAATTGTCGGATATTTATGCAAACTCATTCAGAGTCACCACATGGCCATATCTTTAAATCCCCTAAGATGACATTCTCAAACCCCGTGGTGCATGTTGAATGTAAAAACTGTCTTACCTATCTGACAAAGAGAATCATTGAAGGTCGCGCAGATTCCTGTGTACATAAAGACAAAAGAAAGATTTAAAATACAAGGTGCCTTTATTTTTAGGATGCCATATTACAGTTTAGAATGTAACACGTATGAGTTTAGAGATACAATATTGAATAAATGCAACCACAAATAAATTCAGCTTTCATTTTCACATATGCAGGTATGTGTATGTAAGTATGTAAGTATGTATGTGTTTATAAGAAAGTTTGTGCAAGTGAGCCTGTGACAGTTTTTATCTCAACATTCAATACATCTTTTAACATGTTAGTTAAAATAAGAACAGTAGATGGCGCTAACATTACAATACTCAACAGAACTAAAAGAAAACTGAAAAACATTTTTTCTAATCTACTGACAAACAATTTTCATTTTTATCAGCTGCTACACTTTTTAAACGATCAGGTCAAGCCATTTCCATTAGCCAGGGTGCAATAACATAACTAGATGATTTTTGACCTTTCCATTCATATATTTGTAAGTTAAAATGCAGCGTACTGTATATAGTACAAAAGATGTTAAGGAGTGAAACTTTTACAAGAATGGTGCAGTGAGCTAATGCAGTGGCAGAGAAGTACGTAAGAGTTGTACAGGATATGTAGAAGGGAAATGTGACCATGGTGAGGTCTGCAGTAGGAGTGATAGATGCATTCAATGTGGAGGTGGGATTACATCAGGGATCAGCTCTGAACCCTTTCTTATTTGCAATGGTGATGGACAGGTTGACAGATGAGATTAGACAGGAGTCCCCATGGACTATGATGTTTGCTGATGACATTGTGATCTGTAGTGATAGTAGGGAGCAGGTTGAGGAGACCCTGGAGAGGTGGAGATATGCTCTGGAGAGGAGAGGAATGAAGGTCAGTAGGAACAAGACAGAATAAATGTGTGTAAATGAGAGGGAGGTCAGTGGAATGGTGAGGATGCTGGGAGTACAGTTGTCGAAGGTGGATGAGTTTAAATACTTGGGATCAACAGTGCAGAGTAATGGGGATTGCGGAAGAGAGGTGAAGAAGAGAGTGCAGGAAGGGTGGAATGGGTGGAGAAGAGTGTCAGGAGTAATTTGTGACAGACAGGTATCAGCAAGAGTGAAAGGGAAGGTCTACGGGACAGTAGTGAGACCAGCTATGTTATATGGGTAGGAGACAGTGGAACTGACCAGAAAGCAGGAGACAGAGCTGGAGGTAACAGAGTTAAAGATGCTAAAATTTTAATTGGGTGTGACAAGGATGGATAGGATTAGAAATGAGGGCATTAAAGGGTCAGCTCAAGTTGGATGGTTGGGAGACAAAGTCAGAGAGGTGAGACTGCGCTGGTTTGGACATGTGCAGAGGAGAGATGCTGGGTATATTGGGAGAAGGATACTAAGGATAGAGCTGCCAGGGAAGAGGAAAAGAGGACAGCCTAAGAGAAGGTTTATGGATGTGGTGAGAGAGGACATGCAGGTGATGGGTGTAACACAGCAAGATGCAGAGGACAGAAAGATATGGAAGAAGATGATCCACTGTGGCAACCCCTGACGGGAGTACCCGAAAGAAGAAGAAAGAAGGAAAGGTGTAGTGAGCTTATAAAAACCATTCCAAAAAAGGAGTGATTGTAGCATCAGAAGATACAAAAATTTTTTCTGCTCAGGATTTTAAACCATTTCATGAACAGAATTGGTGAATAGGGATGACTTATAACAAACCTGTTACATTGGTGTTTGTAAGTGGTATGTGCTTCTTGCAGACGGTAGCTTTAAGTGAGGGTAGTAGAGTTAAGGAGTGAGGGTTTAATGACAGTGTTTCTGTGGTGTTATCACCATTGTAACTTATTAGATTAGATAATGCCTTCCCGGGCTGCTGAAATGTTCTTCCAGCTACACTGAATTGGTTGCTGATTTCTGTAGCCATAATCATAGATTTTAGTCCAGTAGATTCTCTGTTTTTGTGAATATCTGACTGCTTTTTATATGTGTAGGAAATCATAATCGGGAGCAATAGGTCATGTATTTATTATAACATGCCTTTCACATTTATATGTGTAATAATGTCCGTTATATCTATCTATAGCAGTGGATCCCAAACTCGATCCTGGGGACACAATGTGGCTGCAGATTGTTGTTCCAACCGACTTCCATTTTTCATTGGAGTCTTAGCCTAATTAAGTGAGTCATTATTTCCCACTTTCTGTGTTTTGGAGTCAATGTAGAAATTACAAACTAAGTTTGGTAGATTTTTATTAAAATGTAATGAGCAGTTATATGGGGAATATGTAGTTTTATTTTAAGTCATTAACAGTATTTTCAGTATTCTTCTTTTTGAGGTGTTCTGGTTATTTCATTATTTACTAATTAGCAAGTCTGACACTGAAGTCATTGCTGCTTTCATCATTCCGAGTGTCTGCTATGCTGGTTGCTAATTGTCACCATTAGGGTTAAATGAAGGGAGCAAACTGCACAGGAAAAGGGGAAAATAATAAGAAAACAACAAAAGAGAGGAGCATTTATAACTTTAAAAAAAACTGAAATATTTATAAATGTCTTATAAATGTAAAAACCATACTGTTCTGCTTTTCTGAATGCAGAATAAGAGAAGAATAAAAGCTAATTAAATGAGATCAGTTGTTATCGATTATTATCACCGATTGTGAATCTGGTTGGAACAAAAACCTGAAGCCACTGTGGGTCCCCAGGACTGAGTTTGGGAACCACTAATTATATAGTATTATATAGTGCATTTCAAATATGTTTACATTTATCTATGTATTACATCATACCTTTCATACTTACTTGTATATAGTGCCTTTCATATTTATATATTTGTCATATCAAGTGATTTCTGACACCGGAACAACTCATACAGACTACATTTGCAGACCTATAACACTGTGATTATTCATGACCAAAAGAAATTAAAGAAATTAAAGAAATTAAACCATTAACATTTGAGAATGTACATAAATGACTGAAGAAAACTGAAGTTATAGACATTTCCAGACCTTATTATTTGTTTTTTAATTTTTATATCACACATCAGATTTAGTGATTGACTTAAGAGTGAACTTTGAACCCACACCCTCAAAATAAAGAGTGCAAAGCCATCCATCAGACCGCTGGGCTTCCATAAAATAACTTCACTCATTCAAAATAAATAAGTAAAGTGTTTTTGCTCTATCATTTGACAAGACTAACTAGATAATATGCTAGAAAATACATTTTCATGATATATGGTAAAGTGAATTTAGACAGCAGATAACACTCAAGAAAGAAGCACCATGATGCAAAAATTAAGCAAAGATTAATGCATTTTGCTAAATTATTGAACATATCATAATAACCTGTAAACCAGTCAAAGGTCACCATAGGTACACTGCAAGTGGTGACATATACACCTTAGAAAAAAAGTTTTTTACGTGTTTGTTTTGTACATTCTAGTATATCTTAGATTGCAAAAACATAATTGTTGAAATTACCACAAACACTCTTCTCTAAGGCAATTATTTGTGTCACAACTGCAAACAAACACCACGTCCTTTGCAAAACACCCCATAAAGAGCACATGAAATGGATATTTGTGTTTATTTTTATCTCTCCCTTTTCTTTAATCTGAATATTTGAGTTTTAGCCCTGTTCAGGCCATTTTTAAATAACCGGCTCAGCCTTGTGGAGCACAGCTACTTTGGTGGTGTATTTGTAACAATTACACCACTTCTACAAAAGGCAAACCAATTATGAATGCTTAATATTGATTGGGATAAATCAAATTAAAATGATCGAAAACACTGTATTTTCCATTTTCAAGAAATCACTTACCTTCTATCCAGAGCGGAGTGCCCTAAAATAAAATAATTTGCCTTCAGAAATGAAGGCTGCGTTTTACCTTGGCTTCCTCTGTCTCCTTTGTCTCCCTTCTCTCCTTGAGGACCTATCTTGCCGTAGGTACCTTGCTCCCCTTTCTCTCCTGTACCACCAAAAATGACCACCATTAAGATTCAATTCTGTGAGTACTAGGCCCACCATAACAATTTCTACTTTACTTCAACATCACCTCAGTTCTCAATATGTTTCTTGTCCCAACATTTGTACAAGGATCACTCAAATGCAAGTAAATTTCTGCACAATCACATTGAAGAATACGTGTAAAATGGTGGCACTTTATTACGTTTGTTAATGATAGTGACTGCTGTATATATTATCTGTTTAGTCAGGCCTGACAGGCCAGGAGCCTATCCTGGCAACATCAGATGTCAGGCAATAACTAACTCTGGATGTGCTGCCTGGCCATTGCAGGGGACACTCATGCACACACTCCCAATCATTCTCAAATATAGGGCTAATTCAGGGTCACCAATTAACATATCACTCTGGATAAGGGATTATCTGAAGAATATTCAACACAGATGCAGGAGAATGTGCAAATACCACACAGTTTCTACGTCCTGGACCTGTGAGATAGTAGCCATAACCGCTGCACCAATAGAGACAGGCGTTTCGATGTAAAGAAGACAGAAGTTTCCAAGTAAAGTAGTAATATTCACTGGCCATAGCACCAGACAGTGTTGATGCATTGCTTGTTGATTAGAATTTCCCTCAAGTCTGTAACAACATTGATCCTATGAACCTAAGTACTGTGGTGTGTGTTTGATATTAAATTTGCCAAGTGCTCACCTTTAATCCCTGGAGTGCCATTTTGACCATTGCTTCCAGGATAACCATTTTGTCCCGGTGTACCAGGTGTGCCTGCAGACCCAGGGCATCCCTGCAAGACTGTGAATTTTTCAGAGCCCAAGTTGAGCACTTTTACCTCTGTGAAGAAGATTGAGTACACAGTTTATGCATGCTGTATATTCAGAGTGGCTTTCAAGTCTTTTAGACTAACCATCAAAATGGCTTTTCTCCAACACATTCTTGTTTGTCACTGTGCCACATACCATTAGTTAGACATACAAGTAAGAATTCTATTATCCCCTGTACACATGATAATACTAATAGTACTGCTATTATTACTACCTTACCACTTCACCCATACCTGTATTTTTAAGGTGCTAGAAAAACTTGCTCTGCTGTAACACATTTGAATGAAAAAGATAGCTTAAATTTTATTTATGCAGAGCCTAAAAATAACAGCTTAAATAGTCCAAACAGTTCCAAAGGTTCTTTTGCACCCAGGCTCAGGCTCAGCACACATGCGTCACTGTGAATGTGACTCTGGTTTCAAGTTTGTTCAAAATACGACACAGCACGAGAATGAGCAACAAGATACATATTCTATGTTTAATTGTTATTTAAAATATTCAATATAGCCTAACATTTTGTCTTTCATGCAAAACGTCTTTGAAAACAGCACTTTTTATACTTACCTGGACAATTGGTGCCACTTTCACACAGTACAGCTGGAAAAAGTAGAGTAATGACCAGTGTCGTCTTGACCACTTGAAGCTGCATGACTGAAATGACAATATAATCTCAAAGCACGGATCCTCTGAGCGATGCCACCAGCTAGAAGGAGGAGGAGAAGGAGGAGGAGAAGATGGGGGATTGCCTTTTCTACAATAAAAACATTTTCAGTCCTATCCCTTGTTTATTGTAGTGTTTCTCATCACAAGCAATCCATCATCTTCATGACAGCCTATCTGTGTTTTCCCAAAAATGAGTCCCAAGAGCATATTCTTTGCATTTATGTGTCAAGAAGACAAAAAACACAGCAAACATTTTAAGAGCAGAAACCTTTTAAGCATTTTTTCAGGAAACTTTTTATTTTGTAAAGTCGGATATTTCACTATTTCAACTGGAAAACAGGATGTTACAAGTACTGAGTGCTAGTATATCTTAACATGTGCTTAAACTCAGGGCTGCTTCTGGGCATAGGCTGTCCAGGCAAGGGCCTAGGGTGCACTGTAGTGGTCAAGGCACATTTCTGAGATTCCTGTCTTTATTTTGTTTAGAAAAACGTTGTCTGGACTGGATCGGTGCAGAAAGAAATGTTTATTTTTTGCGCCTCAGCAGCGCCTGAACTGTCTGCACTATGCACAGCACAGTCTGTGTGCTGTTGCATACACTAGTGCAGGGAGCATGCCAGGCATCTTGTGCAGCATGCAGCCTCCTTACTACCTGTGCGCCATGCATGTAACAGTGAAGCAGAGCCACTTCACCTCCTACAGTTAGCCGCTGCCAGGACCAGGAGTTACGACTCACCCCCTGGTCTTCCCACGTGCCGTGCAGCCTTCCAGACAGACACAGTCCCAGTCCTCTTCTTTTCCTCTTCAAGCGTGGCACCTCAGGGTGAATGATGGCCAACCCGGGTGCAGTTCGGGCAATTTCCTCCTGTCATTGCTGCTGCCCATTTAGCTCGTTCCTTGGGTCTGGAGGTGCTAAGGTGGGAGAGTACGCCTGAGGAGAGGAGGTCTTGGAGTCAGGAGCATTGGCACTGCAACAAGGAAACTGTGGCCACTACAAATATATCATGCCAGTTATAGCACACTGCATGATAATGTGCACTGAATACACTTGACTTGAGTTTTCATTCCTAGTTTTCAGACTCTTTCTCTGTACGTTTAGCATTCGTTTGCTCAGAGGTTGATGTGCTTACTGCTTCCTGAGCAGCTCTTCTTTTCTCCACCCTAGTGGCCTGCTGCTTCTTCTCTTCTTTCGTTGGCATCTTTTTGCATTAAAACTGATTAAGTCTGTGTTTGTGTTGCAATTTCTTACTACATTTTCCTTAATTTTTCACTTAAGCTTGTATTTATATCTTTGATCTGCCTCAAGAATGAATTAAGAGATGAAGAGGTAGGGGAAGTGACGGCGAAGGTGGTAGGGAATGAGAATGGCGCCCGTACACATGTGCCACACGGCTGCCCTGCTGCAGAGAGTTGATTCTACAATAAAATAAAAAGAGGAATAACCTTGGAGGTCAATCATCACCCCAAAAGCAGATAGTAGACATCACATAGTATATGTGTACCAAATTTCAGGTCAATAGCTCAAACAGTTTTCGAGCTACAGGTGATTTAAAATCCTGGACAGACAAATGGACAGCCACAGTGGCATATCTTATGTATAAAGATGATGATATTATAAAAGATTTTGCTGCATGAAAGTCAAGGCATTTCTGATTTTAAAAAGACTTTTGTTTGTAATGTTAAGTCCCTCCATTTACCAGGGATGTGTTTCTAATATTATTCATTTATTGTACTTTCTTATTCTATATAAAGTTTGTAGAATCAGTTAAATAAGTGATTTACATGCTGAGTGGTTCTATTTTGTTATCTTATTGTTCTATATAAGTTATGTATGTTTTGGTACATACACAATTTACATGCAAGAGTTCTGTTGTTATATTATGATTATTATTTTATCATTCTAGTTACATTTATTTATTTTTAATTAAATAAGTGATTAACCATATTTGTGTGTGTGTCTGTGTATGGTGGTATGAAGGCAGAGGTGACAGCTTGTCTTGCCTGGGGCACCAAACAGGTCAGAAACATCCCTGCTTATACTCAGTATATCCTTCTACATCCTCAGAGTAAATGCATTTGAACACTTTATTGTGAGCGTGCTTTTATTTGAATGCAGCTGAGTGAGTGTTCTTATATTGGATGGTGTTGATAATCCAAGCCATTCAGTGTGGTGTGAAGGCTAACATACTGAACTATAACCCACATAGTCGATGTGTGCCTGTCCCTCATTGTGACCCTGTGTAAGTCACTTATTAGTAAATAGTAATCCATCATCTGTAGGTCTGTAAAAAATTGTAATGTTTCCTGACCTTGTAACTGTCCTTTAATAAACCACTTAATTTAGTTCAGAATTACATGCCAAACCCCATCTCTGCCACATTGTATTTTTCAAACGTTTATAGCAAACTCACCTTAGTCATTATATTATTTTTTAAACTTTCCATGACATGATCAATCTCTTTCTTTTTTCGAATATGTGAAATGTTTTTTGCTTATTGCTTCTAGCTTCTTTCCAGGTTGCTTTGGCAGGCCCTTCTACCCAAAGCATACCTCATGGGTACACAAGTGTAGCCTAAACATTTCAGTTCTAGCTTGGGGTCTGTTAAAAGAGACCCATTGATTATTTTTTTTTGTGATGCCATTTTAAAGTATGCATGAACTTTTACATATTGTTGTTTTTGAGTAGTCATCATCACCACCATGAATCATTTGATTGCTAATCTCCAATATGACATAGCACTTTCACCATAAAACAAAAAAAATTGATATTTATGAATATCATTTACATTTCTCTTTTAGTGTTCAGTATCTGATAATAATTTTAATACTGTTCTTGTTACTGTATGAACATATTTTTGATTGACCATGAAATGTGGTGTTCCTCCCCTTCACATGACATTTACTGAAGGCCATCTCCTTTCCTGACCACCCTTCCAATGGTGCTGCCAGTGCTGTGATCTTCAACACCACCTTCCAAGTGGCTCTAATGATATTTTTTCTGCTGTGTTCCATGCCTGCTCATTCATGCTACCAACTTACATCACTCACTTGTGGTCAAAGGTAACACCGTCTACAATCACCTGCCCAACTCTGTGAACTGATCCAAGCCAGGATCCTCCCTGAGATTAATGGCACTGCTGCTCTTTAGTCACATCATCGTCTCACACTGACATACACATACACAAAAATTCTCTCCCAGGTCTGTGTGACCCCAACAGAATTTTGAATGTCAAAAAAACAACTGGCTGTATGTTTTTTCTTTTCCACTATTTAATAATAAATGCTAATAGTACATTTTATTTATATAGCACCTTTCCCATGCTCAAGTTGTTTACCATGACAAACAGCTGAAATGTTAATGTACAAAGGTCATGCCGAACATAATGAGCAAATTGATGTTACTATGTTTCTCTAAATTGATAGGAAATGACTTCCTGTCAGTCAAACCCAACTTTACTTTTCTAGCCAATCTCCATCCTAATTAATGTATTTTTGCTGTTGTTCTAAGTTTGAAGATCCCTTGCAGTTGAACTCTGTTTTGGAAGTGAATAAGCAAAAAAATGCATAGTGTACTGTTAAAATCTTTGATTTTCATACATCAGTTATCTCTAAACATCCATCTATCCATCCCACTATATACGAACTACAGGGTCATGGGGGTCTGCTGGAGCCAATTCCAGCCAACACAGGGTGCAAGGTAGGAAACAAACCCCAGGCAAGGCGCCAGCCCACCACAAGGTGCGCGCACACCCATGGGACAATTTAGAATCACCAATGCACCTAACCTGCATGTCTTAGGACAGTGGGAGGAAACCGGAGTACCTGGAGGAAACCCACGCAGACACAGGGAGAACACGCAAACTCCACGTAGGGAGGACCCGAGGAGGCGAACCCGTGTCTCCTAACTTTACCCACTGCGCCACTGTGCCACTCTATCTCTAAACAATTTCATTTTATTTTATTTTATGTATTAACCTTTTGCTGCACATAGGAGATGTATTTCCTTCAAGGTACATCTTGCAAAAAAATGTACCCATTGTTTGTTACTCATGATGGGATCATATAAAGTGCATTCAGAAAGTATTCAGACCCCTTCACTTTTTTCAGAATTTGCTATGATGCAACCTTCCGCTAAAATCATTTTAATTATTTTTTTTCCTCTTCAAGCAACACTCTTAGATATTCAGTTTTTCAGTTTTCATTTTAATATCTTTGCAAAAATGTCTAAAATTTTTTTTTTTTGCTTGGCAAAATGTGAAGAATGTGAAGGGGTCTAAATACTTTCTGAATGTACTGGACATGTTCAAGTCATATGTGATTGTCAGATTCAGGAACTGCTTCTTTTAGAAATGTCAAATATTTTTTGTCTGAACCAGGAAAATGTAAATATGGCCATTTTTCATTTCTTCTGTGAAACAATTGATGCAAGCACCATACTTGTTATTAATGCTAGTTTCATGGCATTTCATAGTGTACATAGTACAGAATCTGCTTTAATAAATGCAACAAATGATATTCTATTAACTTTGGACTCGGGTTCTTATGCATTTTTAGTTCTATTGGATCTTAGTGCAGCATTTGACATGGTGGACCACACCATTCTCTTAAAACGGCTTGAGTGTGAAGTTGGCATTCCGGGCCATACATTGAAATGGTTTGAATACTTTCTTAAAGGTAGATCTATGTCTGTTAACTCTAATAGGGCGGATGTCGACTTTGTCGACAGCAGGGGGTGAGAGCAGAGGGTTAGAGGGTGATAATCAGCTATGAATGCCAACAAAACTCATTGTTACATTATAGGTAGACCCTCTTTGCTAGGAGGACTGTTAGACTCGTTGATCTGATGTCAAATGTTTGCATGTGTATGAGTAGCGTAGAGGAAACAACGCCTAGAATGGCATCGACATCAGGCAAGACAGCAAAATGAATGCACAAAGGAAAATACTCTGTGTGTACTATTTCATTATTTTTTTGCTTTTTGTGTATTATCACTGAATCAGACTGGTTTCTCAAACTTTGATTTGAATGCAAGAGATCTGGAAATCGAAAACAAAAGGCAGGTAGCCTTTCAGCTTTTGAGTGATGAGACAAACAGGTCTCATCAGCGCTGGGAGAAAAAGAAAATCAAATAAATAGCCCTAAAAGAGTTAACATAGATGGTAACTTCTCTCAGCCAGTTCCTTTCATACAAGGTGTTATACAAGGTTTCATTTTGGCCCCTCTTTTATTTGCCCTATAACTTTTGCCCCAAGGACCGTCTTTCAAAAAACATGGTGCTGCTTACCAGTGCTATGCTGATTATACTCAGCTATACAACAACAACAACAGCAGCAACGTTTATTGATATAGCACATTTTCATACAAATAATGCAGCTCAAAGTGCTTTACATGATGAAGAAAAGAGAAATAAAAGACAAAGTAAAAAGTAGAATAAGACAACACTGATTAACATAGAATAAGAGTAAGGTCCGATGGCCAGGGAGGACAGAAAAAGCAAAAAAAAATCTAGACGACTGGAGAGAAAAAAATAAAATCTGCAGGGGTTCCAGACCATGAGACCGCCCAGTCCCCTGTGGGCATTCTACCTAACATAAATGAAACAGTCCTCTTTGCATTTAGGGTTCTCTTGGAAGGACTTGATGATGATGGTCATGTAGACTTCTGACTTTTAATCCATCAATGTAGGAACGTCACGGTGCTTTGATTAGGTGGTGATGGCGCAGATCGCCACCATAGAAAACCGGGAAAAGGAACAGAAGAGAGAGTAGGGGTCAGTAGAGATTTGAAAGCCACCATGAATACTTATTATAATGAATTGAATATACAGAGTATCAGGATTAGATGAAGGTGAAGTTATCAGAAAGCCATGTTAAATGAATGTGTTTTTAGCAGTGCTCCACCGTATCAGCCTGACAAATTCCCATTGGCAGGCTATTCCAGATTTTAGGTGTATAACAGCAGAAGGCTGCCTCACCACTTCTTTTAAGTTTTGCTCTTGGAATTCAATACCTCAAAGTCAGACCTGACATCATTTCATTGGTAAAAAAAGCTGATGGAGTGCAATGATGATATTAAATATTGGATGGCGCAAAATTTCTTACAACAAAATGAGAATAAAACAGAGGTCATTATTTTTGGTCCTACCTAATCCAATACTGAAATCAGCATTTATGCCCCATACAACAACTATTCATAATGATGTCAGGAACCTGGGGATCATCTTTGAGTCGTCACTAAGTTCTGATAAACATGTTTCCATGGTAGTAAAGTTCAGTTTTTCCCAACAGAGGCAAATCTCAATACTAAAATCTTTTCTCTCACTGAAAGACTTGGAAACAATCATTCATGCATGCTTTTATCACATCTCGGCTAGACTATCGTAACTCTTTAAATGTGGGATTGCCAAAATTAACTCTGTCGTGCCTTCATGTGGTTGGTTTAAAATGCTGCGCTAGATTTTTAACTAGTTCTATAAAAAGGGATCATATTTCCCCTGTACTAGCCTCTCTCCTCTGGCTACCAGTGACATTTAAAAATTTAGCTGTTTGTTTTTAAAGCCTTGAATGGTCTCGCTCCAAAATACGTCTGCAATCTCCTTCATCCCAATTCAGTACCGAAAGCACTGAGGTCATCTGGACAGCTATTCCACATAGTTCCAAGACCTCGGCTGAAATCTAGGGGAGACAGAGCTTTTTCAGTTGTTTCTCCTAGGCTTTGGAAGTATCTGCCTCTCCACATCAGGTCTTCTTCTTCTATTGAGGTTTATACACCTCAGCTTAAGACCTACTTCTTCTCCTCCACCTTTAACTGTGTGTAAGCACGTGGGGGATAGTTTTAATTCATTGTTTATTAATCTGTTTTTATGCTATTGGCTGTATTGTGTTTATTTTATGTCCCATTTGTACAGCACTTTGGTACATCTGTTGTTTTAAATGTGCTTTAAGAAATAAATCTGACTTGACTTGACTAATGCTAGATTTTCCACTTTTAAAGGCACTTCTTGGTAATTTCAATTTGCTCATTCTTTTTTCTCTGTAACCTCACATTCATGTGTTAAAGTATCTTAGTGGGTTTAGTCCATGAAAAGCAAAGTGTTATTTCCTTCAGTTATCAGCATGATTCTCTTTCATGATTAAATATATCACAATGTGTGCTGAAAAAGGCAGCATCAGAATGGGTCAATGATTAAGATCATTCCACTTGGAAGAGCTGCAACCTATTTAGAGGATGGGAATGATGTATTAACACAGAGATTTTAATATTATTACAAAAAATAATGACTCATTTTTGCTTTACCAACAATTGAAATAATAGGTTGATTTGCACATAATCTTCCTCACCAGAAAATTACATGAAAATGTCAACAGAGAGTCTTGGAGAAAAAACAAACCTGCCCTGGGATTCCAGGAAAGACATTTCTAAAGCAATAAATCTAAATTCTGTAGGAATTTGCATCATGAACTTAATTTACATTCTGATGAGTTAATAGCATGCAAATAATGTCCAAAATTTATAAAGAATGAAATCTTGTGTCGCTGTTGTGCTAAACAACAAACTTTTTTTCCCCATCTGGAACTTTGGGAATTGACTCCAAATATGAACTTATTTGTTTGCGAAAACTGGGCTCATTGCCTAAAAATCCTTGGACACTGAGAACAAGTTTGCAAACAAGCAAAGGAAGCATCAGCAGTGTAAGTGTATGTGGTATGAACAGCACACTCCCAGGGAATATGAACCCATCAGGCAGATGTTGGCATTATGCAGCAGCAAACTCCATGTTAAAGCTTGTATAACTGAGGCATTTCACTATCCAACTCCATGTCTTTAAAAAACACCAAGAAATCAAACAGCTTAACCCTGTTGCTCTGCAAGTCATGGTTTGAATATAGGACTTGTGGTTAAGATCTCAGTCTCCTCTCCCTGAATCAAAGAAATGGCCATAACGTTTCAGAACACTTTGGAATGACTCCTCAGGAAACACCTGTCTCATTTCATCAAATTTCCCTGGATTGATTAGTTCTAGGAAGCGCATACTTTCCAAATTTGAAAAATGCTGAGAAATCTGCTCCATAAGATTGTCTAGGATGGCCATATACAGATTTCTGTAACGCTCCTGGGGATCCTGCAACTGTGACAGACACTGATGCTTTTGCCAAGGCTCAATGAGATGGTCAGACATGAGACTTGCCGCTTTCACAAAAACAGCTTTGAAAGTCTCCTCTGACCTCTTCTCCTTTGTTATGGCAAGCAAATTCTCAATTCTTTGTTTGCAGTAAAGAACATCCATAACTCTCTACTGCACAATGTCAAAGATCAAATCAGTTTCTCAGAAGATTTGTTCATATGTGTTCAACATGAAAACACACTCAGAATCAGTTTCCTTAAGAAGGCTTTAGCAGCATTGAGTCTCATCCTCGATAATCTTTTCAGAAGTCCACAGTAGCCCATCATAGTTGCTCACCACAGTGCTCACCATTTGTGATGTAAAGTTCCACCAAGTAGTAACATTTCTGGGCAACCTTGAACATCCTGCATACTAAAGAAAAGACACCCTGTTGGTAGAGTTTGAACAAAGTGTAGCAAACCCAGAGGGAGATACAAAAAGCATTCTGGATTCAGACAAGCATTTTGCTTCCTGAGACAACGCCAGGTTCAGACTGTGTGCATTGCAGTGTATAAATATTGGGGCTATTGCTTTAAGTTTAGCCTGAAGTCCATTCAGAGAGAAAGCCATGACAGCAGCCCCATCATAGGTTTGAGCCACAAGTTTTTCTTTGCAATTGTAGCCCTGCATATTTTCATTTAGACAGACTGGGCATCTCCAACAAATTGCTCCTGAATTTGACCTGCAGTGTCAGCATATCAAACTATAACAGACAGTTGTGCATGACATGAAATGTCAGTTGTCTCATCTACTTGCCATGCAAAAAAGGGAGCAGTTTGAACTTGATCTTTGATTTCACCAACAACAGTGGCTGCAATAGATATCAAATAATTTTGAATGGAATGGGGCATACCAGAAAACACAGACGTTGACTGGAAGTGTGTAGCTGAAACAGAATCATATTTGAATAATGTTTCAGTGAATTCTCTACAATTCATCTTATTATCAGATTCACTACCCTCATCGTGCCCTCTGAATGCCAGCTCTTGATGGCCAAGCAGTGAAGTGACATCGATTAGGCGGTAAAGAAAGGCCCAGTTTTTTTTCACTGTTTTATTGTGCGTTTGCCATCTGACTATGAACACCATCATTAATTGCATGTTCTACTCGGACCCTGCCAAGACAACTTAACCGTGCACATGAACTAACATGCTCATTGCTTTTCTCATGTCTTTTGTATGCCTTGTCAAACTTAGCCAGATCCCCAAAACCCAGTTTTGACCAAACACCCTGACATGGTTTCATTAAGAAACATGGCCAACAGTATATTCTCTTTGTCACTGTACTTCCAGTCATACCAGAGAGTTTATTTTCCCTGACCTTTGAACCAAATCAGTCTTGGGTGTTGATCTGCCCTGCTGTTTAACTCTGAGTCTCTCATAATAAGGAAGACTATCAAATGGCTGCACTTCAATGGGTTTTAAAAGATTGCGCTGCCACGGGAATGTATGAGAAAAAAAATCACGTTAGACGACCTGCAAGAAATTATTTGCTGATTCTGAATGATGTTGAACGCATTCTAGCACATTCTTTGTAACAGCATATTTGTTGATTTTTTGTGACATTTCAGAGGATGTAAAGCTTCCATTGTAGTCTTAGTGCAGTCACCTCTGACAAACATATTTTATATATATAAACATCTACACCTGGAAGTGTGAGTGTCTGTCCGGCCCGGAAGTAAGAGGTGGAGTTAGGGTAAGGGATTCGCCTCAGAGAAAACAGAAAACTTGCTTAGCTGCTAAAACACAAGCAAGGCAAGCACGTCTGCAAAACAAACCTCAGAAGAAATGCAAAGTCGCTTAGTCGCTAACATCATTTTAATTTTCCTCCTGCCACTAATACAAAAGTGAGGCGAGCACATCGGCAAAACAAAAAAACAAAAGACTCCAAGAATGAAAGCAAATTGGGTGTATTAGACAATAAGCCACAAGGATGTGCATAACATACGTGGCCGGAGTGTGTTATGCAACAGAACAGCAAACATGAGGGGCGTCTGAAGGAAAGTTTGATCAGCATGAAAGATTACTGATCTGGATCTTAATTGTCTGATTTTGCTCCTGATGTTTCCCTCGTTAAAGCATCTTTGAGTTTCTTCTCAAATAAACACACTTTTGTGGATAGTTCACCAACTCTGACCCACCTCCTAATATTTAGATATTATTGTCACTTTACATCAGTGGTTCTCAACCTGTGGGACGGGCAGTAACAAAAAGGGGGACGCGAAGATGTGAAAAAGAAAACAAGAATCAAAAATATAAAAAAAACATCTGTTGAAACCAAAACAAATTAACTTAAACTACATTCTGATACTAGAACAATATATATAGAGTTAGATAAATGTCGATAAAAGTTAAGTAGATATAATAAAATATGCATCTACATTTTAAAAAAATGTTGGGGGGGGTGCGATTAAAACTGTTATGAAAACTACTTAAAGATTTAGAAACGCTACTTTGCATGAATAAATCATTTAGAAAAGATTTGTGTGGAGTCTTGGCTCTCTTCCTGTGTAGATGTCTTAAGAGTTTACTAGCTCTCACTGTAGCATTCCTCTGCCAAAGTGTAATGTTTATCATATGGACTTGCTAAATTTTTGTTTCTGTCAGTCATTTTTCAAACCTGCTTAATCAACGTCAGTGTTTGTAGTGTTTAGGACCATGACACAATTTTCATAACTTTGGCTCTGTATGTGATTGAAGTATATACTTTAATTCAAGGGGTTTAACAAAAATTTTGTATGAGCTGTTTAGAAAAAACAGACATTTTTATACATAATCTCCCCAAACTAGCATAATTATAAATATAATGATCATAATTTAATATCTGGTTCAAAATCCTTTACAGTCAATGACAGCCTGAAATCTGAACCCATAGCATCTCCAAGTGCTGCTCTAATGATACTTTGCTAGGCCTTTACTGCAGCTGTCTTCAAGTGCTGCTTGTTTGTTGGACTTTCTGCCATCAGTTTTGTCTTCAGAAATTGGTCTGAGGTTGGTGGATTGACTTGGCCATTGAAGAATCTTTCAGTTCTTTGCCTTGAAAAGCACTTGGTTTGCTTTCACAGTATGTTTGGCTCATTGTTCATCTCTACTGTGAAGCATCATCCTGTCAGTTTTGCAGCGTTTGTCTGACTCTGAGCAGATAGTATAGCCCTGTACATTTCAGAATTCATCCTGCTACTTCTACCAGCAGTCATAACATCAATAAACACAGTAACTGACTTCCATTGGCAGCCATGCATGATCATGTCATAAAACTGCCTTGACCATGTTTCACAGATGATGTGGTAATAATCTGTTCATAAGCCATTTTTCTGTTCTCCCAACTCTTCTCTTTCCATTATTGTGATACATATTGATCTTAGTTTTCTTTGTCCAAAGAAAATTGTTCCAGAACAGAACAGGCTTTTAAAAAATGCTTTCTGGCAAAGTCTAATCTTCCCTTCCAATACTTGAGGTTTACCTTGTGGTAAACCGTATATCTTTACTTCCATGAAGTCTTCTTTTGATTGTAGACATTGGCCATGATAGGTCTACCCTTTGGAGAGTGTCCTTGGTTTGGCTAAAGGTTGCAAGTTCTTCTTTACCAAGAACAGAATTCATCAATCATCCAGCACAGTTGTCTTTTGTTGCTTTTTAGAACTTCTAGCTTTGCTGAGTTCACCAGTATGTTCCTTCTTTTTAAGAATACCAGATGATTGATTTGACTATTCTTGATGTTTCTACTGTCTCACTGATAGGTTTGGTTTGTTTTCTCTGCCTAATGATGGCCTGTTTTTACCTCGATGGACAGCTCTTTGGACCTCATATTGAGAGTTCACAGTGATGGCTTCTAAATGCTAATTCCACACTTGGAACCAACTGCAGGCCTTCTGCCTGCTTAATAGTTAATAATCAACATCTGCAATAAGATGCTGCAGATGTTCTATCAGATGGTTGTGGCGAGCGCCCTCTTCTACGTGGTGGTGGGCTGGGGAAACAGCATAAAGAAGAAGGACAAACTGGTGAGGAAGGCAGGCTCTATTGTAGATACGGAGCTGGACAGTTTGACATCTGTGGCAGAGCGACGGGCACTGAGCAGACTCCTGTCAATCATAGAGAATCCACTACATCAACTGAACAGGATCATCATCAGACAGAGGAGCAGCTTCAGTGACAGACTGAGGAGATCGTTCCTCCCCCACACTATGCGACTCTTCTATTCCACCCGGCGGGGTTAACGTTAACATTATTCAAAGTTATTGTCTGCTATATGTGCATTTTTATCACTCTTTAATTTAATATTGTTCTTTATGTATGTTTCTGCTGGAGTATGTGAATTTCCCCTTGGGGTTAATAAAGTATCTATCTATCTATCTATCTATCTATCTATCTATCTATCTATCTATCTATCTATCTATCTATCTATCTATCTATCTATCTATTTCAAATCCATTGTGGTAGCATACAGAACCAAAATTATGAAAATTGCAACACTGTCCAAATACTTATGGATCTAACTGTATATTATGGTAGCAACGGGTACAAGGCAAGTACCAGCCATGGAAGCAGGGCATCACAATCAGACCTCCAATCACTTATGGAGGAAATCTTTGGCTTTGATCTTGTTTTGTGTCACTCTACCATTCCAGAAATAAAACAGGAATTCATGCAGTCAAACAAAAAATGAATTTATTTTTAACCATCTAAATAATGGTATCACTGCAGGCTGCGTTTTAATGGCTCACAGCACACATTTTAAAGTCCTTTGGAGTTAATGTTAAACCAGGCACTGGTGAAAGATCCAGCTGTTCTGGAGTTACTCCTGCTGGTGGCCGAAAGACAAACTTCTGCAAAAGCATGGTGAAGAATAAAAACAGTTCCATTTTGGCTAGGGTCTCACCAAGGCACACTCTGCGACCTGAAAGATAAGAAGGTAAGAAAAAATGAAGGAATTTAGCATGGAACAAATGATCCTAAAATATTACTGTATCAGCAGCAAATAGACGACAAGGCGTGGTACCAGCAGAAGACCACCCTCGGCTCTCACTCCAGGGAGCAAGTGAAAGAGATAAGGTTCAAATCTAAGGTTATGGTCCTCTTGTGGTGCAAAGTTTATTGTTTGTGCCATAAGCCATGGATTTGATTATGCAATAACCTAACGTAAGCCTTACAATTAATTATATTTTGGGCTCAAATACATTTCTGCTGAAAAGTAACAGTAAAAGTTACTTTCAGTCAAACACGCTGTCCTGAATTGTCCTCATCTCCGCTACCATATTCTCTACAAGAGTGACTCAGCACACACTAGCAAAACAAATCTGTAATTTGTTTGTATCACTTCATTGATAGGTATTGTGAACTCAGTGTTCAATAGTGGTGGTTCATTTTTGATATAAAGTCAATGCAGAGTAATAAAATCAGTTCAAATTTATTGTCAGGTATAAAGAGTTCAATGAAATTATTATTTTCATGCTTAACCAATACGCAATGTGTGCCCTTCCTCTTCTCTTGAGTTCCTCAGCTCATCACTTTTCCCCACATTTCCTACAATTTCCCTACTTTTATCTTTTGCTTCTGTCATCCTGATTCTATGTGTACCTATGGAAAATAAAATTAGTATATTCATGTATTAGCATAAATAAATATAGAAAAATGTATAAGCATTAACCTTAGTGCAGATATTAATGCAAGTCAGGTCTGCCAAGCAAATGGTTAAATAAAGGCACACACCATATTTCTTTTTAATTAAAGCTTAGCTCTGGCCACCAATATAAACTAGCTCAAAGGCCAAGGAAGGAGAAATGATAAGATAGAGACAGCTCAAGAATGGAAGAGCGGGAACACCTGCAGGCTTAAGACCGACCAAAAATATGTGAAGCAGAAAAATAAAGATGAACAATAGACAGTAAAAATACTGATGCCCAGCTGCAGAAGGGAGTCAGGGGAAAGCAGCAAATGAGTTGCTTCGAGCGAGGTCAGAATTATAAGAAATGATTATATAAACTGTGATTTTTGAACTGTTCGGGGCTCGACTCGATTTGGCCGAATTGGGTTGAGTCCATGATATTGATTTATTGTAATAAAATATATACTCTGTTTGCCTATCCTCCGAATCCTAGAGCCTTCGTTTCAGGTAAAGTCCTGACGATTTTCGTTTTGACATACCTTAAACTTAAAATATTTTATTCACTGATAGATATCAAATAGATTTCAGAAAGAGCTGAAACATATAAATAACAATCAGGTTATCACCACTAATATTACCACAATAATTTTACAAAAGGCCAAAAAGTTTAAATAAATTCACATGCTGCATTTAGTGATTTTTTAATAATGGGTGTAAAATAATTTGCTAGTTATATAAGTTATATTTAATGCTTGCCTAAATATTAGTGTATAGTCTATGGGAGGTTCTTATAACCCCCACAAGTTGAATTGAATTGGTATATTCTAACTACTTTTGGCCCCACTGGCTATAGAATAGACTCAGTTAGTGACCTGCTTTGCCGTGTGTAAGGCATGGAGGGCACACGGTTTTAAACCATGCCTTACGTGCTCAATAGTATGAAGGCTAACATGCTCTATTAAATGTGCAGTTTCGTATGTTAGAACGCACTTAATATGAAATAAAGTATCTTAAGTATACAAAAAAACTGAGGTTTGACAAGAAAAGATAATTTTATAGAAGAAACACTTTCTCATTTTTTTTTGCTTTTTATTTTACGTGTGTAACAACCTTTTTTCTTTATTCTTGTGTGGATTATTTGCTTTGAATTTTCACTAAACTTTTAAAATGAACTTTCAGACTGAGAGATTTCTTTCGGCATGCTTGAAACTGCCTTATGCACCCGCAGCTACGACAGGAGTCTACTGTATTCTTTGCATTTTCAAATCTAACTGTTATTCATATCTAAATGTTAATAGTGGAGGCAGAGTGAAGTGGAGACAGACATTTTGGAAATGTCTGCAGGATGTGATCATCTACAGGAAACTATCCCCCACATTGCCAAGAACACTCAGGCTGACAACTTAAAGTCAATTATTATATTACTAGCCGAAGCCCGCCGTAGCATAAGGCGGTGTAAGAATAGGAAAGGAAAACGGTAAGAAAGGAATTCAGAAATCAAGAAGAAATAAATACTTCTTGAAAGACGCAGTTGTGAATAGGTGTTTTGGTGGTGATGACAGATAATGAGTCGAAAGATCTAACCCTAGAAAAAGCCACGTACAACTGACCGTGCGCTGAAGACTGGTTGTTAGAATTATTGTGAAGAGTAAACAGCATGTGGGTATGAGGAAGGCCACGCTTCTGAAATTCGATTACGTAAATATAATCAATAACAACCTCAAAAAGATGTTGTTGTAGAATGTCTCTAAGTAGTTCCTGCAGCTTAATCCAAAAGACTCGTACTACAATATCAGGTCTGTGCTCTGGGTATCCGACAGTGCATGTAGAATTTCCGGCCAAGCAGGATTACATGTGAAAGTGATAAATAAATAAGGCTGTTCAAATTTACGTACTATGGCCATGGCATCCTGATAGTTTTGTTGCATGTATCTTGGACTTCCTGGAAATGTGGACGGTAATATGATCATTTTGTCTACACGAACGTTGTTATTTTAAGTGTTTGCTTGCAGTACATCTGACAGTCCTTTGTATTGTTCCATGTGCAAATCTTGTTGATCTAATCTGACATAGTTGAGACGCGCGCCCTCTGTTTTAACATACGCATCTACTGTTGGAATAGTTCGCCGCTGGAGAGCAAAATACTAAATATATTCCTCATTGCTAATCTGTACCCATAAAATTGGCATTGAGTAAGCCTTCATCTTATGGCGGTTCTTTTATCGGGAACATGTTGTAAATCTTTGTGCCAGCCAATGTCTCCGTAAGGGAATAAAAGTGAATAAACCATAGGATCGCAATTCATATTGAACATGGAAATCTGTTTACAGGAGTTGCCTATGGGATAGATGCAAATGTCCCTTTTGGCAGGCGGTTCACCATCTTCTCCGACAAAAATCACTGCAACATTGGTGTGACATGTCGGGGCATTGTATCGTCGTAAATCCTGCCTAGGGTTTTCCTCGAAAAGCATTCGTACAAATGCTGTTGGATTGGATTGAGCGATTTCATGCATGTGTTTGTATGATTTAGCGAAGGCTTTGATGATTCTGAGCATTGAATCTAGCTGGAGAAGTAAATTTTCGCAGCATTTAGAGTTTGCTTTATTTTGTAAGCGTACTTGAGAAGTTCGGCGAGAAATGCCGTGCAGGCTGCGTGTGGGCGGGACCGGTTTTGAAGAGGAGCCACTGGCAGCATGGGGAGGGGTTTGGAAGAGGACAAATAGGAACCGAGAAATGCTGTGTCGGCTGCGTGTGGGCAGGACCGGTTTTGAGGTGGAAGCAGAATGATGGCCCTAGCTTCCTAGCTCTGATGGTATGAATCAGGGTTTTGTAGACAAAGGTTTTCCCTTTTCCTGCAGGACCATCTAAGAAGAAGCATGTTTGTCGCAGATGGGAATCGCTATATGCAGCGTGTAAACATGTGTTAGGTGAGGTGTTGGGGTCGGGCACATTAGCAGGCAGTGCGCATGCCTCGAGAGCGAGAGTGGACGCAGGAGGAAGGTTAGAGTTGGTGGGCGGGGCTCTGTCGTGCATATCCCATGATGCGGGAGGAGGGTTAGAGTTGGCGGGCGGGGCTTTGTCGTGTGTACCCCATGGTTGGGCGACTTGGTCAATTATATATATAGAAAAGCATCCGGAACCGAAAAGAACAATGAAAAATCATCGTGGCTTATGGGTGCATGTGGACTGTAGCACAGACGAAAGCTACAGAGGCTGTGTTTGGTGAGGTGTTGCATGTGGGCACATGAGCAGGCAGTGCGCATGCCTCGAGAGCAAGGGTGGACGCGGGAGGAGGGTTAGAGTTGGCAGGCGGGGCTCTGTCGTTCGTATCCCATGGTCGGGTGACTTATTTAATTATATATATAGATTGGCCAACTAAAAAGATTACAGTATGCATGCTTTCGAGGCAACACATGCTCCTTCTTCAGGCAAGATGTAATAAAGGGTGTCATTTTGCTTGACTACTCACTACATTCATAATGGCTAACACGGCACAACACCCTAGTACTGCAGGTTTGATAAACCCAAGGTCACACCCCACACTGGCTTCAGCTCCCTGAGTATTCAAACAATGATAACCATCACCCCTACAGCTTCTACCATTCAACCTGCAATAAATCTCTGAGAAGAGGATGCAAAGAGGATGTGTGCCGTCTCTTCAAGAGACACAACACCAAGACAGCAGCAGATCCAGGTGGCGTCTCATCCTCCTGCCTGAATATCTGTGCTGATTAAGTGGCTTCGGTCTTTACATAACTGTTCCACAAGTCATTAGTGCTGTGTGAAGTTTGCTTATGCTTCGAACAAGTCACAATCATACCAGTCTCCAAATAATGCTGCATAACTGGATTGAATGAATATTAGCCTGTTGTTTTGACATCTGTGGTCATGAAAAACTTTGAGAGACTGGTGTTAGCTCACTTGAAGGACATCACAATTTCCTTGTTGGTCTTTGTTCAGTTTGCCTACTGAGCAAATGGGTCAGTAGATGATGCAGTCAAAATGGGTCTGCACTACATCTTGACAACCCAGGGACCTATATAAGGATTTTGCTTGAGGACTTCAGCTTTTGGTTTAATGTAAGTATCTCAAAACTCTAAATTCACCCAGTTTTCTGTTCCTGCCTCAACTTGCCAATGGATTACCAATTTCCTGTCAAATAGGAAACAGCAGCTGAAACTGGAGAAAATCACCTCAGGCTCATATTCAGTTAGCACTGCTGCCCTCCAGGGACTTGTGCTCCCCCAACCTCCTTTTCTACCTCTGTACTAATGACTGCACCTCCTGGTGTCAGGAAAACTGCCTCTAGCTCAACATCAGCAAAACCAAGGAGCTGGTGGAGGACTTCAGCAGGAGACAGCAGCGGGACTATAAACCCCTCATCATTAACAGAACTCAAGTGGAAAGGGTGAACAGTTTTAAATACCTGGGGGTTCACATCTCTGAGGACCTGATATGGTCTGAACACATCCAAGTTCAGACCAAAAGGGCAAAGAGGAGACTCTACCATCTCAGAGAGCTTAGGAAGTTTGGGGTTTCTTCAGGGATTCTAAAGACTTTCTATTCTGGCGTTGTGGAAAGTATCCTGACACAGAACATTACATCCTGGTTTGGAAACTGCTGTGTTCAGGACCGTAAAGCCCTACAGAGAGTGATCTGTGCAGTGGAACGCTGCTGCAGGTCAGCTCTACCATCTATGCAGAACATTTACACCAGAAGATGCAGGACCAGAGCTCTCAGAATTATCAAAGACTCCTCTCATCCCAGCAATAGCCTGTTTCATCTGTTAAGATCAGGCAAAGGGTTTTGTAGCATCCTGGCCAGGACAGAGAGACTGAGAAGGAGTTTCTATCCTCAAGCCATAAGACTGTTAAATCAAAACATGCCATCTCATCCATGACTGTAAGTTGTACTATGCCGTCTGCCCTTACCTTGTTTTGGAATTGGTCTGTCATTTAACTATGCACCTGTCTAACTTTGGTTTTGCACAATAATCACTGCACTATTGCACCTTAACACTTAATTCTACTTCATTCACATAATTTTGCTTATTTATTATGTTCTACTATACTGTTATCTTTCAATCTATGACTTTTTGTTAATCTAACTCATATTCTTCTAACTTTGCACAGTTTTTGATAAGTGGATCATGATGCATTTCACTGGGTGTTGTCCTGTATAACTATGCATGTGAGAAATAAAGAATCTTGAATCTAAGGATCTCTCTGTCAAGTTCTACTAATATGTGGTCGACACAAACATTATTGGACTCATCAGGAGCTGTGGCAAATCTCCATAGACAAGGGAGGTTGAGCAGCTGGCTCTTTGGTGTGCTGAATAAAATCTGGAGGAGGAGTACAGAAAGTTAATTAAAGACTTTGTTAAATGGTGCGACTCAAACCACTTACACCTTAACACCAGCAAGACCAAGGAGCTGGTGGTGGATTTTAGGAGGCCCAGGCCCCTCATGGACCCTGTGATCATCAGAGGTGACTGTGTGCAGAGGGTGCAGACCTTTAAATATCTGGGAGTGCAGCTGGATGACAAATTGGACTGGACTGATGACTGATAATACTGATGCTCTATGTAAGAAAGGTCAGAGCAGACTATACTTTCTGAGAAGGTTGGCATCCTTCAACATCTGCAATAAGATGCTGCAGATGTTCTACCTGACGGTTGTGGCGATTGCCCTCTTCTACGCAGTGGTGTGCTGGGGTGGCAGCATAAAGATGAAAGACGCCTCACGCCTGGACAAACTTGTTAAGAAGGCAGGCTGTATTGTAGGAGTAAAGTTGGACAGTTTAACATCTGTGGCAGAGCGACGAGCATTAAGCAAACTCCTGTCAATCATGAATAATCCACTGCATCCACTGAACAGTGTCATCTCCAGGCAGAGGAGTAGCTTCAGTGACAGACTTTTGTCACTGTCCTGCTCCACTGACAGACTGAGGAGATCGTTCCTCCCCCACACTATGCGACTCTTCAATTCCGCCCAGGAGAGTAAATGCTAACATTAATTTTATTTTTATTTATTTTTTTATTTTTTATTTATTTATTTATTTATTTTTCCATTTTTTCATTTTTATTACTATTTAATTTAATATTGTTTCTTTGTATCAGTATACTGCTGCTGGATTATGTGAATTTCCCCTTGGGATTAATAAAGTATCTATCTATCTATCTATCTATCTATCTATCTATCTATCTATCTATCTATCTATGTACAAAACTGTGGAGATGATAGTTGACTTCAGGAGCATTCCCCCCTCTCTCATTTCATTACCTCACCATATTTAACAATAAGGTGTCACTTGTGGAAATCCTCACGATTCTGGGCTCTATAATCACCTGAGAATTGACCAACGCAGACTCCATAATAACAAACGCACAGAAGCAGATGTACTTTCTGTGAAAGCCGAGGGAGTTCAATGTACCACAGGAGCTGCATAATTAATACTACACAGCAATCACTGAGTCTGTTTTCAGCTCATACACAGTATGGTTTGGATCAGCAACTAAATAAGATTTAGAACTGATCATTGGTACCAGTCTTCCAACTTTATAGGACATGCACTATACCAGAGTCAAGTGGGCAGGGAAGATCATCATCAACCCCACACATGCTGGCCACAACCTTTTTGAACTTCTCCCATCTGGCAGGTTTTATAGACTAAACTATGCCAAAACAAGTAGATACAAGAATAGTTTTTTTCCATAAGTCATGAAGCTCACCAATGCTTAATTTGGCAGTCCTTGCTCACTATTCCTCTCCCCAATATCTCACAATAGTCTTACATATAGCTAATGTATATTTATTTCAGTATTTCTAGCACTGCCTTGCACTTTGTATGCATTATGTTTACACTGTATTTATTGCATTTTTCACAGGTGTGTACTTATCAGTTATGGGTATGTCTGTCATCTAACTATACTTTGAGAGTCATCAAAAAACAGAGTCAAATTCCTTGTGTGCAAACATCCGACATACTTGCAAATAAATGTGATTCTGATTCTGGTAAAGATGTTTTCTCAATACTTTTGGCTCTTTTTTACTCCTCTTATTCTGTTTTCCTTTTTTACTTTATGCACTATTTTATTTTATTTTCTAATGCACTTATCCAGGACAGGATCACAGGGGTCTAGTGACTATCTAAAGCAACCGAGAAACTAACCCTAGATGGGGATTTTGTTCATCACAGGGTGAACTCACACAAACTCACACTTACTCAAACCAAGCCAATTCATTCACCTATGATTTTCAAAGATAAAATCTTTAAATTGGACTTTAGCTCTAAAACACAAAAGTTTCTGACAGAATAAATATCTCCTTTAGAAAATCATCTCTGAAGGCCGATACCTGCAAAGAAAAACAACAAATACTGTACACTCACCTGCTGAGAAGGGCAAAAATGCATCTCTCCTGATGAACTTTCCCTGGTCATCCAGGAAGTGGGCGGGGTTGAACTTGTAGGGTGTGGCCCACTGAGTCTTGTCAAAGAGAACAGAGGTGAGCAGTGGGATCACAGGGGTGCCCTACAGAAACACAGAGAATAATGTGCATTGAAGGCTGGGATTTGCTCAGCTGCTCTACTCCTTAAGAATATTTGCTTCAAGTTATTTCTAGTAAAGGAGTCCATTTTGGGAGAGTCTAATCTGGGATCCTGAAGTGGTTTGTCATGTGATGGGACAGACAGAATGTTCAAATATTAACACACAACAATCCAGAGGAGGATTCAAGCCCAGTTTCTCTGAGCTGTGTGGCATGAGTAATAATCACTACACTACTGCTCCACCCTGGGAAATGCTAGCAAATTTTTACTTAGTAAATATTCATTCAGAACTGAATTGTTGCTCCTTATTGTCTGAGAGACACAGACTTTGTCATACACAAGTAGAATTGAGATGTAGGAAATGTTCTCACCTTGGGAATTCGGTATCCTCGAAAAGTTGTGTCCGTGGCAGTCTGATGCAAGAGGCTCATAGGAGCCACATTGCTAAACCTTTGGATTTCATGTATAACTGCATCTGTGTAGGGCATGCTCTTCCTGTCTTCAGTCTGTGGGCAGCGGTCCTTCCCTATAACATTTTCTATTTCTTGATGAACTTTTGCTAAAGGGATTAAAAAATAAAACAGGAAAGTCAGGTGACTGCCTATGTGTCCATACATTTACAGTACCAAATTAATCTATTACATTAATTTTAGGGCGATAGCAACATTGTCTTAAGACAGAGGGAAGCAGTCACAAATCTGTTTAATGTTCACATATGAGAAGAAGAACTAGAGAAAATCCACATGTACATAAGAAGAATGTGCAAGCACAACACCCAACTAGCCTGGGATTTGAACCACAGCATCACCATGCTGCTGGCATGTGAATATATTGTTTTAGAATAATCTAGAATCAAAAGAACCTTTGGTGGATAAAAATGGGTAAAAAAAGATTCCTTTTGTTTCTAGTTGGGCAAAACTAAAGCACATTTATAATTCAGAGTGCTGTGTGCTGTTACGAATACAGCATTATTAAAACAAAACATTAAATTACATGACATATAATAATAATTACAACTTCTATTCATTTTTATTCTCAAACCACGTCAATACCATAACCTATCCTGCCAGTAGCGGGTCCAAGGCAGTAGCTAAATCTAGACAGAATGAAACAGCACTGTTACCGGGTCAGTGTAGTTTTTCCAGTTGTCTGGGGCATGAAAGAAAACACAGAAAGCCCAAGTCTCTTTAGCTGTAATGCAGAAGTGCTCTGGATGACATGCATAAAAATAATAATGAGAATAATAACAGTAGACACAATGAGCAAGCAAAGAGCTAAAAGGTATATCCACATGCTAAACAGGGATGTTGCCAGACATCTGCATAAACAGACTTACCCTGCACTTCAGGATGTTTCATCATTAGCAGCAGGCCCCAGCGCAGGGTGGTAGAGGTGGTCTCTGTTCCAGCCGCAAACAAGTTTAATGATGAAGCAATCAGGTTCCCTTCATGAAAATGTGACTTTGTGTTTTTTACTTCCTGTTAAAAAGTACAAAGGCATACAATAAGATGCAAGGCATGGAAGCAAATCTGAAAAACCGAAAGGTTACTACAACTAATACATTTGTTCATTCTCTGAAATATGGGAGGAACCTGTCATGAATGACAAATGTAAAAACATCTTCCTACTAACTCCATCTACAGGTAGTGGGAAGATGTTTTAAGGACATTGTGCTGCTCTAATAATTTACCAAGAGCAAACTACTGAAACAAAAGCATAACAACCAGTTTATAGAGATATGGGAGTTTTAAAAATATATATATATATAAACAAAATTAAAGGAATTTCAAAATATATACTGTATAAACAAAATATATAGTAAGCACAAGCATTAGGTGAATAGCAGATGACAAGCTACAGTATGCTAGGCTGAACAGCTTTTTCTTGTAAAAATTGTTCATAAATAAACATGTGACATGTTTAAAATATTGGTATAACCATATTGTATCAACATGTTTGTAGACAGTATAAGTGAATTCATCCATCCATCCATTTTCCCACCCGCTGAATCCGAACACAGGGTCACGGGGGTCTGCTGGAGTCAATCCCAGCCAACACAGGGCACAAGGCAGGAACCAATCCCGGGCAGGGTGCCAACCCACCACAGGACATATAAGTGAATTGAAATGTATAATATATCAAAAGGCAGCCATAAGGAAGAAGAGGAAGCAATATTCCAGTTTTCAAAGATTCCAAAGAAGACACCTTGGGGCCTATAACTATGGGGTTGAATCATTGATCCACCCAATTCCTAATTCACTTTACCCTGAGCTGATCCAAGCAATCATAGGGTACAAGGCAGGAATAATTTCTAGGTGGAGTTCCAGTCCATTGCAGGGTGAGCACATGCACATACACACCTCACTATGGTCACCACATCACCTGGAGAAGAACATGTAAACTCCACTCCATGATGTGAACTCTGGTCACCTAACTGTGAACCAACAGTGTCCCCCTAGTATGGTGATGAAAGAAAAATTGCATTCTGAAATGTTGTGAAAATGTTACTGTTTACATAAAGCAAGAACCATTCAGTGTAGTCTCTTTTCTACTAAAGTCATTCATACATGATACCTGTTGATTAAATTCTGTCTCCACAAGATCGACAACTACCTCTGTACAACTAAAATGATTTTACTTTTAATGACATAATAAGTGCAGTTCTATATGTTGTTATGATGTTTTAGTTATGCATTGTGCAATGTGCACATCTTCTTCTTCTTCTATGTGGGGTTGATGTGCTTGCTCAACCTTCACCATACAGCTCAGTCCTGCACCATCTCCCCAGTCAAGCTCTTTTCCTTCACATCTTCTTTTACTTTATCCATCCTCCTCTGCTTTGGCTTCCCTTACTTTCTCTTCCCCTGTATTCACATTCTCATTACTCTTTTGGCCACATATTCTTTGTTTCTCCTCATCACATGTCCATACCATTTCAACCTGCCTTCCTATAGTTACTTAGATATCTCTCCCACTATTATTGTACCTCTCATTGTCTCATTTCTTAACCTGTTCTTTTCTGTAACTCCATACACCTATCTCAACATTCTCATTTCTGTCACATCAAACTTCTGCTGCCATACCAGAATACTGTATATTGTTTTGTGTTTTGTATAATACTGTTATATCAGTGACTGTAACAGAAGACAAGTTCCTGTAACTTAAACTAAACTGAATAAAAGCAACTTTGACCTAAAGTAGAAGTTTTCAACATGGATTAAACTGAATGTCCCATTATGAAATGTATTTGCTTGAAGATGACGTGGAGAACAGTCAGTAAATTGAAAATAATTTTTAAGTACAGAATGAATCTCTTCAGTTACACTTATTGTCTGCATGGAGGAAAAAATATTCCATATAGTTTGGGAAAGTGGTAAAATAAGAACATAAGGAATCGGACAAACGAGAGATAAAGAGGCGTGGCTGTGGGAGATGAGGCCCTCCAAAGAGGCGAGCAACACAGACGGGTAAAAGCCGATTGCACCACACAATCAATCAATTATAAAACATTTTACTACCGTGAGTTATGAGAACTGTGCTGATCCTGCACTTGTTAAACTGCTATCTGTGTGAAAGTGTGCCTTCTCTGTAGATAATGGCTCTAGAAAGTGAAAACGGGGCCTGATATGAGACAATCTGCATGGGTGTAACAAAGGCCCATATGTTATATTAACTGGCACTGCTAAACTAGTTGTGTTTCTGAGTGGAACAGTTTTCTGTTTCCTGCACTGGGTCCATTTCTGTCATGATACACTCTAGCTGCTCATGATCCTAATTTGGATTAAACAGCACTTTTATGTTACATTACAACCTTAACACAGTTTTACCTCTTCTTGCTGTCTAGAGATGAAGGAATCAATAAAGCTGCGCAGATCGTTTTTGTCCACTTTATATTTACGGTCTTCAAAAACACTGAAAATAAATTTTCGGAACTCCTTGTTGATTTGTGTTGCTTTCTTGTAATCAGAGAATAAGAACCCTAAAAATGGAAAAACGTTGTAGAGCTAAAAAAGAAAAAAAAAAGTGTATTAGAAAGGTGAACACATCACCCAGCCACACAAGGGATGCACAAACCAGTGTGTTTCTTCGTGTCGGTCCCAAGCCCGGATAAATGGGGAGGGTTACGTCAGGAACGGCATCCGGTATAAAACAGGACCTGTACCGATCGGCTAGACAGAGGGACCAAGATGGAAAGATGTGCAGCAGGTTATGGTGATAAAGGATAAAGATGGAAACATACTCACAAGCGAGGAGAGTGAATAGAGCAGATGGAAACAGTACTTTGAGAGGCTGATGAATGAAGAGAACGATAGAGAGAAGAGGTTAGATGATGTGGAGATAGTGAATCAGGAAGTACAATTGATTAGTAAGGAGGAACTAAGGACAGCTATGAAGAGGATGAAAAATGGAAAGGCCATTGGTCCAGATGACATACCTATGGAAGCATGGAGGTGTTTAGGAGAGATGGCAGTGGAGTTTTTAACCAGATTGTTTAATGGAATCTTGGAAAGTGAGAGGATGCCTGAGGAGTGGAGAAGAAGTGTACATTTAAGAATAAGGGGGATGTGCAGGACTGCAGTAACTACAGGGGAATAAAATTGATGAGCCACAGCAGGAAATTATGGGAAAGAGTGGTGGAAGCCAGGTTAAGAAATGAGGTGATGATTAGTGAGCAGCAGTATGGCTTCATGCCAAGAAAGAGCACCACAGATGCAAGGCTCTAAGGATGTTGATGGAGAAGTTTAGAGAAAGTCAGAAGAAGTTGTATTGCATCTTTGTGAACCTGGAGAAAGCATATGACAGGGTGCCTCGAGAGGAGCTGTGGTATTGTATGAGAAAGTTGGGAGTGGCAGAGAAGTATGTAAGAGTTGTACAGGATGTGTACGAGAGAAGTGTGACAGTGGTGAGGTCTGCGGTAGGAGCGACAGATACATTCAACGTGCAGGTGGGGTTACATCAGGGATCGGCTCTGGGCCCTTTCTTATTAGCAATAGTGATGGACAGGTTGACAGATGAGATGAGACAGGTGTCCCCATGGACTATGATGTTTGCTGATGACATTGTGATCTGTAGCGATAGTAGGGAGCAGGTTGAGGAGACCCTGGAGAGGTGGAGATATGCTGTAGAGAGGAGAGGAATAAAGGTCAGTAGGAACAAGACATAATAAATGTGTGTAAATGAGAGGGAGGTCAGTGGAATGGTGAGGATGCAGGGAGTAGAGTTGGCAAAGGTGGATGAGTTTAAATACTTGGGATCAACAGTACAGAGTAATGGGGATTGTGGAAGAAAGGTGAAGAAGAGAGTGCAGGCAGGGTGGAATGGGTGAAGAAGAGTTTCAGGAGTAATTTGTGACAGATGGGTATCAGCAAGAGTGAAAGGGAAGGTCTAAAGGACGGTAGTGAGACCAGCTATGTTATATGGGTTGGAGACGGTGGCACTGACCAGAAAGCAGGAGACAGAGGTGGAGGTAACAGAGTTAAAGATGCTAAGATTTGCACTGGACGTGACGAGGATGAATAGGATTAGAAATGAGGACATTAGAGGGTCAGCTCAAGTTTGATGGTTGGGAGACAAAGTCAGAGAGGCAAGACTGCATTGGTTTGGACATGTGCAGAGGAGAGATGCTGGGTATATTTGGAGAAGGATGCTAAGGATAGAGCTGCCAGGGAAGAGGAAAAGAGGAAGGCCTATGAGAAGGTTTATGGATGGGGTGAGAGAGGACATGCAGGTGATGAGTTTAACAGAACAAGATGCAGAGGACAGAAAGATATGGAAGAAGATGATCCACTGTGGCAACCCCTAACGGGAGCAGCCAAAAGAAGATTAGAAAGGTGAACACAGGTCTGAACCATACTGCTAGTGCTTTAATAATATACTGTAAATAATGAGTGTTTTGAAATAGTTTCGATTGTGTTATATATACATAGTATATACAGGCCTATACTGTATATATCTATTCTCTATATATAAAATCCTAAGCCTAAAAGTGCAATGATTTTGTGCAACAATTTTATGTGACATTTTTATGTCACTTTTTGTCACGTTTTAAATCAGGCTTATTTTAAAACCTACATATATTTGTTTGGTATCATTCTTTTCAAAATTTATCGAAATTTTAATGTGATGTTGTTAGATTTTCAGATTCTTATTCCTTTTCTAAATTATAAGCTAAAATATCAAGAAAGCCGTGGTTTTTAATATCAAGAAAGTCGTGGTTTTTATTTTTGATCGAGTAAACTTTCTTTTACAGGAACAAACTATTAAAAAAATGATCCATTCATAATACCAATGTTTGTATTTAGGTGATTTAGTTAGCTGAAGGTCGAGTTATGATGACCCACTCCATACCATTTTAAGTTTTCATGTGATTTTTCCTGTTATTTAAATTAGTCATTCTTTAATTTTTTTTTCATCTATAAGAATGTCAGTTAAAACAAATGAATTGTTTATTTAGTCTTTTATAAATACTCATCGAGCATAGTGGACTTCAGTTTAACAAGAATATTCCGTTAAATAATAGTTAATTTTTCTTTTACATATTTATAGAATTTTGTGATTTTGACTCCAATAAATAATAATTTTTGTTTTGTACATTTACAGATTTTACTAATATTCTGGCCACAACTGGGGATATATATATGTATATATATATATAGTACCTGCCAAATAATACAAAGAGTACACAACACGTGTTTTGCCCTATTTGGGGCTCATCAGGGGTACAAACTTGCACTCCACAGCGGCTGTTTCGCTTTTTTGACAGGGTAGATTTAAGTATTACATTCATATGTCTGATCACAAGCTGATATTTGGGTTATAACCTACCAGGTAACAAGTGTGGTTGGTCAGCCAGGCAGCAGGTATCCACCACATTTGTTCGGGGAAGCAGAAGTGTGAGCTTTTACTCTTTGTCTTATTTGCCAGGTACTATATAACATATGTATGATCTGCTATAGAGAGTCAGGTCCATAAATATTTGGACAGTGACACAATTTTCATAATTTTGGCTCTATATGTTGACAATGGAATTTAAATAAAGCAATCATTATGTGATGGAAGTGTAGATGTAAACTTTCAGCTTTAATTTCAGGAGTTTAATAAAAATATTGCATCATACGTTTAGCAGTCACATACATTTTTATACATGGGTCCCCTATTTTCTGGGGCACAAAAGTATTTGGACATTTGACTGACAAGCTGCTCCATAGCCATGGGGGAGCAGTTCCCTCATTATTTCATTAAGTATTAAACAAGTAAAAGTTCTGGAATTGATTCCAAGTGTGAATTTGCATTTGGAAGCTGTCACTGTGAACTCTCAATATAAAGTCCAAAGAGATGTCCATGCAACTAAAACAGTCCATCATTAGGCTAAGAAAACAAACACACCTTTAGAGAGATAGCAGTAAAACATGAGGAGTGGTCAAGTAAACCATCTGGTACATTCTTAAAAAGAAGGAACACACTGGTGAACTCAGCAAATCCAGGTGGCCTGGACAATCATGGAAGACAACTGTGCTGGATGATTGCTAAATTCTTTCCTTGGTGAAGAAAACCCCCTTCAAGACATTTAACCAAATCAAGAACACCTTCTGGGAGATAGACCTATCATTGCCAAAGTCTACAATCAAGAGAAGACTTCATGAAAGTAAAGACAGAGGGTTTACCACAAGGCGCAAACCACTGGTAAACCTCAAGCATAGGAAGGGCAGATTAGACTTTGCCAGAAAACAATTTTTAAAAGCTTGTCCAGTTCTGGAACAATTTCATTTGGACAAAGGAAACTAAGATCAATATACACCAGAATGTTGGGAAGAAAATTGTGTGGAGATGAGAAGAAACAGCTCATGATCTGATGAATACCACATCATCTGTGAAACTTGGTGGAGGCAGTGTTATGACATGATCATGCATGGCTGCCAAAGGAGGTCAGTCACTGGTGTTTATTGATGATATGACTGCTCGCAGAAGTAGCAGAGTGAATTCTGAAGTGCACAGAGCTATACTGTCTGCTCAGGGTCAGCCCAATGCTGCCAAACTGATAGGATGAAGCTTCACAGTAGAGATGGGCAATGAGCCAAAACATACTGTGACAGCAAACCAAGTGCTTTTCAAGGCAAAATAATGGAAGATTCTTCAATGGCTAATTCAATCAACTGACCTCAACTCAATTGGACATGCACTTCACTTGTTGAAGACAAAAATGGCAGTAAGTCCAATGAACAAGCAGCAACTGCAGACAGCTTCAGTAAAGGAATGGCAAAGTATCACTAGAGTTAAAACCCAGCAGTTGGTGATGGCCATGGGTTCAGACTTCAGGCAGTCATTGACTGCATAGGATTTTCAACCAAATATTGAAAATAATCATTATATTCATGATTATGTTAATTTGTCCAAATACTTTTCAGCCCATGAAATTTGGGAGACCATGTATATAAAAATGCCTGTCTTCAAAATGGCTCATACAATGTTTTTGCTAAACACCTTAAATTAAAACTGCAATTCTACATTTCAGTCACATCTTGATATGCAAAGTTATGAAAATTGCATCACTATCCAAATATTTATAGTCCTAACTGTATGTAAGGCACTGAACAGTTATGCACAAGGTTGTCAGTTAAAGTGAGTCTCATGATAAAATTTCTTATCATGATTATGCCAATATATGGTTGAAATGGAATGGTTATTATAGCTGAAAGTGGACATAATAAAGGAATGAACCCTATATGATGTCAGCAGCCCCGGTTGTAGACCAAAATATTAAAGGGGTATCTGGAATACTGGGTGGATGCATGGTGGAATAAAATCCCTAAAAGTCCAACAAGCAACATTATATCAGAGAGCATGAAGGGCAGAGCTTGGCATGACATTTTTAGTGCTTAGAACCAGGCCTGGGTGTCAGTGTCAATAGGGTGTATTTGTTAAAACCTAAAGTGGTCCAGTTTAGAACTGCTACTTAACCTGGCATAGTAGAACTGACTTACTTAAAAGACAAAGCTATAGTGTCTTTACCTGAATCTGTGGGCTAACACTTAATTTGAAAGATTCATTCATAATTGTTTGCAGGTGGAGGAAATGAGAATCCTGGTAATCAAAACGGTCCCCAAAAATGATGGAGCAGATGATATTGGAGACGGCAGAGTTGATGATCATTTTTGGATTAAATGGCTGACCTTTAAATAGAAAAAACAAATAAAATAAAGTCGTCTTTAACTACAGTAATAGGACGCTGTCATCAATTTCTTTAAAAATATGGATTTTCTGAGTACCAAATTATTCTGAAACAATCTGTGCATATACAGTACATACTATATTTAAATATAAGTCATAAATATGTCTATGTATTTACACTATATATACAGTACATACAAATACATATACATATACATATACATTGTGACAGATAGGGGGCGCTATCGCTCCCTTGAACCCCTGTCCACGACTCCAGACACCAGGTAAAAGTCCAAACTTTGACTTTATTAAATCTCCACAGTGCACAAAACACCCTCTCCACCACTATACTCATAAACTACATAATAATAATAAACAAATACAATAAACCAATCCTCCAGCTCCCAGACGCATTGCCACCCTTCCACCCAGCTCAGCTCGCCGTCTGGGAGCTCCCACAATCCTTTTATATTCCCTGACCTGGAAGTGTTCCAATCCCCAGTCCATGTGACTCTCAATCCCTTCTGGGTCAGGTACAAGTCCTTTTCTTCACCCCGGAAGCCTGTCATTCCCCTTGTCTACGTGTGCTTCCGGGGCGTAGGGAAAATACCCGTTATTCCTCCCTGCAGCGTCTCCTAGTGGCCCTCATGGCATCCAGCAGGGCTGCGTATAAAAACTACAATGTCCATGATGCCCTGCTGGTCTTCTGGGGACCTCCATACTGCAAGGAGGGTTCCACCTGGCGGCTTGGGGGTATTGGCTATTGGATAAACGGCCGGCCATTCACCACAACATATACATATATACTCAGCAAAAAAAAGAAACGTCCTCTGACTTTTAACTGTTTTTACTTTCAGTAAACTTAATGTGTAAATATTTGTATGAACACTAAAAGAGTCAACACCATAAGACATAAACTAAAAATGTTTCACAATGTGTCCCTGAATGAAGGGAGGCTCAAAATCAAAAGTACCAGTCAGTATCTGGTGTGGCCACCAGTTGCTTGAAGTACTGCAGTGCATCTCCTCCTCATGGACTGGACCAGATTTGTCAGTTCTTGCTGTGAGATGTTACCCCACTCTTCCACCAAGGCACCTGCAAGTTCCTGGACATTTCTGGGGGGAATGGCCCTAGCCCTCACCCTGCGATCCAACAGGTCCCAGATGTGCTCAATGGGATTGAGATCCGGGCTCTTCCACTGTGAGGATGATCAGCTGTCCTTCCTGTCTCCCTGTAGCGCTGTCTTAGGCGTCTCACAGTGCGGACATGGCAATTTCTTGCCCTAGCCACATCAGCAGTCCTCATGCCTCCCTGCAGCATGCCTAATGCACGTTCACGCAGATGAGCAGGGACCCTGGGCATCTTTCTTTGGGTGTTTTTCACAGTCGGTAGACAAGTCTCTTTAGTGTCCTGCATTTTTAGAACTGTGACCTTAAATGCCTACTTTCTGTAAGCTGTTAAGGTCTTAACGACCATTCCACAGGTGCATGTTAATTAATTGATTATGGTTAATTGAACATGCATGGAAAACATTGTTTAAACCCTTTACAATGAAGATCTGTAAAGTTATTTGGATTTTTAAAACATTATTGTTGAAATACATGGTTCTGAAAAAGGGACGTTTCTTTTTTTGCTGAGTATACATGTGTTTGTGTTGGGTAAAGCCTGAAAATTGGACAACCTAGCATTACCCACGTAAAATTCACATTATCCAGCAGACATGGGTAAAGCTGGAATAAAATATGATATATATATATTTGTGTGTGTGTATATATATATATATATATATACAGTATATATATATTGTTGTAAACCGCCTGGACACAGACAGGCAGACATCGCTATAATCACCCACACACATTTATTTACATGACTATTATTTACAAAAGTGCACACAACCCCCAAACTCCCCAAAAGTCCAGGCCCTCACACAATGCCTCACTCTCTTCAGGCCGCCTCTTCTCCTCTTCACCTGAGCTCTGTCCTTCTTCTCACCCGACTCCAGCCATCAAATGGAGGGAGGCAGCCCCTTGCATACACACTCGGACGTGCTCCATGTGCCTCCCGATAATCTTCCACCAGCACTCCCTAGTGTGGCGGAAGTGCTGAGGGCCAGGGCTCCTCAGCCATTGGGGTGCCCCCTGGCGGTGACCACGGGCCCCTATAGGGTTGAGCTTTCAAGCTCAGTTCCCGTGGTCCCCAAAGCAACCAGGGTGGTCTCCCCCATGTGGTCTGGGGGAGGCATAAGCCCTCCTCCGCTCCTCCTGGGTGTCCCAACTGTGTACCACCCCCAGCCACCTGTGACAATATATATATATATATATATATATATATATATATATATATATATATATATTGCATAGCTTTACTGTGAAATAATGCACAGAGTACTCAACACGTGTTTCTACCTATATGTTGTGGTCCCGCCGGGAAGCTCAGGAGGACCAGAGGAGGGCTTGTGCCTCCTCCAGACTGCGAGGGGGCGTCCGTCCTGGTTATGTTGGGGGCATCGGGTACAGGGCTTGGAAGCCCAGCCCTGTAGGGACCCGTGGCCACAGCCAGGCGGCGGCTTCCGGGTGCGCAGCCGGCACTTCCGCCACACTGAGGTGTGGCCAGGACTGATTGCCCGGAAGCAGCTGGAGCCCATCCGGGTTCCCTCCAGCCAGCAGCAGAAGTCGGGTGGAAGAGGAACGAGCTGGAGTGAGGACTAGAGGCGGCCAGGAGAAAGAGAGGCACAGGACTGTGTGGCCTGGACATTGGGGGAATCGGTGCCCGAAGACCAGCAGGGAGTCATGGGACATGTAGTTTTTATACAAGACCCTGCTGGATACCACAGGGGCTGCAAGAGGAGGACCAAATACTTATATGACCCGGAAGTTCGTCAAAGGAAGAGCGACGGGTTTCCGGGGTGAAGAAAAGAACTTTTACCTGACCCGGAAGTGATACAGAATCACATGGACTGGGATTGGGAACACTTCTGGGTCAGGGAATATAAAAGGTCTGTGGGAGCTCCCAGACGGAGATCTGAGCTGGGTGGAAGGGTGGCAACGCGTCTGGGAGCTGGAGGATTGTTTATTGTAGTTATTGTGTTTATTATATGAGTATAGTGGAGGAGAGGGTGCTTTGTGCACTGTGGAAATTTAATAAAGTCATCTTGGACTTTTACCTGGTGTCTGGAGTCGTGGACAGGGGTTCAAGGGAGTGAGAGCGCCCCCTTACTGTCAATATATACATATATATATAAATATATATATATAGTACCCTCCACTATTATTGGCACCCCTTGTAAAAATAGTAAGAAGGGTTAGAAAAAAAATCCCTGTTTCCTGAAGGACAGTCATCTTGCAATAAAAAATGAGAAACATCTGACTTTTAATTGAAACAAGTTCATTTAAAGAAAACAAAGTCCTCATCAGCAAATAAATATTTTTAACAAAAGTTTTTTTGTAACTCTTCTTACTAATTTTTACAAGGAGTGCCAATATTGAAGGGCACTGTATATATACAGTATATATATATATATATATTCCACATTTGTGGGTCTACAACATTAGAAGTTGGAAAAATCTTGTCTTAGTTTTCGACTAAAGAATAAACTTTTTGTGTAACTTGTCCTTTACCAGTATGCCATTGTGCTATTTTATGAGACTTATTCCTCTTTCAGCTGCATCATTCACTACTGTCATGCGTGGCAAGAGTTCACTAAATTCATTGAAGATTGAATCATCTGCTCAAAGGTCTGCATGTGCCCCCAAGGAGCTCATATTAGCAACACTAGGTTTCCATGCAGACTTCTCCCAACCACAGAGTGCAATTGGGGAGGGCCAGTCTATCTGTCCTCCCCAATACTCCTGTGGTTTTAACCTTCAGTGCATTGTAGCGGTCTGGGGGACATTAACAAGGGTAACAAATTGGTTGTTCCCCATCCCCTATATTTATATACAGTATTTTATAGCTAGATAGACAAAGTAGAAAATTTATGTTGCTCTAGCATGTGATTTTACATTTTCATTTAACTATATTATGTTTGTAACAGGAGTTGCAGTGTGGCGCAGTGTTTGGCACTGCTGCTTGAGAGATCTTAGTTCTCTGTGCTTGAATCCTGCGAATGGTGACTGTCTGTTTAGAGTCTACATGCTCTCCCTGTGCATGTGCCACTTGCTTCCAGTCACTATAAATTTGCTCCTATACTATCAGGAACATAAATGTTAGATTATTGAAATTTTTAAACTGGCCTTGTGTGAGTGTGAATGCCTGCATGAATGGTCTCTGTGAAGCATTAAGAATGTTAGAGAATCCACCTTAATAAAAGCAAAAGTGCCTGTGTGTCCATCTGGTTGCTATATTGCTGTTATTCCAACAGAGAGTGCAACTCAAACATGTGTAGCAATAAAATGTACTGCATTTGGTATTCCACATACATTAACACTGCTTTCATGAATCCCATACCAGATGGCACATATCAGACAAATGTGCATTGCATTTGTCATTCCAACAGATGGCACATCACATACATTAACATTGCTTTCATGTATCCCATACCAGATGGCACATATCAGAGACATGTGCGTTGCATTTGGCACATTACAAACATTTGCAAAATGCATTTTATTTCTACAAATGTTTATTATGAGCCTTCTGTTTGAATGACAAATGCAATACATTATATTACTTCATGTAATATAAGATACATTCCAACAGATGGAGAACTGTAAATGTTAATGCTGAAGCTTATGTCAATTACTTAGATTTCAACCCATCTTTGATGGGTAGTACAGCTAGAGAATATCTAAATTCATATTTTAATATTCAATGAGTTATACATATAATTACAATGATATTTTATAACAATAATGTAAGATTCCCAAACCCACTTAAACCAATTCAGGGTTATGAGGAGCCAAAGCTTATTCTGGAAACATTAGGCAAAAGAGCAAATGTCAATGCCTTTATAAGGTGCCATTTCAATATAAGAATATATTAAAATGAAATAAATTGACATTTAGGGGCCAAATTCCTGTTATGGTAAGGGTTAATACTTCTGAGGAGTCTAACGGAATGCATAAAGTCTTTCAGAATGGTGCCATCAAAATTTTATTAAATCATCGGAAAAAAGTAATCAAGGAGCAACTAGCCTTGAACATTCATTTATTCATTCACTTTCCGATCCTGCTTAATCCTAAACTTGATGGCAGATTGCTGGAGCTTATCCTGACATCACTGAGGGCAAAGAAGGAGTAGCATATCATAGGACACACTCCTGCCCTTACATATTTAGGGTGAACTTAGAGCTGCTTGACTGTACAAATCAACAGAAAGAACATGTAAACTTCACACAGACAGTGCACTGATAAGATTTGAATCTAAGGGATGTAACGTTTAACTAGTGTGCTACTCTTATTAGAACCAGTTTGATTCAGAATCTTTATTTGTGTACTGTAATAAAAAAGAAAATAAAACAAATGATATATTCCTTGCACATATAACATTAAGAGGTTTACTTTAGATTTAAACATTAGTCTTATCTCAGTACTGATGGAGACAGGTGGTTAGCTGCACAAGTAAATTGTTGATCATTTACTGAGTTCTACTAAAAAAAAAGAATGGCAAAGTTCACAGAAAATAGACTCTGCCATAAGACGTGCAGCACCTTAAGGGCTGGGAGCTTTGGAAATGCAGAATGAATGCAGATGTGACTAAGTGCTCCACACTAAAACAAGTTACATTAAGGTGTGACTGAGTTTATTAATATGAAGTGTAAGACGAATGTAGAGGAATAGACCAAAACAATTTTGGAAACACTTCTAGTTCCAGGTTACCTTTGTGAGACTCAAAAACATCCATTAGATTCTGGCATTCTTCAACAATCCTGTCTTCAATTGTTCTTTTGCCCATTCCAAAATCCCGGAGGGTTGAAAGGGTAAAGCGACGCATAGTCTTCCAGGACTCTCCACGGCCAAAGACAATGCCTGCAGAATAGCCGAGAGTAAAATCTTTATGATAAAATGAACTAAGTTGACTTAAAAGTTAGAAATGACCTTGTTCTCTCTGTTATTTTATTGCTTTATGATTGTGATTGGATTGTTTTATGGTCATAAGCTTTTAAAATTCTTTAGTGTCAGTTCTGTGTGAATAGTCTGCTCCATATTACAGAACTGTAACTTTTCCCCTAGTCAGGTCAATAATAAAAAACGTGATACTGTAACTTGTGAAGGTGATTAAACTGTTATTCTTCTGCATAGTACAGTATCATAACTTCTCCCCTAGTCATGTCAATAATAAAATGTGATACTGTAACTTCTAAAGGAATTGAATGAGGTGTTTGTTTTAGATGATAAGGCCACAGTGCTGTAAAACTACAGAGAAATGCTGAATCAAGGACATCCACTTTTACATCAAAAAAGACAAACTGTGTGTTGATTTCTTATCACATAATTAGTCAGAGCCAGGAAAGTGATACGGTAAGTTAAACAGTCACCTTTCTCACATAAGTAGGAAATATGAGTATTGAGTGAATTTTGTGTCCAAAAGAACATGACGACCTATGGCAGATTATTTGTACCAAAATTAAATGCAATCCAACATGTTGACTATATTGTAATGCAATGTATATGCACATGAGCATTTAATTATGCATAATCGCGTCACAAACTCATCAACCAAACAAGTGATTGCTTTTCACTACAGCACACAACTTTTGTATCAGTTTAAAATGCAAATACGGAAGCATTGTACATTTTATTTCATGTCCATAAATTGCATGTCATAATTAAAAGCAAAGCAAAGCTTAGCAGCTGTTCCAAGTGTATTGAATTTCAATTCAAGACCATATGTTAACCATGCAAAGCTGAATGTAATCAAATGACCAATCAGCATCAAATGATTTGGCAAAGGGGTGTCAACAGTTGGGCAACAAGACATTCCACTTCCACAGAAAACATTATTAAGTATTTTTTTGGTCTTACTGAAAAAGTGTACTCTTATGTTGATTTGTTTAAATATTGTATTATGCTTGCCTACCTATATCATATTGTTTTATTCTTCTTCTTAAAGTCTGGACCAAAAGTCAAGAAGTTTAGCAGTAGCCGGTATGGTCATCCCCCTCTGCAGGCATTTACACATTGTATTTAGGGGAGTATTTGAGTACGACACCCTGGCTGATGACTCACATAATCGTATGCTGCAATTCTTTGGGACATTAGTTCTTGAATGTGTTCTATGGATGTCACTGTAGGAGCTGGAAATCCTTTTCCTGTTGCTGTTTTTCTTCCCTTTCCAGCATCCAGTTGACACACAAAAGAATGAAATTGTCATTTATAGCACCAGTTCATTGTTCATTGTTCATTGAGACAGAGGATCTCCTGTCTTATCAATACCCTAACTCTCCATCTTTAGCACTGGGTGAACACACTCATGATTGAAATGCCTATTACTCCAACCATTGACATCCCTTGCCCCACTATTTGACACTCATTGGTCAACTGATTTCATTTTGTTTGGGCATGATTAACGTGTCTGCGGTGGGCCGGCGCCTTGCCCGGGGTTTGTTTCCTGCCTTGCACCCTGTGTTGGCTGAGATTGGCTCCAGCAGACCCCCGTGACCCTGTGGTTAGGATATAGTGGGTTGAATAATGGATGGATGATTAACGTGTGATCTTCAATCAAAATGCAATACACTTGGAGATGCTGCTAAGTGAAATGCAATATGTTTGATTTGTGTTAGTTATGACAAAAAAATTAATTAAAAAGCAATACGCATTTAAACTGACATGACAATTGTGTACCATAGTGAAATGCAATCAAACATTTGCTTGATGTGTTTTTAATTATGACACAATAAACATTAGCTAAAAGTAAGTGTACTACATGCATTGCAATGTAGTTAGCATGTTGGATTGAATTACATTTGACACAAATGAGCTTCCATAACAGCCTTTTACTTTTATCTGATATTTCAAATGAAGTCCAGTTAAATCAGTGAGCAAACAAGATGGATCTTTATGACATTTATATGCGGACAGGTTACTGGTTAATACAATTACAATTTTGTGCACATAGAAAGTGAAAAGATTAGGTTTAATTACAAAATGCAACTTCTGGAAAAAGTATACTTTAATGGAAAAATGGAAAAACAAGTATCTACAGGTAGACATTGAACAGAAGAAATTAAAAAGGCTAATATAATTCTTGGTTATATAGCAACGTACAATGAAAATTGAAGACAAGTTCTGCTCGAGTGGTATAATGAGCTTGTGAAATGAACATTCCATTCCTTTACTCTCTGATGATCTGGAAATAGCATGTGTTATCAAATTTGACATTGAGGGCAAGATTCAGCCAGTGAACGCTGCAATCGAGCTCCAGCCTCACTGGGCCACGTGTTCTGGGTGTTCACCATATTAACAATATTTTGGACAAAAATCTTTGCATGCCTATCAGAAAGCCTTGGTGTCACAATCACTCCTAACCCAGCTGTGTTTGGTGTCCTCCCAGAGGGCCTCAAAGTGGAGGAAGACAAACAAACTGTAATTGCCTTTACTACATTACTAGCATGTAGACTTATCTTGCACCACCACACTTAAGTCTGTAGGTAGCTAATGTTCAATACTACTTGAAATTGGAAAAAATCTAATTCTTATTTAGAGGATCTGTTCAAAACTTTTTAAAACATGGCAGGATCTAATCAATAACATTTTGGAATAAGCTTTCATCTCAGAGGAATAGGATACCCTTCCTTTCTCTTTTACAGAGTAGCTTCATTTGCTGGCTCTTCTCTCTTTCTTTTGGGTGGGGTTGAATTTTGATTTGATTTGATTTGTTAAGTTTGCCTTGACTGTATGGAATGTTATGTGTTTCTAATTAAAATCAATTAAAAAAAATGACATGGACTTTAACCATTAATACCAATAAAGGCTTACAAGCGTGGGTTATTCTTTTTTATCATTTGTTACATTTTTTTCTCCTTCATAAGTTTACCTTATCTTTAAATACTAGGAAAACAGTTTGAATTACACTAATGTATGAAAATATGGTATATGCTGTACTAAAAGATGGTAAAGAGTGATGAATCAGGAGAAGAGACGTAGTAGAAAACAAAGCTAAAATCATAACCAAAGGATTAAATAAAAATCTTGGTAAAGACAGTACATTAATCAGAAATTGTAGTCAAAAGAATGGAGCAAAAGATTGTTAACCAAAAGAGTGTCTTTTAAGAAAACAAATCAAAAATCTCTAGTCAAGAGCTGTGATTTATGCACAATGTCAGATGCTGGGGCTGTCCTTATGAACCATTGCTTCAATGATGTCACACACTTGTAAATCCAGTTAGCTTCCCAGGTAACAGTAAACAAATGATGGTATCTGTTCAAAAATGGCACAAACATATGAGGAAGAGAAAACATTAACTGTAATGATTATAAGTAGCCATCTATCCATCCATTATCCAACCTGCTATATCCTAACTACATGTTCACGGGGGGTCTGCTGGAGCCAATCCCAGCCAACACAGGGCACAAGGCAGGAAACAAACCCCAGGCAGGGCGCCAAACCACGGCAGATGATTATAAGTATTTTACTCACAAATACCAATGATTGTAGTTTGTATTAATCATGCTGCAGAGAGTTATATGATTTATTGCTTCCATATGATTTGTTCTTCATTTTAGGTAGAAAAAGAATTAAGCTTGTGCACAGAATATGAGACTGACTTGCATGAGAAAATGCTGACCACTTGATACTAATAGAACACCCTATGATATTATAAATCAATGTGATAGTTTCTGAATCCTTGCTTAAAACTTTAAGAAACATGTCATTTATGAATTAATAAATAAGGATTTATTAATATAACCAGACAAAATCTAATGAAGATATTAAAGCTATAAGAATGTAATTTCTTTATAACTAATGTACTGAACTATAAGAAACTGCATTAAACTGGTCTTGTGTCTGTGTGCTAATAATGGCATATTTTTAGGAATGTGAGTGCCCTGATAACTCTTTATTTTGGTAAGAAACTGGGCACTCCTGTATAATAAATCAGAATGTAATCGTAACTTACAGCAATCTAGGTATGACCTCAAAATGAACTGTCATGTTTTTTTCTCTTTGGCTAATGAATAAGCGAGGTAATATAAAGAGGATTTTTTTTTAAGCAGGACTGTTTGTTCTGACCAGCCTCCAGTCTCCTCGGAGGTGTGGGGGGCAGCAGTCTCTTTAACTCACCAATAATAAAGAAATTGCTTTTTATTTTACATTGGTGTTTGTTTTCCTGTTGTTTTCGACTTCAGCGTTCATATATATATATATATATATATATATATATATATATATATATATATATATATATATGTTATGTGGCAGATGACCAGGGACCTTGCCCCACCGGGACACCTTGAGAAGGGAAGGACTGGGAGAGGGGCAATATCTTCCCTGGGGCACAAGAGGGCAGCACCCCTGGATAGCATCCAGTCCATGGAGCTGGGACGCGCAGGTCCGTGGCCAACGCCAGGGGTTGCCTGGACAGCTCCGGAGCCTTGGCATACAGCACTTCCACCACACCCGGAAGTGCTGCCAGATGTTAATTAGGAAGCACCTGGAGCACTTCTGGGTGCAGTATAATGGAGGCCGCCTCACTCCACTCGGGGAGCCAGAGTCGGATGGAAGAGGACGGTTAGAAGAAAAGTAAAGGAATGAGTTTGCTGGTGGTTTGTGAATTGGTTTGTGTGCGCTGAAAAGAAAATAAACGTGTGTGTTTGTGGACATCTGGCTGTCTCTGTGTCTGTGTCTGTATGTGTCCGGGCATCTTTCACACTTAATAAATGCCCTTTATATTTAAAAATGTAAGCGTAATTTATGATTCAAAACCCCAATGAGGAGCAGAAAGGAGGGTCATCTTTCAGAAAAAAAATATGTGAGAAAAAAAATGAAAAACCAAGACAGAACATTACAGTATATAAATAAATGTTTTTGTTCATCTGGAATACTCTACACAGTTATGGTCTCCTTAGTATTAAAAAGACATAGCTGCTCTAGAGGACGTCAACAGAGATTGTGGGTGCTGTAAGGAACATTTATTCTGATGACTTATTCATTTAAGGGTATCCGACTCACTTCCTTGGCCATCACACAATTGTTGATTTCTTGTTTTCTGAAAGTCTGGTCACAATGGTCTCCAACCAGCAATAAAGTAACCACAGGCCAGGAGAGCAGATACCTTTTGGTTATTTTTGTGCATGTATGTATTTTATTGTTGTTTTTGTTAATCATGAATAATTATGTGTCTTATTTTTATATTTTTTTCGGTTGATTTTGTTTATTAGTAGTTTATATACTGTGTCTTTAAATGTCAGTATGTTTCTTGTGCTTTGTGGCCTCTCTGACATCACTCTTACTGAGCCCTCATTCTGGATATTTAAGCTGAGGAAGCAGGAGCAGGCGAACATTGTGACTTTTTTTGTATTGTTATTTCTTTGTTGTTTTGCTGGTTTTTGTCATCATTTTGCTCTATTTAGTGAATCCTGGTTCTAGATTATGTTTTGAGAGTTTTTTATTTTGGGATTGCCTTTTAGGCAACTCCTTTGCCTTTTTTGCAATTAGGAGCATGACCTTGTATTTGTTCATTTTCATTAATAAATTCTTTTTGTAACAATTTTTGTTTGCCCTTTGTCTACAAGCCAAGGTTGATGATTATCCTACTTTTTGATACATTTTTGTGACTCTTAAGTTCTTTTGAGGCTAAAATCCATTTCTCAGACTTTCTGCAAAGTCTAAGGCTGGACACTGGATCAGGGATATACCCCAATGTGATGAGGCCTGGCAGGCCAGTAAAAATATATGTTGGGCATTTTTGGTGGCCTCACTCAAATCTTGCCTTGTTTGGGACCCTTTATCAAAGCAATGAAAAATAGTGAATTGTATGGTAAAGTGAAAATCTATGTATTAGCATGTACAGTGCAGCCAGAAATTATCTGTGTCACTAAGAAAAACTAGTCCAAAATGGAAATGAAATTGAGGATATTGAAGAACAAACTAAAAACTGTCTAAAATGTTACAATTACTTGTGTGTTATGCAAAGAAACAAGAAAAACATTTATTCAAAACATATTCTGGAAATGTTTCCAAATTATGCAATTTATTATCTTCAAACAATTATTTGTACACCTGGCCAGTGGAGGTACTGCTCAGTATTTGGTAGGCCCTCCTTTGGCATCAATAACATCATGCAGCCCCCTGGGCAAGTTTTCAACAAGGGTGTTGCAAATGGCTGGGTCAAGGCTCTCCCATGTGCACTGGAGCATGTCTTCGAGTTGTGTTTGTTGTTTGGTTGGTCTGCAGGGTAGTTCCTTTCCATTTCATCCCAGAGGTGCTCAATAGGATTGATATCCAGACTTTGTGGGGGTCACTCAAGCATTTTCACCTTTTGTTTGGCAAGGAAGGCTTTGAAATGCTTTGCTGTGTGCTTGGGGTCGTTATCGTGCTGGAAAACATAGAGATACCCAAGCCATTTGGCAGCAGATTGGAATTCATGATTTCTACAATAAAATGTAAATTGCTAACACCAGAAGCTGCCATGCAACCCAAACCAACATGCTCCCATCAGTATGCTTGACGAGTGGATTTAGGCTGACGACCATCTGATCCAAATATGTTCAAAATTGATTTCCAGAAGCAGATGGGCTTGTCAACATGTTCTTTGGCAAATTTAAGATGTTTCGGTTTGTTTTTTTTTTTACTTATAAATGGCTTGTTACAAAGAACCCTTCCGTACAGCCCACGTTAGTTCAGCCTGTTCTTTATTGTTTTTGTGCAAACCTGAATTCCTGTAGCCTCCTTGACTTGCTTTGCAAATTGTGGAGAAGAAAGCTCTTTGATACTCTTTGATGTACCTGTCTGTCCTTGAACTGGTCTTTCTTTTTCTCCCTTTTCCCTCCAGATTAACAATTTCACCAGACTTCTTGAATTTCTGAGTGATGTTGTGCATGGTAGTGTGCCTCATACCAAGTCTTGTTGCAATTTTTCAAACAAAAACACTCTGAATGTGTAATTTTATGACTTTTTCCCTCAATGCATTGGGTATTTCAGCAGTTTTAGCCATGTTGGAAAACTCAACAAACCCTACAAATTCTTGTGTGGAGAATGACCACCAAGGCTGCTAGGTGGCTACTAAGGGCACCCAATTACTTGCCTATTTAGAGCATCTGCTGTTATGTGTTGTAGAGTATTAAATAATTTTAATTGTCACTCAGCACTCCTCCCATTCTGACATATTCTTTCAACTCTATGAATGGCCAGTTGTACAAATTGTAAATAGGCAATAAATTACATATGTTGAAAACACTTCCTGAAAATGTTTTGAACAACAGTTTTTTCTTGTTTATTTACATGGAACACAAGTAATTGTAACATTTTAGACCATTTCTAAAGTTTGTTCTCCAATATCCTCAATTTAATTTCTATTTTAGATAATTTTTTCACAGTGTACAAATACATTTTGGCTGCAATGTATATAAAAGGGCATATCAGACATGTTTATATAGAGACAAAGGACAACAACAAAATCTAATGCTTAAAAGGAAGAATAAATAATTAAATCCAAAACAAAAGATTAGTATTAATAGTAAAGAAATAATGTACAGCACACATACATACCTGCAACATAAATGTATGAAACAGTAATGGGAACAACCTCACCTCCTTCACACAATTGTGGGAGAAGTTCAGACATCTGAGTGTGCAGTGGAGTGTTGGTTTGAAGTGCTTTCTAAGATTCATGGAAAGGACACCAACCCCTTATGTTGCACACTCTTCCTTACAACCATTTCAACTCAGTTTTAAGTAACCTTTTAGTTTTACACCTTGTCTGTAAACTCAAGGAAAACCTACTTTAGCATAAGGAGGAATGGAAATTTTACCCAGTGTTATCTTTATCTTTTAAAAATGGAATAATACTAGAATTTATCATTTTATTATAGCTCTCGGAAACATCATATGCTGATCACTTTTCAGCCTCTTACCATCTCCTCTGGAAAGCTCTTTATTAATCTTTCTTAAGCCTCGATCTCCAAAGTCATCTGGCTGATTGACTAAGGCCTCCTTCACTGCATCATATCCACATAAAATGACGAACTTTGTGGAGCCCACGTGGAAGGTAAACACGCCACCATATTTCTCAGAAAGCTGAAAAAGGAAATAATAAAAATAAAAGTAAGGAAGAAAAATCAATACAGAATGACCTCCATTTTTTTTTGAGAAATATAATTCTTCATTCATAAAAGATTTCCCAACAATGACAGAGTTTGGGTTGAATATTACATATTATTCAATAAGAACATAGATTAATATCTGCATTGTGTCATTCTGCCAGCATTAATCTGTCCATTTTACAAACTCCATTTCTCATGTTAGGATGCTGGAGTCAATCCAGTAATCCTGAAGCATTAAACAGGAATCCATTCCGACTGAAGTGCTGGACTTTTGCTTTCTTTAGATGGTCAGTTGTGGAAGAAAATCAAACAGAAAAAAAAACCCAGGCATGAAGAAAATTCTCAGCATGTATTTGTTTCCTTCTCCTGAGAAGGAAGGGAACACTCCTTCACAAAATCTTATTTATAACCACATTGTTATCAGAACAGGGGTACACAACACATGATATAAAGCTAACCTTTTACTTACAGTATTGATCCTTTCAGGAGAATGGCTTAATCACCTTGCGCAGTTCTTCATTGTTTTGCTTGTTTCTTTCATGCACGTGGTGCTCTGCATTGTACGTGATATCTAATTAGTTCAAGTCCATTCCCCCTATGTCAAACTTTTGCAGGAATGTGTACATGCAGTTATCATGTTGAGCATTGTGTTCCTTCTTATCTTGCACAACAGAATTTACAGAGATGTTAAATTTTAACCTTACAATTTACAGAGACATTACATTTTAACCTTACTTTTTCTTAGCAGGCTATTCCACAGCGCTAAGGCATGCTATCAGTCCCATTAAGGCAAAGTACTAAACATTTTGTTCCACACAGTACAAAAATAAATGCAAAAAGTTTTGGAGATATATTTATATATTTGGAGATTTTTTTATTTACATTTTACAAAAGTACTTTATGCTAGTGATTGCTCGAAGCATTTCAATGAAGCTTAGAATAACAGTATGTGTCAGTGTCATTGTGTCAGTGTTGTACCAAACAGAAAATGTAAAAATCTAATACTATATATCAGGGATTCTTGTATTAAAATGTGTAAAACGTTAGTGTTTTAACTTGACAGAGGTAAATGGTTGTTGATGAGTACATGTTTTATTACTCTATGATAGCCAGTGTGATTCTTTACATTGTGATGGTGGTCCACTGAATCAATAAACTAATTAAAAGGGCTGGCTCAGGTTTGGGACACACTCTGGACTCCCTGAACATCATAGAAAATAGAGATTTAAAACAAAACTGAGTTCCATTATGAACAATACTGCATATCCTCTCTATGACACACTACCACTGAGGACTTCAGCCAACAAATTATCATCCTTTATACCAACAGCAATGTAATTTCGTAAGGCCTCACTGGGACTGCTCTTTCATCTTTACACAAATCAGCAGTTTTCTTCTTTTTTGTAGTTCCTTTGTGTGTATTTGAGGGAATATGATATTGCTGTTGTTTGTTATAATATTTCTAGAGCTGCTGTAAAAAGCTAAATTTCCCCCTTGGGACGAATAAAGAATATATGTATGTATGTATGTATGAATGTATGTATGTATGTATGTATGTATGTAGGTATCTATCTATCTATCTATCTATCTATCTATCTATCTATCTATCTATCTATCTATCTATCTATCATATAGTGCCTTTCATATCTATCTCTCTGTCTATCTATCTATCTATTGTAGTGTGCAGCCAGGGCCCTTGCCTGGCCAGGACACCCCCACAGTGGGAGTACCGGGGGATCTGGCATCCCCTGGGTTACTAGATGGCAACCTCCCTGTGCCAGCCTAGGTGGTCCACACTATCTATCTATCTATCTATTGTCAGGTATGCCAGGGGCCATGACCCGGCCGGGACACCATGAGGAACCGGATGTGCATCTGTGCCCACCCTGGATCACGTGGGGGTCGCCTTCCTGGTTGCTTTGGGGGCCACGGGTACAGGGCATGGAAGCTCCACCCTGTAGGGGCCCGTGGTCACCGCCAGGAGGCGCCCCAATGCCTTGGGGACCTGTTACCCCAGCACTTCCGCCACACCAGGAAGTGCTGGGGGGAAGAATTAGGACGGCGCCCGGAGAGCTACCGGGATGACAGCCGGCACTTCCGCCACGCTGGGGCGTGGCCAGAAGAGGAATGCCGGGAAAACCTGGGGCTCATCCAGGGTCTGTATAAAATGGGCCGTCTCCCTTCATTCGAGGCTGGAGTCGGGAGGTGGAAGGACGAAGCTCAGGAGAGCTGTGGAGGCAGCCCAAAGAGAAAGGCATTGTGACCGGGACTGTGATTGGGGTATTTGTGCACGTGACTGGGGTCTGAGTGACCAATGGACTGGAGTCTTTGTGACCAGTATTTGTAAATAATATTGTAAATAAACGTGTGGTTGTTGAGAAACAACATGTCCGCCTGTCTGTGTCCGGGTCGGCTCCACACTATCTATCTATCTATCTATCTATCTATCTATCTATCTATCTATCTATCTATCTATCTATCTATCTATCTATTTTACAGTGACATTCACACTACTCTCCAGACTAAATAAGACAACATGTCTTAAGGAAAATCACTCCCAACACAGCAGAGAGACATGGCTGGATCTGTCATCAGGGTTACTTCAGTGCATACCCTTTGGCTCTGCGCACAAGAGAAATAAATGCCCAATAACAGGAAAAGTTAGAGTTTTCATTGACAGTACAGACACCTAAACCAATCCACTATTCAGCATACATCTTCAGTCATCCCAATAATAAATCTATCTAATCAAACCTAAATAAGCAACTTTTTAATAATAAAGATAATGAAAATAAAAAAGTGCAGGTGTCTCATAGATTACTTTTATGAGGTTGTACATTTGATATGTTACTGTGGCACAAAAATCCAAAAGGATGGTCATTCAACAAGAGAACCAGTGGTACAATGAAAGGAAAAATTAGAACAGTGAAAGAAAACCAAAACATGTTGTTTTGTTGAAAATTATACTTGATATTTGCAGCTTAACATAAATAAATAAATTACCAAAGTAATGATCTGAACAAATTGTACATAGCACAGTTGAGACTAATAAACCTGTCATTACAGATAGTCAGGAAACTGCAGCACAGTCTGATAACATCAGCATAGAAATAAATAACAATGCAACATACAACAAAGACGCACCAAACAGCGCCAAACTCAAATTAAGGATTCTCTTTGGCATGTCATGTCATGTCATTTTCTTCTTGCGGGTTCTTGTCACAAGTTGTATTATCCTTTTAAAATGTTTAGTTGATGTACACTAACTGTGCCATCAAAAGAAAGTTGATTTCTGGCAGATGTGATGTTGCACTTATCAATTAGATTGTAACATTCATTGCAGTACACTAATGAATGAATAAAAACTGTGAGTTAGCATAAACTGCCCTCATTCGGGGTGTTCATAAGGAATTTAATGATTCATCTAATTAGGTAGAAGTACGTAATGACCAAGAATAGCTGTGCTAGATATTTTAAATATTAGAATGTGTGTTTGAATTGAATTTTTTCAAGTCTAGATATTCCCAATTGTAATAGAAAAAAATTAAAAATAGTATCATACTAATCATCGCTGACCATGAAATAATCTAAAAAGTTAACCCACACTCATATTTTTGAAATTGATTATTTTAACCTGCTGGTAAAGAATCAATTATTAACAATTTTATCATATGTGTAATAAGAAATTTCAAAATAGAATATAATGACACTCCACATGCCTATATTACCAATCCCCATTTTTTAAAGTTTTGCAAAAAGGAGTACTTTTAATTCCTTATATCCCATTAGGGGGTAAACCCCTGGGGACAGTTGATGTGCCATGTACAACTTCAAGTCCTACTTGTTGAAGACACCTATTGGTTTACTCTTTATTATAAGGGTGTAATTCCCTGCACAAATGCACAAACATGGTCCAACAATGGCATAAAAATAAGGGGTTTTGAGTCTATACTACCAAAAATATGGGGGATTCCCAAAATGCTTGATGTCTTGCATAACTCAAGACGAGTCAAACAACACATCATATTGTGGGGGTTTTCTCATACTACCAAAGGGCAAAATAAAAACTGAAGTGTTTTCAAAACCTTCATAAATAATTCTTATGAATATAAAAAGGGTCATAGAAAGTTTATTGTTTTTCTATTTTGATACCTGCACCAGATTTATTTCTGGAAAATGTGCTGTTCATAAAGTGTGAGTGTATGTACCTGGTGTGGCTAGTGGAGTGGTTTTGGAGTCTGGGGTCTGTGGGGTCTTAATTTGCCCTTGCACAGAGAAGCTGAAAGACGCACATTAAAAGTCCCCGTTACAGTCAAAGGAGAATTGGTGTGAAGTGGCAAGGATGAGGATCAGCACCTCCAAATCTGAGGCCATGGTCCTTAGTAGGAAAAAGGTGGACTGTCCTCTCCGAGAGGAAGGTGAGTTCCTGCCTCAAGCGGAGGAGTTTAAGTACCTCAGGGTTTTGTTCATGAGTGAATGGAAAAGGGATACTGAGATAGACAGACGGATTGGGGCAATAAGTACAGTTATGCTCTCAATTTACCAGTTGATCTATGTCAATACCCTCACCTATGGTTATGAGCTTTGGGTAATGACTGAAAGAATGGGATTTTGGGTGCAAGCTGCTGAAATGAGTTTTCCCAGCGGGGTGGCAGGGCTTTCCCATGACAGGGTGAAAAGCGCTGACATCAAGGAGAGGCTTGGAGTAGAGTCGCTGACCCTCCACATCAAGAGGTACCAATTGAGGTGGTCCAGGCATCTTATACTGATGCCTCCTGGATGCCTCCCTGTGGAGGTTTTATGCATGACCAGCTGGGATTATATCTCCCAGTTAGCCTAGGAATGCCTTGGGATCTCACAGCATGAGTTGGCAAGTGTAAAAGGGGTAAAGGAAGTATGGGTCTCTCTGCTAAGACTGTTGGCCTCATGACCAAATTTTGGGTAAGTGGTGGAAAATTAATGAATGAAATTAATCTAAGGTTCTTGTGAGCAGGAGGCATGTCCACCCTTCCATTCACTGAAGCCACTTTTTGAAGTAAAGGGGCCAAAGATTGCCCCCAAAAGCACTTGGCACAAGGCAGAAATGAGGTCTGCATGGGATTCCTGTCCCTCTCACAATACATATCCCCACACAATGATATTTTACAATTTGCTATAATAAAATACTGCACAAATTCAGCTATGTCTCTCTCTATAATAAAAACGAGCAAACTTTAATGTACATTATTCTCGGTTTCACTTCGGCTCAGAGAGATTCCCTGCCAACACTGCAGCAGCACATATTCATCAATCCATCATCACTCCAAGGACTGCAATCATCTGGCACTCCTGCACTCGTTCGTACTACTCACCTTGTGAAGGGTCAGATGTGGAAACCACATGTTGAAAATGTTGATGTTGCCCAGGACAGGCAGAGGTGTTGGTCCAGGAGGAAAGCTGTACTCTGAGTTTTGGGTTTTCTTAGAAAAGAAAAAGTATAAAGCAAGAACAGTAAAAACACAAATCAGACACGCAGTTGAAGTGTCTGTGAGAAGCAGGCCGGAGAGTGGCATGGTTGCTATTTATTTTTCCAACTACAGCTGCAGGACTGGAAGAGCAACGTTTTATAGTGTGCTCCGAGCAAACCTGGAATGTGAGCTATGTAGACAAGGATTATTGTCTGCAAGTGAGGCAAAGGTTGTATTTAATAGTTTGCTTTAACCTTATCTACCTTTAACAGAAGTAGGGACTGCATTATGCAAACAATATATTTACTGAATACTTCAATATTTTCAGCAGTTAACATGATATACTTTTTAAAAGCACAAACAAATCAAATATAAATATGTAATTAGAATGTGTCCATTATGTCACAGTTTAAATAAAAAAATGTAAACAAATTTAATTAAAATGTAATAAATTACACAATTTAATCATGTGTGTAATACTATTCTAATTCCACTTAACATCAAAATATTCAGTCTGTATAATATTTATAAACATATAAGTAAAGAAAACCATAAAACATTTTCATTGACTTTACATATAACTTCTAGTTCTTAACACTTCTTAGTTTGAATGAGGCCAAACTTTGTTGGTGGCCTGTCATTTGTACACTTTCCTATGAATCATGCAGAATACCGACATCCCGACGTTCCTGGCGCCTTCTTTGCTGGCCCTTGATATCCTGATGGAATCTTTCACCCTGCACTCCATTCACTGCTCCGAGATGTTCAGGGAAAAATTCCAAATTCATATTCAAAAAGTGAACTTTGAGACTCATGTTGCAAACCAATTCCTTAAACGTAATTTATACATTTTTCACATTTTCTTTAACAATAACAATAATAATAACACATCTTATTTATATACAGTATTGCCTTTACAACTTGGATCTTTATTTCTATCAAAAAACGTAAAAATTAGTTCTTTGAACGATACCCCTGCCTTTCATTCCATGTCGTCTAATGCACTGCCAAAATCCTGCATCAGAATTCAGTTTTCAGGTCTGGTCAATTTAGCTTCAGACAAGCCTGGAATCTTTGAGCACAAATCCATAAAACAGGCTCCGTCCTTTGATAGGACTGCTTCATTAAGGCAAGTTTAATATTGAGCAGTGGTGGCAGCACTTTATCTGGTTCCACCAAGCTGGGTCTGATGATGTTTTTGGCACCAAGCTGTAGCTTTTTTCTAGCTTGCCATTCCTTCTGAACCCCAACATCAATCTTGGCTCTGCAGTCCCACTCACAGAGAATACCCAGGAATTCTGTATGGCCTGATTGCTGACCCAGAAGTTTCAGGTCTCCATATCTGAACTAATGGGGCTCGTTCTAATTAATAACTATTAAAAAATTGGTTTGCGTAAAACATAAGTTTTAATTTTAGAAAATCTTAAAATCATTCAAATATTGATATTTAATAAAATGTAATGAAAAAAATTATGAAAAGACTATATTTTACAAAAAAGCGTGTCTTATGAAAAAAAAATTGTGATATAGGAAAATGGTTTCAGTGCCTAAAATTATATAAAAGTCATATTAAATAATCAAAAAAAAAAATTCAATGGATATTTAAACCAATGTCCTTAATATGAGGGCATTAGTTAGCAGGGTCTTTATCCAGCACTTTTAAAGGTTCCCTCCAGAACGTCATCGAATTGTGGTCGAGGTGATAAAAATGCCACATTTTTGTCTTTCTGCCAGTCATTTATATTCAGGTCATTTTTGTTAAAAACTTGTTTCTTAAAAACAGATAAACCTATGTGAAATTTGTTTAAGAATTGTTTTTGGGGAAGCAAACATTTTCAGGATATGGGGTCCTAGGCCAAAAAACATATCCCAACCCCCCATGCCCCCCTTACTCTCCACTCTCCATACCGACTGAGTTTTTACCTTGCATTGCTTTGTTCCATTTGATGAAATGCATTTATTACTTCTCTTTTCTTTTTTTTGTTCCTTTTTTATTTTGATAGAACACCATTGTCACATGTTTACTGAAATGACTGATGAAGTGTCTTCATGCCACACCCCCATTTAGTGGGACTTCAATGTTTTTTGCATATGCAGGAACCTTTCCTAGCTCTTGATGTACTGAAGACATAAAAAAGTGTGAGTAATTGCCACAGTCTGTGCGGAAATTCCAAATTACCTCCTCATTTATCTTTTGGAATGTGTTCATGTATCTGCCAACCATCCATTAATTGTCCCTCATCTACATGTTCCTATTGGTCCGCTAGTAGAACTTTTGATTTCATTGGGCTTTTGATGTTGACGTGGCTGGTTTGCATGACGAGGTTGGGTGTGTCATGGTTGGGTGTTGAATCCCAATCCCTGTTTATCCAGGTCAGGGATTGAACTCAAGTCACCCGATGTACCACTACCCAAATTGTCAGAGCTGTGATGTAACGCTGACCTTTCACCTTTGTCAGTTGTTAAGAATTAAACAAACAACCTGGTTAGCCAGAAATGTCATTTTTTGGTCAAAATGCATTTAGATTAAAGCGATACATATTCAATATGTATAATTTGCTCTTTATTTCTGCTAAAAATGGCATTTATTTTGAATTTGTTTTTTTTTTGCAGACCAAGTAACAAATCAACAGTGACCTCACATTTTTCCGAACAGTCCAAGCTGAAACTCCCATGAGCACAGTGAAGTGGAAAGGTGAAACATCAAACCTGAATACAGCATTTCTGTTTTGGTTTTCTTGCAGTTTTACCCAGGCTCAGTGCAAGAACAAATTGAGCATGGGAGCATGGGATTTTCAAAATGTGGTGGGATTGCGGTGCAAATGATGTCCATATTATTTTCAACTCAAATTTTTGAGGCAGTGCCTCCACTACAGATTATAGAAAAAGAACTCCATCCTGCCCAATATAAAGGCACAAATTTGAAGTAAATCAAAATCAATCACTTAAAATCTAAATTGCGGCTGACAGACAAAAGCACTGTAGACAAATGCAATCAATGCTTTTTCATTATTTATTGCGAGGAAAACACTCTACCAGTGTATCCTTTTCGTATACCATATACTTAAACCCCAAAATAAGAAAATATGTCATTGTTGAGGATATCATTTAATTCGATGGTTAAATCATTGCTAAGGTCCATCTTATTAATGCATCTTCCCAATGCTGCAGCTCTTTGTTGTCCTCCAAATATTTTCAGTGTATTGCAGATATGACTATCGTTGATCAACGTCTCTAGTCTGCCTATCATGCTAAATACTTCATTTTCTTCTTTGATTGGTGGGCACTGGCTTTGTGGCTACCATCCAGATGTAATTCAATTCCTGGTAGACACATTAGGGTTTAAAGCTTTCTCAAAAATGTATAGAGGAGTTTCACTTGTGTGGGACACATAGATGAGTTGGTCTTCCTTCATCATGGCACCCAGTAATGAATTTGGATCTAATGGCATCTTTTCTGAATCTGCACCATTGTTTTACTCCTAACTCCTTTGTCTAGAACAGAAAAGATTTCTCCTTTGAGGCCATGCTCATCTAGGACTGCTTTCCTGTAGTAAAACAGAAGGGCAACCGCAAGGAATGCTGATGCAAATATTCCCTCCCCCTCATCATTTGTTGAGGCTCTTTGACAAGCAGTAATATAATCTGGCCTTCCCCCTTTGTAGGCCATCCTGGCATTGGCCTGAACTCAAATCCGCACTCTGTGCTTTGTCAGCAGGCTGAACACCATCAGGCCACTCTCTGATATGGTTTTCTGCACAATACATCATGTCAGCTGCATGAATAAACTGGTATATTTCTGAAAATCCCAGCACCTTTCTCCCCCAGGCACAGCATTCAATTGGAGTAAAGTCCAGCTTGTGATTTGTTTGAAATATCAAAGTCTTAGTTCTGATCTCAAGGATGGATGGTAGTTGCAGTGGTGTAGCAATTGCAAACAGCACCAGATGGAAAGGTAACATGGTGCCATCTTCAAAAATATCTTATTTTATCCAGGAAGAATTTTAGCCATCCTTGAAAATTAAGAGCCAGGAAACCTAATGAATTGTCTAAAGGACACTCAGCAGTAGAAACTGTACTCCAGAAAAGAAGACTTCTCTGGTGGTATTTGATGAGAATCATAGTTGACAATACTATTAGAAATTCCAGGGCCATTTACATCTTGTACCCCTTCAGTTCCTGGTTCCCCTTTGAAGGGATCAGGATTTAGAGCAAAATGTATTTGGCATCTAAACATAGCTTGGTCATTTGTGTGGATCAGTTCAAAAGCACTTTGGTAAAGCATGTCTGACTGGTGAAAGCCAAGGTGATCATGTGTTGTTGGTGATGTATAGAAAACATATCCTTCTGCTGTGAACTCAAGAACAAAGCCATTCAGCACCTGAAGCAGCAATTCCCTAATGAAAAGTTGACTTCATTGAACTGGACAAGTAATCCACCTGAAGCTAAGAATGTTTGGAAGACCATCTAGGAACAGCTTGGGTTGCTGCTAGAAGACGTGTTGGTGAAGCCAGCATGAGGCACTTACCCTGTGGTCTGAATGTGGATCCTAATGCCCAAGTGCAGTGATGAGATGTAAAACTGAGTTTCAAGCTATTTGTGGTCATAAAGATCCCTGGGCATCTTTCATAAATAGCAAGGTATATCCTGATGTCCTCGCTAAATTACCCACCATGGCCTAGTCATTCTGGCCCTATAATCACCCCCTGTCTCTAATTGGTTAACTGTTTCTCATTACCTCACCATAGCTAATATGTGGTGAGCGTACTGGCACAAAACTGACTGCCATCATATCATCCAAGTGAGTGCTACACATTAGTGGAGGTAGAAGTGGCTCCATACTCATTGAAGTGAGAAAAGTGTTATATAAATGTAAAGAATCATTATTATTGCTATTATTATTATTATTACGATAAATATAAATTCAATTATAAAATAAATATCCCATATTGAGAAGTGATTTTACTACTTAATAATTTACCACAGAGACATTTAAATAATCATAAAAATGAAAATGGTGTTAAAAAAATACATATCTAAACAGGAATAGAAATGCCATTATACAAATGCAGAGAAAACACAAAGCCCTGAGAACAGTAAAGTAAGTACTGTATATCAAATGTGCAATCAAGTACGCAAATACACTCAAAGAAATTAACTAATAGTGATGTTTGCTCATATTATATCTTTTACTTGTTATATTAACATATTCCTCTTAGATGTCACATTAACACAATTGATTAAATATGCTTATTTATAAAGAATGCCTGTTGCCTTTTGGTTACAAGTCACAGTTTTCCCGGTTTTCTCCCTTTTGAAGGGCAGTTCTATATATTTTTAAGACTCTTAAGAGCATTTTGAACTTTAAAGGCCAGTTCCCTCATGCTGGGCCTAGTCTGGCTGAAGCCTGCAGGCAGTGGTTAGCGGGCAAGTTGCTCAGATTTGGGCTTTTTCAGGAATGGCCAGTGAAGGTCCTGGCTTGCTTTTTGGGTCTTTTAGGAGACCTTAACACACTTTTGTCATATAAAGAACTGAATGCACCATTCTAAACTAAAAAAATCCCTGGTTGTAAGACAACACTAAAATAGTATTGTTAAGGGATTCATTTTCAAATGATAAAGGTTTCAGAATATTTTGGCTGTCTTTCTAAAGTAAATTATATTCTATGAATACCATTTGGCCTATATAGGTTGTTCCAGTCTGATTTGAGCTAGAAATAGAAAATGAAACATTTCAAATGACAAGAAAATGTATTAAAGTACAGATTAAAAATTCTGACAACTACTGTATGTGTATGTTTGTATTTCTGGAACATGACTCTAGTGGGAAGATTAATATGTAGTCCTTACATCAAATTTTTACCAGCCTCTCATCAAGTGGTAGCTCTACTCTTAAAAAAGTTCTTAACTCAGGTTATCAGCATTTGCTGATGTGCGACAGAGACAGATAATCGACTGTCCTCACACCAAATCGATAATTATGACTGCAAAATACCATGACGCACACCATGATGACTGAGTGATAAAGAACTCGAGTATCTAGCCAAACACAGCATGCCAGACATACTCCACAATATAGAATGCAAGAACGACAATGACAGAGAAATGCATGCTGACAAACAAGGAGATCGTCCAATATTCACAGCCTCTGCCCATATACAAACATTGCTTTGACATTCTTGCATCAATGTTTGGGGAAGAACATGATGTGCAAAGGTTTCATTGGTGGGCCGTGAAAACAACAGAATGTGTGACCAAAAGGAAAATTTTCAGCTTGCCTTAACTGAGCCATCTTTATTTGATGACCAGAAGTCTCTGTGTTTATTTGCCTCAAAATAATAGGCTATATAATAATAGGAAATGCAGCCTCAGATAAGAAGTTCCTATTCTGGAAGATCATGTCTGTTCAGTTCAGAATGACAATTGCTGCCATGTATTTAATAAAGAGAGAGAGAGAGAGAGGTTGGGAGCATGCATTGATAGCTCGTAGTTGCACCCACCACACAATGAACCATCTAGATTAGGACCCAAGTGTAGCGAATGACACCTCAGCAACACACTGAAACAATGTGAAGTTTATTATGGCGGCTGGAATGGCAATCCTGCCACCAAACTCCAATTTTCCCTGCAGGGCTAGATGCCGATTAATGTCATTAAGAATTATGGGCCTTACTCAAGGGCTAAACAGGATAGAGTCACTTCTGGTGTTTACAGGATTTGAACCGGCGACTTTCATCTTTAGCACATTTAACCAAACTCTCCTCTGTCTCTGGAAATAATTCTTTACATGTATTACCGGGATAGGGGTTATCCCATAGTTTATTTCATTGTGTGGTTCAGAGCTTCTGTAGATCTTTAAATAAAAATTGTCAAACATAATTTGCCTGGCATTCTCTGGCCTCTCATGCATTCATTAGTCTATGCATTTTCCATATCCATATTCCATAAATAATTCTGAGTAGTGGATCCAAAATATCATTCAGGCAGCACTGGAAACCAACTCTGGATGGTACTCCAGTCCACTGCAGAACACACCACCACATTCACACTTGGCTAGTTCCCAATTATTTACATCTTTAAGATGTAAGAAGAAAACCAGAGTACCAAAATCACACCATATAGAGAATTTTTTTTTTCACAGCCGCATCACATTTGGTAAATGCGCTGATATAATGACACAGTTCAGTATTTGCCTTAATGGCTGATTCAAGCCTTCAAAATAATCATATTCAGCAGAGAGGACTCCTGCTGCATTTGATTGGACAGTGAAAGAATTTACATCCATCCATCCACCCATTATCCAACCCGCTATATCCTAACTACAGAGTCACGGGGGTCTGCTGGAGCCAATCCCAGCCAACACAGTGCGCAAGGCACGAAACAAACCCCGGGCAGGGTGCCAGCCCACTGCAGAAGAACTTAAATGCTAACTGTAATTTAAGCATCATTTCACATGAAAACAACGATTTTGGTTCTTTTCAGAATATAAAAGAAATCTATTAAAATGCTCTTTAAATTTCCATTGGAGTGTTTGACAACTGTGTCATGTCCTCCGAATCCTTGGGCTTGGCTCTTAATTTGTTCACTTTCGCATAGAGTGGTATCTTTTTCACTCCAGTAGTCATGTCTGATTCAACACTTATGTTTGAAACACTCAGACTGTCAATAGCTTTTGCCACATCTCCAGGTTCAGCAATTTGTGTCAGTGTTCCAAGTTCACAATCAACTGGCACACATTTCTTTGGATTTCCAATTAGAGAATAGTGTGAGCCAGTGTGCTCATCACCGATAGTGCAGTCTTCTACTTCTATTATAACTGGAAGTTCATCTTCCCTTTCCATTGCCTTTTCATGTCCGCCTTCTGTTGTCAGTACTTTTTCACTGAAGTCTTCCACTTCCACTGTTATTGTATGCTTGTTTTTAGCTTCCACAACCTTTTCAAAAGCATCCTTTGACTGTACAATTATTTCTTTGCAATCTTCCACTTCCACTGCCAATTTCTGATCATCTTCAGTTCCCATAGCATTTTTGGTGTAATTATTAAGTTTTACATTTGTCTCCAATGCTAAGTTTATTTCTTCATACAGATTGCTACACTCTGCCACTGGAACAGGTGGTACCCGGGTGTTTAATGGCAATTCATTCTCAATATCATTGATGGATTCATACAGGTTGGGAGCACTTTGGCTGCTTTTTCTTTCAACTGACTGCCTTTTTCCATCTGGGAGCTGTGGGAGTTTCCTTTTATGTGACATTACATGGTTATTATCACCTGCAATACCACAAACAATAAGAGGAAAGTAGATCAATAATTAATTCATTTTAACAATAGCCCCTAAACTTAATAACTCTGTTGTTTATACTGTACATTTAAAGATAAGTTTGGTATTTTTCTGTTATTTCATCACAAATGTGGTATATGTGTATCCAGCTGGGGGCACATACACCCTAGGTATATTTTTGTTAGAGACTATAGATTCACTAAACCAAAAAATATATATTTATTATATAATTTAAGAAAGAACGCATTTCTTAAAGAACATCCAAGTTAGAAACGCATTAAAAGAAAAACATCATCGCAGATGCAAGTCTCAAAACAGGTGGACACAAAAAGTGACATCAAGTTTGTTAAATCTGTCAGTCTTCCAGTCTTGCAGGAAGAGATAAGGTGTTAGTCAACAGCGCCATCTTCTGTTCCGGTGGGAAATTATCATCATCTGAGCCTTTAAGTTTCCCCCAGTGCACACTCATGTAGCAATATAAATATTGTGGATGTGTGAGGTACGGCACTAGATCCCAATAAATGTTGGGGCACCAGCTGGTTTACCCCTTTTGATTAACAGAAAAACATTAAACAGAAACAGTGCACAATGGCACATACAAAGTAAAGCAGAGCATTGCTGTAGCAATCAAGTCTGGTTAGTAGCCCATTTTTCAAGTCAAGAAAGTTATCAAGGATTGCTCATGTCTTTAGATTACACACACATTGTAGTTTATACATGTCATTTTTTAACTAAAAAATGGCTATTTTAAAAGACGACCAGATGTGTACACTACATTAGCGTTTGTCTTCCTTCGCAACAACCTTTCACTCCCCGTGGCATGCTTTTCTCTCGAAAGACAAAATCCCACTAAACCGTTTGTGGTAGGTGGCGCAGTGGTGGCAGTGCTGCCTTACAGTAAAGAGATCATGTGTTCGTGTGCTGGGTCCTCCCTGCATGGAGAGAGAGCACTTTGAGTAGTGAGAAAGGTTCAATATACAGTAAATGTAAAGAATTATTATAATGTGCTTGGTATCGTTTTGATTTACCTCTGTAGTTACTGTATATGAAAAATCCTCACAGGAAGGCCACACTTCTATCGCACAGCAAATCGAAAACATATCCATACCTCAAGCAAACTAGTACCAGGAATATGTAATTGTCATGATTTAGCCAGGGTTCCTCACCTAACTTGGGTTTCATGTTGGTTTGTTTTTGTGCCTCTTATTTATGCTAATGTTGCTTTTGTTGATTACATGCATTGTTCTTTGTTTCTGATGCTATCTTTAAGCTACCTCTGTTATGGTCCATGTATTTTGTAGGTGGACCCCCAAGACTAGAGCCACCTGCCAACCACTGCCAGGAACCACCCTCTATCCTATAGATCATCCTCAGTTCTTTGTGGTTCATTTTAAATGTGGGAGGGAGAGGTGAGTTTACTGTACGTGTGCATTTTCTGTGCTTTTGTGAATTACTGCATTTTTGACCAGTAATGCACAGCATTTTTGTATTGGGAATTTGTTAACCTGGATTGCCTTCTATTTTAGACAGCTCCATTTTGCCTTTTGTGCTATATGGAACTTGCTTTTGTTTCAGAACACGTTTGTGGAAATAAACCTTTCATTTTATAAAGTTATGTGTTTCCTTGTTACTAGCTGGGTTTGATTTTTTTTCCCATTTAGTGGGTATGTTAGGGACTGGCATGCTTTGGGACTCCTAGTTCATGACACTGATAAAATGTTTATTTCCAGGTCGTTTTGTTGTCTCATATATGCATTGGAAACACAGAAGGCATGTATTCTAATGTTGAAACCTTTGCCACTTCAAAGAAGATGTATTCGGTAATTCAGGCTTTTATTTTCTGGTGGCTCCTCGTTCCTCATAGCTTTCATTATAAAATTCCACGATTGGCTATGTATTTAAAAAAAAAAGGTATAGAAAATGCTTAACATTTCAGTTGACAAATACATATACATGTAGTGCAGTGGGTAGCACAGCTGCCTCGCAGTTAGGAGACCCGGGTTCACTTCCCAGGTCCTCCCTGCGTGGAGTTTGCATGTTCTCCCCGTGTCTGCGTGGTTTCCTCCCACAGTTCAAAGACATGCAGGTTAGGCACATTGGCGATTCTAAATTGTCCTTGGTGTGTGTGTGTGTGCACGCCCTGTGGTGGTCTGGGGCTCCTTTCCTTTCTTGTGCCCTGTGTTGGCTGGGATTGGCTCCAGCAGACCCCCGTGACACTGTAGTTAGGATATAGCGGGTTGGATAATGGATGGATATACAAGCAGAGTATGCTTGTACTCCCTGGCCATCAGACCTTACTCTTATTCTATGTTAATTAATGTTGACTTATTTTGTTTTCTTACTGTGTCTTTTATTTTTCTATTCTTCATTATGTAAAGCACTTTGAGCTACATTTTGTGTATTAAAATGTGTTATATAAATAAATGTTGTTGTTGTTGCAAAGAAAATAACTTCAACTTGAAAAATACCAAACTTACTGTACCCTTTCAACAGATTTTCCATACAGTATATTATGTCAAATACAATTCGATTAGAAATAATCACAATATTTTATTATATATATTGTCTTTATATAAGAAACACCAGTCCTAACACAATTTACAAGTACAAATACAGAGTACAACTGTTTACATATCTTAATTTATAATTATCTATCTATCTATCTATCTATCTATCTATCTATCTATCTATCTATCTATCTATCTATCTATCTATCTATCTATTATATAGTGCCTAACATATCTATCTATCTATCTATCTATCTATCTATCTATCTATCTATCTATCTATCTATCTATCTATCTATCTATCGCACAGTTATAATGGTCCTGGTCATAATTACTGAAAGATATTTAGGGAAGTGGAGTACGCAGTGTAATAAGACTGTGCAGGACCAGCGGGACACCCATGGGATGGAAGTACCAGAGAAGAGAACATGCATGGAGCATTATCTCCCCTGGAGCACTAGATTGAACCAACATCTGGCCCAGATTCCTGTATGGGTGCCTACAAGGCTTGTTGAGTATTGTAGTCCCACGAGACAGCCTTGCTGAGTCCCCTGTGGACTTCCAGGTGGAGCTGTAGGATTTGGGAGTCCCTACTCCGTATGGCTCTAACCTCACCTGGAAGTGCTTCAGAGTTGCAGCGTTGTATCACCAGAAGTACTCTTGGGAGGAAGATAAAAGGAGCTGCCTGCCATAGATGGATGAGCCAGAGTTGGGTGGAAGGTGAACGAAGCATGCAAGGAGGAGTGGAGGAGGTAGTGACCGGTGTGAAAAGGAAGAAAAGAGTTGTGTGCTTATGCTTACAGTTGTGCTTTATTGCATGTACTCATGGTTGTGGTGGTTGAAAACACTTAAAAAGAAGAGTTTTCCCACAATAAAAGACTCTTTGTCTTTTAACTTGTGTCCAGAGCCTGCTTGTTTTGGGTGTTTAGGGAGCTGGAGTGCCCCCTGGTGTCCACAGAGCTTTCAGAATGGATACCTTGCTAAAATGTTTTAAGACTGAATTCAAGAAGGACTTCTTCACTCAAAGAGCAGTGGGAATCTGAAACAAACTACTGGGTCATGGAGTTGGAGCAGAAACTTTAAGAAGTGTCTGAATGAGACATTGGGACATCTTAGCTTTTAGCTGAACAAACGAGCTTAACGGACTAAATGGTTTTCTCTTGTTTGTCATATTTCTTTTGTTCTTATATAGCCTGTCTGAATTTTAGTTAATAATCTTCAGTAAATAAATCTGAGGTAGAGGACTAATGAACAAGTATTTACATTGTCTTAAACCATTTTAGCATTAATGTTTATGGCTAACAAGTCATTAAAAGGATGAAGATAAATAGCATTGCCAGGCCGTTTTTACAGCTGACATAAGTAGTGAAATCCCAAATTTGGGAATATTGAAAGTAATCTGAAAGTTGCTAGTTTGGAAGGACCACACAATCTAATTAACTTACTGCTTAAGAAAATATAATGTACTGTAGAGAAAAATAAAGGTGGCTGCATACCCCTTTCAAATCCCGCAGTGTTATCTAAAATGCTCTCTGGGGATGTTGAATTGTCCACTGGTGTATTGGCCACATTTCTTTGCTGTGTCTGAAATGGAGAATATAGTTAGCAAAAAAGCACAGATAGTAAAATGTGCAGAATGAAAACACTTGCTTTCTTAAGACAGATTAAAAACTGATACACTTAATCAATCTGTCATTTAATCTTTGTTATTTGGTGACTTTCACCACAAACAACCTCACAAAGCACATGCAAAAAAATATTCTGAATTACCTGATTTTAGCTTGCATTTCCTCCATAAAATTCTTTTTTTTTTATTGTTTTTTAAATGTTGTTAGGAGAATTTTTTTTGAATGATCAGAACATAAAAAATATGCATACACATTAAAAATGTGCATTTATTTTGTCAGAGTTCACTAGTGCATAGGATGCATAGGAAAATCCTCTGAAAATCTATCTGAAAACTGAAGACGCCTCAGAGTCTGTCCTGTTCTGTTTTAAGAGGAGATCAAGCGTGAATAGGGAGACTGGTTACTCAGGAGTGCTAGCCTAACTCAAACAGGTTAGAGGGGAGACAAGAGGATCGCCCCCTCCAACCACATGGACCCAAAAGAGTATAAAAGACATCTCCACCACAGAGATGGCAGCTCATCATGCATTGACAAAGCAGAATAGACTCTGCCTGAGAGATTGCTCCAGGCACCCAGCATGGAAAATCACTAACCACTCGGGGACTCACCTGTAAGTTAATCTGCATTCTGGTAAAAGGAGAAGGGAATTAAAAACACAAGCCAGTATGGATTTATGTGGTCTTGTTACTTGGTTTTCTAACAAACCAATGAATTGACAAGATATTAGCAGCATACTGCATGTAAACAGTAAGATTATTTAATATGACTGCCATCCTCACAAGCCATCTCTCAAATTTATTGAAAGAGCAAAGGAGTTTAAACTGTAGGATGTCAACATGGTATTTGCTTTATAATGTTTATTTTCTGGATTCTTATCACATCAGCCTTTCTTTAATATGAAATCATTCACATTTAATATAACCAAAGTGTATAAATCATTAAAAAAATACAATACAAGATATGGAGTTTCCACATCATCCCCATGTTTACATGGATTTTCCTTTGGGTATTTTGGTTTTCCTCTCATATCCTTTTGCAGCTTAAGTTAACTGATAACTTCACAAAAGGAGTCAGCATGTGTGCACTGTCTGCATGGGTTAACAGGAATCACAGCCATCTCCTGATTCATTACCCCCAGCCCTAACTATTCAATCCAATAGATGAATTTATGTGTGCTTGAATTACCAAGGATGATCCCCTCTATCCCACTCTTTGATATAATAACATCACAATCGAAACTAAGGAAGGTCAAAACCAGGAAAGCAAGATTTAAGAAAGCAAAGCCCAGAATGTCAAACAATAGTCGTATTCATGTTTCAAAAACAGAGTCAGTCAGTGATTTTCTAACCCGCTTAGTCCTGAACAGGGTCCAACCACACACCAAGGCCAATTAAGAAATGCCAGTACACCTAACCAGCACGCCTGTGGGAGGAATTCTGAGCACCAGGAGGAAACCCATGCAGACACAGGGAGGACCCGGTCTCCTTACTGGGAGGCAACAGTGCAACTACTGTGCCACCGTGCTGCCCTAAAACAGAGTCACAAACTGAGCCAAAACAGTGACTAAGAACAAAATCTTGGGGCACCCATAAAAGAATTAATTTAATGCAATAACAATGCTTAGACATGTTAAAGTGAAATTTCTAACCAGCTTATCTATGGAAAGAAAATGACACATCATATAAAATTGATCAAAGTATGTAGTATAATGGTTATAACTGGAAGCATTTTCAAATTGTAAGAGTTATTTTTTTGGAATTATTTAAAGAATTGTATTCACATGTGACCAACAAAATCTTCGTACAAGAAAACAAAGGTTTTGAATAAAATCATGTCACTTAAAAACCTTTATATATATATTTTTAGCCAACCTAATGCCACACAGTCCTCGGCACTTTACAAAAATCTCGACTCGGTGAGAAGATGATTTGACAGAAATGACGTTAGCAACAGAGTGGAATGGAACCTACGGTCTTAAAGTGAAATGGAATATTCATTCATGATCATTTTTCATTTCAGAAAATCCTAACCAAGGTGAAACCTTACACGTGTGAAGTACTGGAAATGTCCAACATACTAACCACTTCATCAACACCTTTAATTTTTCATACATACAGTATGTGTGTTGGCTAAAAGCACTATATATATGTAATCACTAAAAGTATAATATAAGGAAAAGAAATATTTAAATTTGACAAAATTAATGTACACATTCTGGGTCAAAACTGATGAAATATTGCATTGTCACTGGAGATTAGCATGAATGCAAAGTTTAAAGGAAATCAGTTTGGTATAAGTGGGTAAATAATTTATTGCAAAATTTAACCCAGACAAACAGAGAGGGCAAGTTGAATAAAATCATGTAATAATAAAAAAATATAAAGAATAATGTACATAATCAACAAAAATAGAAGAATAAAAAACGAACAAAGGAGACACTAAATATGAAGTTGGACACCATCCAAGGGTGAACCTGGTTGAGACATGGCTCCCTTAACACAGTAGATGACTACAGCGAAGAAATGCGAAAAATGATAGAATAGAGACAGAACTGAAGCCACTTAGTGAGAAGGTCCTCACTGCGGGTCTTGGACTGGGGCAGGGGCAGAGATTGGTGGGTGGGATGGAGCACGGGGGGGAGTTGATAAAACACAATCAGTCCAATGTCTTTGTATTAGCTGCAGTGAAGTACGTGGTTTCTTAACCTTAGGGCAGCAGCCACAACAATAATTCACAATAATGTGGAAATGTGTCTTAAAATGTAATGCATTACAGTCCAAACCTTCACATAAAGAAAACTTTGAATTAAAACACCATAACTTATGTGAAATAAAGTAACATGAGATAGGTGTTACCTTGGTTCAAAGCCCATAGACTATAATGATGTAACAAGTTAACAGTTCACGTACATTTCAATTGAAGACAGCAGAAAGAAACACATTCATAAATATGACTCCAAAAATTATTTAATAACTTAATTGAAGCCTGAGCAACTGCTCTTTTCATATGGCTATTTTGGAGCTTATGCAACATTTGATGAACTGACTATTTTAAGAGGAAAATGAAGAAATGCTTTAGCAGATCGAGTAAAGCTTCTCACAGACATAAGCGGGATGGCAAATAGCAGCTAACTGCAACCCACCCACCTCTAACCATGCAAAATGAGGATAACGAGTATGAAATCCTAACCCCGACCTTGTCTGTTCTTTTTGGTTTGAGCTTCGTTCTTGTCCCCTAAGCTCTGTCTCCAACCCGTCCTGTGTGCCCCAGAGAAGACTACGTGAGTTTAATGTCAGGCTTGGTGCTTGTCTCTTAAAAATAATCAGTCAGGGGTTTCAGCTTCAATAAGTCCAGAAGTCACTAGTGAATTGAATTTTGGGCACAACTCTTTACCCAACCTATTGATCTGGCATCTTGTAGTCAGGAGGGAGTGAATACATTTGCGGCTGGGTGTTAGAAAAGCTAGACTATTACTGGAAAACAACAGTGCGTAGGTGAGAATTTTGTGGTAGCGCAACAATTTCCCAATCCAACAATGGTTCTACAAACATGCCCACACAGGACCATTAGGTGTTTCTGATATGACGGTATGGTGTTTTTTCAATTGTTTCTCTCATTGAATTTATTTTAGTTTAATTTTTAGCAAAGTCTGGTGTAAGAAGTGTAGATTAATTTTGTGTCTGTTTCAGTTCTGATTATCAGTCGTAAGGCCTTCTGTGTGGAGTATGCATGTTGTTTGAGTGTTTGCTTGTATACTTTTCTTTTCAGACTCAAAAATGTTTTTATGTTGCTTACAAATGTAAACTGGTCCATCCCAAATGAAGAATGACACAGAATGTTTGGGTGTGCTATGTGATGGACTGGTGATACCACATAGGATGGGTTCTACTGATGCATTAGCTTTAGAGTAAGCTCCAGTTCCCTGCTGTGAGCATTCTGAAAATGAGTAGAAAAGTTTTGCATAAAGGACATCTCCTTCATGTTCCTAATGTTAGATATATTTGTCTATGTCATCTATAATAGAAGGAACTGTTTATTTTTATGTCTCCCGATATAGCTATGGTATTTATATATATAGATTGTGGTTCCAAATGTCCACAATTATTGTGCAGTGGCTAAGACCACATTTTCCAAGCTCAGTATGTCTGACTAAAGCTTTTATGTTGCAGTTTTTCTGTGGCTTCTACAATGTTATCCTTCATTTTAAAGATGTAATGGTGAGGTAAGCCATTCTTAATCTGTCCAGTATGTGAATGTGAATGTGGATGTATGTGTAAACGTTCTCTGTGATGGAGTTCCAGGTTTCATTCCTGCCTAGCATCCACTGCTGTAGGAATAGGCTCTGGCTTCTCACAACACTGGAAGCATGAAACTTTTTGACCACAAGTAGATGGACAGACAAATGCATCCTAATTTGTGATCACATCCTTAAATGGATAAAGAAAAACAGAACAGACAACAGACTTCTTTCAAGATACTACTGCAAAAGACAGATAAAGAAGGAGGCTTGCTCCTCCAATTGAAACTAGGAGTCTAGAGGTTTTAATTAAGGGGTGAAAATAAGGGTGTTGTGTCCTGAATTTTAATTAAAAAGTGGTCTCTATTTGATGTTCCTAATTAAAAAAATGGAAAATAAACTTTACTCACGAAACTCACTGGTAAAACACCATTGGAATCTGCAAACAATCGCATTTTCCTGAAAGAGACAAAACATCAGCTATTACATACTGTCCATGCTGTGATTAATGTCTAAAGGCACCTGCACCAATTCTGAACGCACATTGTTTTTACCTTGTGAATATTATTATACATTTATGCTACTTGAATCAATACTCCTTTTTAGTACAAGGACAAGTCAAAAAGTAAAGGCAATTTGAAAATTATACAGTAACCACAAAAGATAGAAGCTGACGCAATACAACATGTTTGTGATGGCTTATGAGTAGTTGGAAGACTCACTGTGCAGGGCTCTGTTGTTAATCTAATTGAAGCCAAGGTCAGATGAACATGGATGCTATGCTGCATGATTGCAACATTGTTGAACAATATGCAGGAATGAGATTTCTTCAGGCAGAGGGAATGAAAGCTGCTGAAATTCACCAAAGGATATTGGCTCAGTATGGAAATAAAACAGCATGATTCATCAAAACGTTTATGAATGGGTAGGAAAGTTTAAAGCAGGAAGAACAAGTGTAACTGACAGAGCTCGATCTGGTTGACCATCAACCTCATATAAGCCCACAATGATGTGGTGAAAGCTGTCATCAGTGAAGTTCGATGGATTACATTGCCCACTGTTCTTGCACATTTGGATATCAGCTATGGATCTGCACATGTCATAGTGCATGGCCACTTGGGGTACCATAAAGTTTGTGCAAGATGGGGACATAGACATCTTACTGATCTGCATATGCCAACAGCTTTTGGTAAATTTCAGAAGGTTTCACTCTCTCTTCTTAAAGAAATCTCACTACAGCACATTGTTCAACAATGGTGCAATCCTGCAGGGAATTTTTGTGCTTAGTGCTGATCCTTGTTTTTTCCTTGTTGTGGCGGGCGGCTGGGGGCTGTGTCCATCCGGGATGCCTAGAAGGACTGAGAGAGGGACTATGCCTCCCCCGGACCACAAGAGGGCAGCCACCCTGGTTTGTATGGGGGCCACAGGAATTGAGCATGGAAGCTCAACCCTATAGGGGCCCGTGGCCACCGCCAGGGGGCGCCCGGACAAGTAAGGAGCCCTGGACAACAGCACTTCCACCACACCCGGAGGTGCTGGCGGAAGAAATACCAGGGACACCCGGAGTGCTTCCGGGTGCTGGCGGAAGAAATACCACTGCACCAGGAAGTGCAGCAGGAAGCTCGTCAAGGGGCACTTGGAGCACATCAATAAAAGGGGCCACTTCCCTCCAGTCATTAGCTGGAGTTGGGAGGAAGAGGACAAAGCTCGGAGGAGAGGAGTAAAGGTGGTGAAGGAAGGACGGACCATTGAGAGGCCCGGACTTGAGAAGGGTGTTTGGTGCAGGGGCACTGTGTTGTGTGCGGGACAGTTTTTATTGTAAATAAACTTGTGTGTTTTTGGACTTACGGTGTCTGCCTGTTTGTTTCTGGGCTGGTTCTCCACACTGTATATAAATCTGTATATTATCCCAGTGCCTGCATCAGGTTTTTATGGGTCGTCTGGTTTCTTACTGCTACTCAAGAATGTGCAGGTTATTTTTACAGAAGAGGACACTATAGTTCTCAGTGTGTGTTAGTATAAGCGTGCAAATAGGTGTGCACTGAGATGGACTCGATTCCTGTTGGGTCTTCTGGGATAGTTCCTATATTGTGTCTAATGCAGTCAGAACAGAATTTGGCACTTGGCAACTTTTAACTGAAATTAGCACTTTTCAAGAAAAATGAATGAATTATTTTTATTATAAGTGTTAATTAAATAGCAATGTTGCATATTGAAAATGCCACAAAATGGTAATTAAAAAGTACTGTGTATATACTGTGAAAGGCGTCAGTCTCTCTCAATCCTGAATTGGATGTATCCAGTTTAATGTAATAGCAAAAGAAGTGAATGAACTATAACTTGCTTCATTTTTTCCTATAACCTTATGCAAATCACTTCACCGGCAGATGTCTGTCAATTTTCAGAGAAATGTAATAGAGAAGCAGTGAATGAACTGCATACTGGTTCAGTTGTTGTTTGAAATGAAGTAAGGTTAAGCAAATCACTTCCTCTAATGAAGTTCTAGTTGTAGAAATGCCAGCTGTCCCCGGCAGCTCCACCCATGTAGTAATGAAAAAGGATAAACTTTAAAAATCAATAAAAAAAATGTTAAAAAATGTAATTCTGGCCAAGCAGATGGTAGGTATGCTCCAACATCAAACGCTGGCACTGTATCTGATCAGGGCTGTCTTAACACATTGGCACTCTGGGTAGTTTCCTGAGGGCCCCACAATCATAGGGGCCCATGTTGTTTCTGATGCCTGCCTCATTGTGGAGTAACATGGTGATGTAGGGGCTAGTGCTGCTGTCTCAGAGGCTCACGGTAGCTATGCTTGAATCTCAGGAATATTTTCCCCAACTCAGTGTAAATGTTTCTTTGGGTATTCTCATTTTTTTCCACATTCCAACAAATTGCATTTTAAGTTAACTGGCAGCACTAAATTGACTCCATAATACCCATTCCTTGAGCTGGGCAAAGCAGATACAAAGAACAGAAATACAGAGTAGATTTTACTGTTGTAGATAGATAGATAGATAGATAGATAGATAGATAGATAGATAGATAGATAGATAGATAGATAGATAGATAGATAGATAGATAGATAGATAGATAGATAGATAGATGCTTTATTTATCCCCAGGGAGAAATTTATTTAAGCTAATATGCTAAATATGGTTAATATTTTACTTAAAACATTAAGGTACATTTCCTTAAAGAAGTCTAGTTTTTATATACTGATAATCTATATTCTGTTGCTGATTATCATATAACTTATACCCTCTGTCAGTAAGATATTACGTCAGCCCAAAGTGAGGCCGAATTAACTTACTGCAATTGGAACTCAGTTTTGAAGCTAAGTCACATGTTAGATGTGCAATAAAATTGGTTCCTAATGGCATTCCCTACTCTTTTGAAAATGTGTCCAAAGTCTGGGTAGAATATGAAAAGGAAATAATGTCTATTGTGGACTATGTCCGGCTTGTCATCACAGCCAATACCCCCAGGCCGCCAGATGGAGCTCTCCCTGCAGCATGGAGGTGCCCCGAATACCAGCAGAGAATCATGGACAATGGAGTTTTTATTTACAGCCCTGCTCGATACTACAGGGGCCAACAGAGGACGCTGCAGGGAGGCCCAGAGAGTCATATGTGCCCTATAACCGGGAAGTACGTCTTAGGCAAAGCGACAGGGGAAATGACGTACTTTCGGGATGAAGACGAGGACTTTTTACCTGACCCGGAAGTGATAGGAAGTCACATGGACTGAAGGATTGGAAACACTTCCAAGTCAGGCAATATAAAAGGACTATGGGAAATCCCAGACGTCGAGCTGAGCTGGGTGGAAGGGTGGCAACACGTCTGGGAGTGGAAGATTGTGATTATTGTAATTGTATTGGAGAATCATATGAGTATTGTAGAGAGGAGGGTGCTTTGTGCACTGTTGATTAATAAAAAGTCAACATATTGGACTTTTACCTGGTGTCTGACGTATTGTCTGAGGGTTCAAGAGGATGATAGCGCCCTCCATCTGTCACACTATATGTTAGACATTTGAATAAAACCTACATTACTCACCCCTTTTCACACCAACTGCAAAGCAGAAGCAGGCTGAGTGCCACAAGGACTAAGATGCCCAAGAAAATTGATATTCCATCTATTCGAAGTGCAGCATAAAGAGGCAAATTGTGATGAGACGTTTCTAACAGCATTTTTTAACTGTTACCCTTGTTGTCAGTTGGATCTGTAAAACAGCAGATTTAAATTGCAGCTCAAAAAATTTAAAGTAAAGAAACAGTTAAAGAGCATTTTTGCATGATAAATTTATAGTCTAAAATATGTAAACACTCCAGTAGTAATTGAAAGAGAAAAATTTTACAGAAAGTAGGTGGTTACCCTAGTGGTCCCATCTACAGAAAGGAGAATCTTTCCCTAATGGCTCCCTAGTAACTGAAGTGACAGAAGGGCTGGCTTCAAGTGTAATTATGACTGGATTGGCCAAGTTATTGATATTTCAACGTAACAACAGTCACAGACGTCATCCCCATGAGTTCTATTTATAACTCTACATATTCAGGGTTGACATGGATGAAACCAGCTCACTTAATGTCCTCGGAAAGAAAGCATGAGATACTTATTGTATGCAAAGTAATACAGGACACATTTTTAGCTTTCTCTGACAAGCAGTATTTTATCTTTAGTTTATGGAGATATTTTTTTAATTGGAGTAAACAATTGCTGAAATAAAACATTAAAAAACATGTTTGATTTTAGAATTCAAACCATAGTGGTCTCCGTCATATTCATAGGTATGCACACTTCTCAGCCCTAGTTGACTCTGCCTCGACTTACGTGCTGGCAACTCCATAGCACCTGAGTATTCCCAGCATCCTTATGCTCCTTCCTGTCTTCACCAGCTCACCTCCCCATCCTATACCGATAAGAGGCATTCAAAGCAGCTGTCACCAGCTCTTGATGGCCAGACCCATCCTATGTCTTTCCCATTGTATTTCCAGTGGAACTTAGCACATCCCACTTCCCGACCTCCTCAACATATTCCCAGCAGACACTTGCAGCCCCACTCATACTTGCTCTCCATCTCTCATAATTTAAAGTCCGTTACAAACACCCTAGCTCATTTGAAATAATCTTCCTCTCTTTCCTTATTTCTTTCTGATCACGATTGTGCTTTACCCTGATTACACCTGTCTTACTTCTTTTCCTCATCCTGTCTTTTCACCACCAATCTTTATTACCATCCACAGTACCTGCCACTGTGCTTAAAAGTGTCATTACAGTATGTTGTTTAACAATCACCCTCATCCCCTCCCCTAGTGATTATTCCATTTAAACAGGACCGCTAGGGGCATAGAGCTTCCAGAACGATGAGCACATCTTAAACAACTAAAAGCAAGCAATAAAAAAATCACATCACTTGCCACACTGCCATTTTGGACTTAGCTAATGTATGGCTGCTAGACAAATTGCTCTGCAGGACAAGCAGCAGTCACAATCTGTGATGTTACTCATTGGAGCATACAGTACAAAGGTCAGGGGTTACACATTTCCTGATTATCTGAGATTGGATGGGAGTCTAAATACAAAATACGTGCCTGTATTTCATAGTCTTTTTGGTTTCAGAATTTGTGTAACCTTATTTTGTCTACGGGCAGCATGGTGGCATAGTGGGTAGCACTGCTGACTCGCAGTTAGAAGACCCAATTTCACTTCCCGGGTCCTCCCTGCATCGAGTTTGCATGTTCTCCCCGTGTTTCCGTGGGGGTCCTCCGATTAACTCCCACAGTCCAAAGACATGTAGATTAGGTGCATTGGCGATCCTAAATTGTGCTTGGTGTGTGTGTGTGTGTGCCCTGCGGTGGGCTGGTGCCCTGCCTGGGGATTGTTTCCTGCCTTGCACCCTGTGTTGGCTGAGATTGGCTCCAGCAGACCCCCGTGACTCTATAGTTAGGAGACAACATAGTGGGTTGGATAATGGAAGGATATTGTCCACGTCTTTATTTAGTGATTTGGCTGTGATAGAAAAGATTCAGTGTTTTGAACTTTGCTTATTTTGTGACTTTTATTTCTCAGTCTCCCTTTAAAAAATATCTGTGCCTTTTTCATCTTAAGACATTACAGGTGCTAGATATTTTGGTTCTTCTAGTTTTGACCTTTGCTCATTATTGAATAAGATTCCTCTGTTTTGTCCCTTAGTATTTTGACGTCACTCTTTATATTAGTCTTGGCTGTGCTCCTTTTGATCTTCCGAAACACTGAAAACATTTCTCTGCCTCTTTCCCTTATGAGTCACAATATACCCATGAAAAGACCACAAATGAAAATAACACTAACATGATAGTAAAACAGGAAAATCATTGAAGTTCAATATAAAGAACTATAATAAAAATTATGCACAAAATGTTTAAACATAAGCCTAGAATAGTTCAAATGAATTATAACCGCATTAAAGTTGAACATCAACTATGTTCAGCAAATTGTGCCTTTCATTTGGGGTCTCTCTGTCACAGGTGAAAAACTGGCAACTCCTTACCATGTAATGTCACTAACATTGCTTAATTATTGAGTTAGTGATTTTAGAACTCTTCTAACTGGGTAGATCTAAACTTGCCCTCAGTTCCTGTTATTGAAGTTTTTCACTTTAACCAAGACGATCCAATAAATATTATACACCTTTGTTTAGGCCAGCTACCAAAATAATGTGACAAATTAGCTGGGATGATTCACAGAAGGACTGACATATATTTCGGCTCCCTAGTGTGTGCGATATCTTCCCTAAGCAAAAACTGGCAGTGGCACAAACTGAGAACTTGACACACTGTAGTTTGGGAAAGTTAAGAGTAATCAGTAATAAATAATGAATAAACGATTGACTTTACTGAAGACTGCAACATTTCTGTCCTTTTTTAGGAACTATTTTTTAGAATGACAATGACCCTACGCTACAGAGCATGTCCTCAGTTGTTTTGACCATACCCCATTTTTATATTATTTTGTAGTCTACTTTGCAGGATTAGCATACGTCTGGGTTTCTCTGGAAATGCCCTCTTTTTAGCTGCCTATCCGGGCGTCCAGATGGTTTTTACAAAGCTGGACGTTTTTCACACTATGACGTTTACGGTTTTTCAATTCACATTCTTTTTTTTTTTTTAGTTTTGTGCAATTCTTAACAAACATCATATGAACTAAATCAAGAATGCTGTAGATCAGTGATTTTCAAACATTAAACTTCATACATTATGGAAGCAATTAATCAACCACCTCCCTGCTTTTACACAGAAGGAAATTCCAAGTAGGAGCATCAGCAGCACATACATGCTCCTGAAGCAAAGACAGATGTGCTGACATGTCGCTCGTACGGGTGTAGGCCGAATTCCCAGAAACCTATTGTATGGAGAACTGGCAATGGGAAAAGGCCTGCAGACAGACCACAGTTGTGATTCAAAGATGTCTGCAAGAGAGACATGAAGGCCTTAGACATAGACACAGACACATGGGAAACAACAGCCTCTGAGCAGCAATCCTGGAAGCAGGCGGTGCAAAAGGCATCTCCCATTTCAAATCACTCGCTTGACAGACAGAGGTGAAATGTCTATGAAGAAAGATCAAACTCGGAACACAAAAACCAACATCAGACTTTGTCTGCAACAAATGCAGTAGAGACTGCCATTCTCGCATAGGCCTAGTAAGTTACAACAGATGTTGCTTTAGAAGCTGAACACAGTGCTCAACTCCATGGTCTCCCGAGACTGACGGATGCCTGCTTGTATGGTTAACATCCATCCAGGTTTCACGGTCCTCTTTTTACCTGCCTATCTGGGAGTCCAGGTGCTTTTTACAAAGCTGGCAGTTTGTCGGGGTTTTTCACACTACCACCCATCTTTCCCATCCAGGTTTACTTTGTTTTTTTTCAATTTACATCCTTTTTTGTAAATTGTTTTGTTTTAAAGTTTTAACTATCGTACAATTCTTAACAAACACCAGATGAACCCACGGCTCCGACGCCATAGATCAGTGATTCTTAAACATTGCGCTTCACACATTAGGGAAGCAATTACTGAACCACCACCCTGCTCTTGCATGGAGGGAAATTCCAATTAGGACACCCCCCAATTTATACACAGAGCGACAGAAACAAGAACATTTTGAGAACTACTGTCACAGATGCTAATAACCTACACAGCAATGTGTCAAAGCGCACTTATATCATTTGTGTTGTGAAGCGCACTGCCACATTTTAGTTATTTTTCAAGGCATTGTGTGAACTTGTATCACCAGAAGTCTGGTTCTGTCATGCTGCTCGCACATCAACATTATACTGTAGTGCTGTATGTAAAGCAAAAGTCAACTGAAAACACCAATTATTTACATATTGCTGTAACTAAATATTTGACTACTCTTTTGATTGTTTAAATTTGTTTTGTTTCTTTATTTTATTACTTTTTGTTTCATTTGCACAAAGTTATTTATTCATGTCTTGTTTTTGCTGTCTTGATAATTTTCAATTTTGCATTTGTTCAATGTGTCATTTGAGTTTATGATTGGGTTTTCATATTTGCTTATTTTTAGTTCTGTGACAGAGTCCTACTGCCATCAATCTGGTGATATCCTTCTTTCATTTCTACAGCCATCTTTTCTGAGATTTAAGTGAACTTTTTTTGGTCATAATAACCCAGACTTTGTGATGTGCAACATCATCAATGACAACATATATAAAGATGCCGCCACAGCCTCTGGATATCCTACTTTGGGGATTTTCAAACGAAATCTTTGCTGAGTGTCCTTGGGTCTTATTTTTGGTTAGTTTGATTGTTGAATTATCCTCAGAGTTTTAACTTTAAGTCTTCCTTTGCTTCAAAAACCTACTTATTTTAATGTTCTTGTTGGTGTTGCTGGTTTTGAGCTCTTCTTATCCTTTACCTGAACCTGTTTCTCTCTCTGTCAAGCCCATTTAATCTCCTGATCAGAATATTCATAATAATATTAATACAGAATGTATCTCTTCCTGACAATTGCTAGGCACCATTTTGTTTTCCATGGGCACTATTATTTAATGATCACTTGCTTTTGGTTGTTTGCCCTTTGATTAAGTTGGCATTCTCTACTCTTTCAATGTAATAATGCCTGCTATGATTAGACCTCTGCCACTATAAAAGAAAAACAAACACAATTTTAATCATGACCTTGCTTGGAATTGATCAAAATGGGAAATCTGAGCCATTGCTAAAATTTTGAATATTTTATCATGTTTGTATAGTTACTTCACATTAACTCATTTTCTATTTTTGTCCTTTAGATAGTTAGGGGAAAACCTGTGTGATCAGACTTGGGGAAAACATGTGAGGTCCACATAAATGATACACTCAAGATGGTTTTCTGACATTGCAAGGTAGCACTGCACCACCACACCACCTCATTGTCCATTAAGCTTTCTAAATTTTAACAGATCAAAACTTAGTGAGTCGCCAATAATAATATGATTTGAATAAGAGGAGTTGCTTCAAGGCTCTGTAAAGCTGTAACTTTATCAGGTAGGAGCTCCGTTCAGGGGTCCTGCTCTTCCCAGAATAGGACGACACTTGCCGGAAGCACCTTGGCTTTACTGTCACTGGACAGGAAGTGGTAGAATCATTTGCCTTATTGGGTGGTTCCTCTGGGTTGTGGGTGAAAAAAGAGACAATACCATCAGTGACAGTGCCCCCACGTTACTCAGAGTGGCAGAGGGTATGGAAGGTGACCATCAGATGTGCTTGCATGACAAAAAAATGAATAAAAAGAGTATTGGGATTTCCATCAGGAAAATAACCTACTCAAAGATTAAATCTTAGATTAGTTGAGAATATTGTGGACTGTAAGGGCACACTTGAACTGTCCTTGAGCATCAACACAGGAATTTAAAATAACAAATAAAGAAGGATTTCATTATTAAATGAAGGAATAAGTTACATAGGAGAAACACAAAGTATAAAAAGAGTGAAAAATAAACAACACCTCTGCCCTCGTTGTCTAGCAAAACACTAATTTACCCTGGCTATTCTGTTGTGTGTGCTCTTCCTGCTCACTTTACAACACGCTGGCTTTTTGTTCTCCCTCTGGCTATTTAACTCCATGTTACTAACTGCCTCCTTACTCTTGAACAACTCAACCAAGGGAATCAAGGTCATATTAAACTGTATCTCAATATAAGCACTTTCAGAGTCCTGGATTACATAATCAGACCCTGGTGCTGCATTGGCAGAACTCCCATGCTTGTAATCTACTATATAATAAAACAGTGTGTGTTTTGTTAGTCCCTCAGAGCAACCTGATTGGTCAGTTTGGCCTTGGTGATTCAATCAAAAGAGGAACTGTGAGTATGAAGCACACAAGCAGGAGAAAAGGCATGGAATGAGAGAGTCACCTTCAAGGACGGGTCATATACTGTAAAACTGGACAGGAGGTTAGAAAGGGGCTTTGAAAATAATGACAGAGTCTAAGAAGCAGGCTTTAAGGGGAATGAGGTTGAGAGATGTAGTACCAGAGCCACATGATTCAGACGCATGTGAATATTGAAGAAAGAACCTGAAGGTAAATATATACACCTTCAGCTTCTGTAAAATTTTAATTTCCCATTGGGGAGAAATAAAGTACAGGTTAGCCCTTTTGATTTGTGGGTTTACAATTCATGGGTCTGCCTATTAATGGGATTATCATCAATAATTAAAAGTAAATTATTTTGCGAGTTTTGCAACCTGTTGTAGGAAAACGCTGGCAACACTGAAGCAGCACTACTTAAATGGACTGCAAATCCCAGTACTACCCCGGTAGCACTGTGCCATTTGACAGATTTATTATAAGAAGTAAAATTTTGTAAAATGTTAAGAGTTTATTAAAGAACTGCCGAACTACATATTTTGTCTGGGGTCTCGGCAGCCAACCTCACACACATGATTTGCTTGCACAGTGATCATTCTGTTTTGCGTTTTCTCAACTTTTTATTTAGTATAATAAGCTTAGAACATAAACTTATGGGCCTAAAACATATTTATGGCTTTTTGCATTCATAGGTGTCCAACATCATGAATTGCAAGGGATATCTATCTATCTATCTATCTATCTATCTATCTATCTATCTATCTATCTATCTATCATATAGTCCCTCAAATATCTATCTATCTATCTATCTATCTATCTATCTATCTATCGATCATATAGTGCCTTTCATATCTATCTATCTATCTATCTATCTATCTATCTATCTATCTATCATATAGTGCCTTTCATATCTATCTATCTATCTATCTATCTATCTATCTATCTATCTATCTATCTATCTATCTATCTATCATATAGTCCCTCAAATATCTATCTATCTATCTATCTATCTATCTATCTAAGCATTTACCAAATACTGTCCACACACCTGATATTTATTCATTCATCGGGTGAACAGCAAAGATCAAACTTTTTTATTTTTTATTAAGTTGTGCACATCACTAAAATTAGTATTATTGGCAAAGCCCAAAAGAAATAACCCACAGCAGAGAGCAGACAGCAACACATTGCTCTTCCATTAACTATATGATTATTATAAAATTACAGTAGTAGAATGTACAGATATAGATCATCTCTGTAAAATATTTCCAACTGAAAACATGATATTTTCTGATGTTTTTAACGCCTTATAATTATCCTGTTAGAGGATCTACATACAGTGTAATAAAAGATTCCAATTGCTGTTTTAGAGTTTTTTTTATTTGTATTTCTTTCAGTCCATTTTCTGAACTTTCTTTGTTCAATCCAGGGTCTAACTTGACAGCATTGGTTACAAGGTGGTATACAACCTTGGACGGTGTACTAGCCACCAACTGAAGGGCATACACACACACTCACTCACAATGGACTCAGTATAGAGATGGAAGATAAACTTACCTGAAAGTCTGTGGGGTGGCAGGGCAATGTGCAATGTACTGCCAAGTGACAACAACTAAAGATCATGTCTCATTTCACGACTTTTCCAGACATTTTCAGTCATAGCCTTAGGGACTCAAAGACAATCAGCGATACACTGTTGTGAAAACAGCCACATAATGTGACATACCCAGTGACTCGCTCCAACTAATCTGTGAATCGCCCTAATATCAAACTGGTTTAATTTTGTCTTTAATTATAGTGGTGGGCTCTGTATGCATGAAAGCTAACAAATAATGAATGCTTCTCCAGAAGCATAATTCATATAATTCAGCCACAAGGAATTAGAACGTGGGTGTTTTGGACATCACAAATACAAGAAGAACTCATCTGTATAATGTTTTTCATACCATGGAGGAATGGAAAAATAAGAAAAAGCACAGAGGTTATGGCTAAATTTGTTGTACCTTTTAAACCTTTGTATAGCACCAAGTCTGACATATTCTAGGATTAGAAGTCACATAATGTGACAGAAACTTAAATGAGGCATCTGAATCCAGGAAACAGCATCAATGAGAATAAATGGATACAAAAATTGATATAGTCATGTGAATATTGAAAAATTAATCCAGGGAGAATAAAAAAGTATCCAAATATTGCTTTTCTTCTTAATAACAGAAAATGTGATTCTTATTATTCACTCAACCAATGTTTTGTTGCTTACTGTGAACAATATATAATGTAATTCAATTGAATTCTACTTATATTTGTATAGTATTCTTCACTCAGTGAAGTTCCAGGCCACTGCAACATATTTATAGCTCTATGCAAGTTACATTATTTACATGCATAAAAATGCAAATTAAGTAAACACATAGAAAAACAGTAAATTCAATGTGGTGAAAATAGCAATTATAACAACATACAGTATGTCCATTACCGTGATATTTGCGACATGGCCAATTGACAATGAATGAGAGGAAAACAAAATATCCAGTCAACAGCCTTCAGGGAGAACATAAACCTCTGAGGGAGTTGACACGGTCACAGTTCTGGTGATCTAGACCATTTGGCTGTTAACCGCCTCTTTGGCATATTGCAGCATTTTACTCATTTATGTTGGGTGGTCTAATAAACTCCTTTCCAAATATAAAGTGACATTCTCACTTATTGCTGTCCAGGGTCATGGGAGGCTGCAGCGTAACATAGCAATAAAGCAGCAATGAAACATCACAGAGTCCACTCATTAATATACCCAGTCAAACAGGATCAGACTGGCACTGCCAATTAACCCAACTGAGAGGTCAAGGGGGATGATAATGAAAAGGTATCCACAGAACAGCCCACCCAGACCCAGGGAGAATATACAAACGTGACACAAACACCAAGCAGGCACAGGATTCTCACCCAGGATGCTGGAATCATGAAGCAGTAATGCTTACCACTGAACCACCAACAAGCAATATGTACTGACAAACGAGAGCTGCAGTTAATAGAGAACAGTTTTTAATTTACTGGTAATTATTATAGCCACATACATGAGGATATCAGTAGAGGTCAAGAGGAAGTAGGTTGAGCAGGTTATAAAGTATCATATTACATGATATGTCAAAATAGAAATAATGAACCTCTTCCTCATGCAAAGGGCTTATTGACTTTGAAAGAAACTATGAGTCATGAAGATGAGATGGAGACCCTGACAGCTTTTTAAAAAATCTGGATAAGATACTGAGAAAACATAGCTATTGGTCACCAAACAAACTTGATGGACTGGACATTCACTTCTTGTTCACAAAATTTCTTATGCTCTTATACTCACAAGGTACCAGACCATAAGCCATGAGACTGCTGATTCAAGAACCACCATCAAACCACAGAACATGACAGTACCCCATTACTAGGAACAATTGTATCATGTATTAAGTGCGCAGAGATATTTTTAATACAATTATAGACCAAGTGGAAAAATGAGGTTATTGAGATGGGTTTGCAATGCCTACTAAAAAACATTCACTCCCTTAGACATTTTCACAATTTATTATTATACAACACTGAATCACAGTGGATTTAATGATGATCAAGCGAAAAAGACCCATTGCCTACAGTGTGATTCAATGTTGTATAATGATAAAATGTGCAAACTTTGAGGAGCACAACTCCATGGCCCTCAGCTGCCGATCCTCAATGTATGTCACCAAGCCCAACCATCAGGGCAGGGCTGAGTAGGAATATGTATTTCTGCTTTTCACAGGGCCACAGCCCTGGCAAAATATGCAAGAAATATTTCTTTTAGATCTGATAATGTTAATAGTTTAAAAAAAAAAAAACAAAGCAGACACACAGGCAGGTAGCAAAAAGAAGAGCTACAACATTCTCAAATCCATTGAATTCAATTCAGAGATTCAGGGAATAGAGCCTGTCCTGGTGTCACTGGATAGAAAGAAGGAACCAGTAGTGGTGAGGACTCCAGTTAATCTAATGATCCATTTACAAACAAATTCACTCCGACTGACATGCACGTCTTTGGGAATGTGGAAGGAAACCTGGAGCACCCAGAAGAAAGCCCACTCAGCCATTAGAAGAATAGACGGTTTATGGGATTTTAGCTCAGGACAATCCACTGGTGAGGCAACAGGGTTCACCACTGCAATGAACAGGGATAATTTAAAATCATATGAAATTCTGTGTTTTTTCCACAAACACCAATCCATCTAACATTTTTCCAGGTATCTTTACCTCTGAAAGGTGTCTCAAAAAATCTAAAGCCCATCCAAGAAGCAGTGAGTACAAGGCAAAGTTGGTCCAGGCGTAGCACCACTGTAATTTATGAAATGGTGTGCCCTCAAATTGTGAGAAAAACAAAGTCTTTAGTGGAAGAAGTCTATGCAAGTAGAGAATGGATAATCAATCTCTAATCACAAGGTAACTCAACTGGAATCGAACCACAGATCAAGTAATATGTGGTGGCAGTATTGCCTGCTGCACCATTTTTTGCAACCCCAAAAATTCCACAAGTATCAGTTGATTCACAACAAAACATTTGAACATGCGATTAGGTAATATTAATCCAATTCAAGGCTGTGGTGAGCCAGAGCCTGTCCCGGCAGCACTAGACACAAGTCGGGATCTAACCTTGGTGGGATGGTGGTTCCTCCTAGGGCCCAGTCACAAGCATACACCCACATTTACACTCTTAAAAATAAAGACGCCAAAGTGGTTCTACAGAGTGACACCATAGGATAATCATTTTGGGTTCCCCAAAAACCAAAAAAAAAGATCAGTGACACCTCTCTGCCCTCCATTTAAGATATCTTTATAAAACATTGCAACTGTAAAGCCTATAATATTAAAAAGGATTGCTCCCAATTCTTCTAGTTTCTTTGGCACACTTCCATTTGGCGGAAGGTGCAGTAGCATCTGATGCAGTTCTGCCAGGTTCTGTACCAGCTTCAAACCCTTGGATGTTCGGACTCTGAACTCTGTGATGCCCCCCTGATCTGTTCCTAGAAGCTTATTTATACATGTGTTATAACTTTTCCTACTGTTGGCTTTTTATTAGCTGCTAGATGTTGTTATTTATTACTATTTCAAAGTTATTACTATATTTTTCCATCCAACCCGCTGTATCCTAACTACAGGTTCACAGCAGTCTGCTAGAGCCAATCCCAGCCAACACAGGGTGCAAGGCAGGAAACAAGCCCCAGGCAAGGTGCCAGCCCACCGCAGGGCGCACACACACACACACACACACACAATTGAGAATCACCAATGCACCTAACCTGCATGTCTTTGGACTGTGGGAGGAAACCGGAGTACCTGGAGGAAACCCACGCAGACACGGGGAGAACATGCAAACTCCACGCAGGGAGGACCCGAGAAGCAAACCCTAACTGCGCCACAGTGCCGCCCTTATTTTCACTTATTATTTAGTATTTATTTATCTGTTTATAGTATATTTTTGTTACATTTTTTGCACTTGTCCTGTGTTTATGTAAATGTTACACTGCGGTTCTGAAAAATGTTATTTTGCCACTGTATGCTGCAATACTCTGTATGGATGTTATGACAATAAAACCACTTCACTTAACATAAGAACCATTCATATAAAGACTCCAGAAATAACCTTTATTTACTTAGATCAGTAAAAGATTCCATAACTAGTGCAACCATCAATAGATGGTAACAGCTTTGTGAAATTCCAATGTGTTCCTACGTATAATACAGGATAAGATCAGGTTTTCTTGATTTGTTGTATCCTGCCAGATCTCAAGATTTCTATTTTGTCCACATATTACTCGCAAAGAAGGCTTCCCAGAGTGAAATGACTGTCTCTCAAACAAAAGTGCTACAAGGAGCCACACAGCCCAGTAAAGTGCCATTTCAGAACCAGTAATTTTATGAATGCAGGGGGCAATTTGGAATCACCAATTAACCTAACCTGCAAATCTTTGAAGTACCCATAACTAAACACGGAGGATGTTCAAACACTATACAGACGATGATTGGTAGTAAATTGCAAATACCCAGGACCACTGAATTCATGAGGCAGTAGCACTAACCATGATTTTACCGTGCCACCTGTTTTATGATTAAATTGATTTTACATGTATGTTTTTATCCAGCAACACTCTAAACTGCTTATTCCAATTCAGAATTGCAGGTGCCATATACCATCCTAGATGTTCTGGACAAGAGGTAAGAACTATGCTTGAAAGGATTGTAACTCCATTGCATGACACATTCAAAAAGGAAACAGAGAAGAGCAAACTGCATGCTAATCTGGAGTTGAACCCTGGAACCCGGACCTGTGGGCAAGCCTTCTTAATGCAGTTTCAATGTTGCAAGTAAACGCTTTCAAGAGAAGAAAACATGTTCAGGATTTCCCATTGAAGATAGTCGGACAGTTTTATGATGACCCCAGTCCTTTAGCCTCTCACTTACTCAGTCAATTAATGTACATTTTACTTTCGGTGTTGGTAAATAACAGAAGAAACGCACTTCTGTTAAATATTCTCCTAAAAACAAAAGAATTATAACACAAATGTATCCATCTATATGTTCTCAATTTTCTTTAAAGGTACAGGATGGTGGTCTCAGGCGACATTGATAGCAAACAAAATCAGTCCCAGGTAGGGTGCCAGCCCAACCAGTCCAATCAGGGCACACTCGCCCACTTACGCCAATAACAGACATTGTTGGCATTTTGAACACCTCGAGAATGACCACCCGAACACCACATCTATCAAATAATCAGTTAGATATGGAAGTGTCAAGTTGAGTTGTGTTTATTTATACCTTTTTAGTGTGCTCATGTTCGCGGAAAAGTTGAAAACTAATTCAGAAATCGTGTCATTTCTGGATACGTTTTTGCAATTGCACGATTGCCAGGAATAGGTCAACACCGACTGCACTCTCCAGCAATAGACATTCTGGTACAGAATCACATCAAGAAAACCTACTTTGGAAAAATGAGCATTCTTTGTACTACGACAACGGGTCAAATTCAATGTCCACAGAAGTCACTCCGCACTACGATTAAACTTTTGTTAATACACAACATCCGCCACCTACTGCCCTACTCTATTAGCTGTAAGAAAAAATAAAATCGAAAAAATCGTCCTCTGACGTTTATTGCACTGGACTTTGTCACCTGCTACAAACACCTGTTGAAATCTAAGTTTACGGGCTGGGGGCTCCCGGAAATACCCTGTTTCCATGACGACGCACGCTAACAAATTGAACTTGAATCTCGTTAAATAGCAAAGATCAAGAAGTAAACTTCGAGAGCAGACGCTCGTACTCACCTATTGCTTTGTATCGCTGGCCGGAATGAACTTTACTGTAAATGAGATGCGATCCATGTGACTCCGCTGTCAGTGACTGTGAAGAAGTCCGCCTGACGAGGAAGCTACGGCGTATTGTCTACCTGCTTGGGAATGAGGGGGAAGTCGCTAAAAAAGTAAATCACCGATGTACTTCCTCATTGCTGTTTGCCCTGTCCATTAGCCGAAGAGGTGTGTGTGTGTTTGTGAGAAAGAGAAAGAACAAGAGAAGTTAACGCCTCCACCACCGCCATCACTTTCAGCAGTGCATCGAGAAGTGCAGGATAATTCTCGGTCAACTCCAAGCTCTATCTCGCCATATTAAATATTATGCTAAGAGAAATATGCAGTCTTTCCAGTCTTTGTGCATTTTGTACAACTTAAGTAACCACTATATGCATTTGACGATTTTGGAAGGTAAGTACACATCATCAACCCTGCATAACGAATGTTTCTCACCAGATTCTCAGCAAAATTCACTTGTCACATCTTATATGTCAGGGCCATGACTAAGGCTCAACTAAACTGAATTCATATTTTTTTAACGTCTGACTTACGTTTCATTGCAGTTTCATTTTATTTTTAAAAGTAAGCTTATACTGCAATTTTTTTAAGCTCAGCCCAACATTGAAAAAGTAAACTTAGAAGGTGAAACACCCTGGTATATTTAGTGGGCTAAGAAGATGACATTGTGGTATGTGTTTAAATTAGAATGCTTGTGACATAGAAAATATGACCACGTATACAGTATTTGGGGTCAGATATTATTTTGGGTGTTTACCTATAATATTTTAAATTAAGTAATGTTTTGAAATTTCATTAAAAATGAAAGGAATACGCTTGAAAATATATTTTCCACATGTTGCTTACCTGGTTTTGTATGCAGTTATGACCAAGAAAAAAATGTAATGGCATTTTCTCATACAGAGCGGAGATTAAAAAATAAAAAACGTTTCTGATGCAATATAAGTCGGTGGTGACCAATTTATAATCCAATATCAAAACGTCCATGAAAAATTCTTCATAATTCACGTTAAGCATCCAGTCATATGCACACAACTTTCCAATTATATGTATTTTTATTAACATTTTGTTAAATAAACCATCTCTGGAAAAAAACTTTTGTGAATTAAAACAGAATGTGCTCAAATTAGACAAAGAAGTTGAACTGAAGACCCGCCACTTGTCATTAATTGGTCCCAAATCCAACCCAGTGCTAGCGTTTTCATTGGTTAATATTGCTTGTCATATGATACTGAGAGTGTAAAGTTCACCGAGAGACATGTATAATTAAAGAATAAAAGCGAAAGAGAACATTATTATGCAGGTAATAAATAGGCTTCAGACTTGTGTATATGAGATGCGTCAAGATTCAGAAGGTCAATTTACCCTGCTGCTAAATAAACCCAAAATACTACAGTTGTGGATATGATAATTAATTATGATGATGGGAGATGGGTCTTCAATTGAAGTTCTCAAAGGCACCTGAACAAATTTCATTTTTGTTCACAAGAGTGTTTTCCATAAATGGTTTATTTCAGCCAGAAAACCTACAGCAACTAATTCTCCAAAGCTGCCTGAGTTAAGCAATAATTGTACATCTTCCTACCTACAGAAAAGATGTAAAATATATGGTCACCTTTAAAATGCAGATTGTGTAATTATATCACACTGGCGACAAGAACATTGCATAAAGGGATCATTTTCCTGCAGATCATCTAATGAGGCCTATGTAATCATGTGTATAAAATGTCCCAACATTTTACAATATATGGGAGTAACTGGACAAACACACCACCAAAGAATGAATTTACACAGGTTCTGCATTAAGCATGACAAGAGAAATGTTCTTACGGGAGCTCACATCAGCAGCAATGGACACTGTGAGAAGGACTTTAAGCTCATAGTACTTATGGGCAACCTCAAGGTACAGCAGGAGAGAAAGGAATGGGAAGTTAAACTGATGCTAACATTTAACATATTCCAATCTCTCTGACTGACCCAGACAATTTGACCACAGATCCACATTTTATGGAAAACTCATCAAAAACTTCAAAACACTTTTTCAGATAGTTATCTTATCAAATGATCTTCACTATACATTGTTCTTCTCTTCTTCTACATGAATCGTAGCCTGGAGAGGTCTATTTTTTATTACTATTATTATTTTATTACCACACCTCTTTTAACTTCACCTGCTTGTTGTCTGGTACAAATCTTGTAATTATTATTTAACCCACTTCCTATTGTCCAAATGATTTGAAATTTTGCACACTTACTCACTTCCGAGGACAATACATCGATTAATCGGTTTCACTAATTTATCAATTAATCCATGTTAATTAAGTAATGAACTTTTCATATGAAGAATAGTTAAAGATTTCTCCAATAGATGGCGTTAGTAACGGACAGAAATATTAAAGGAAGTGTTAAAATATTGATTTCAAAATTATACGATAATAAACCCAAGACTAAAAAGTTGAAAATAATATATATATATATATTAAAAATACTTTTTAAAACCATGCTTATATTAAGTTAAAAAGTGTACTAAAAAGTAAAAAATAAGTCTCTCATACATCACTTGTAAAATAAAAGCATGGGTGCTTTTCATCAATCAATACAATCTTAGCAAAAGCAGTGCCAGGGGGTGCGGCAGCAGGAGCTGTTGAGCCCTTATGGGCAGCGTTTTTGCCACACCTGGATGTGCAGCAGGAAATGGGCAATCAAGCACCTGGAGCACTTCCAGATGCCTTATAAAAGTAGCCAGGAGCCACCACACGAGGAGCCAGAGTCGGGAGGAGGGAGACAAAGCTGCCCGGGAGAAGTGGAGGATTGAAAGGAAAGAAATTGTGCTTTTTTGGGACTTTGTTGTGCCTGAGGGACACGGGGAAGACGTGGACCCCAGGTGAAGAAAAATAAAATGTTAATTTATTTTACATGTGCCTCCGGTGTCAGTCTGTGTCGGGTCGGCGCTGATATATCGCCTTTATCACGCTGCTTAATATATGCAGTAAGAGATAATATTTTAAAACTATGCTCATAAATATAGCATTCTATTTACTGCTTAAATTTAATGTGCTGCAGCAAGCCAACAGGAGAAGGTACTAGTCCACCGCAGAGTGCATTCACATTTATTTATACTGGGCCAGTTTGGAGTAGCCAATTAACTTAACCTACAGGTCTTTGGGATGTTGGAGAAAAACCAGTGTAGACATCCACAAAGATACAGGGAGAATATGGAGAAATTGAATATGCCAGGATTTACACGCAAGTTTCTGGAACTGGGAGGCAACAGTGCTAACTGTGCTTCAACACAAACCTTCTATTTAAGCATCTCTTGACCATCCAAACTAGTCACAGTCTAATGCCTGTTCACAAAGCACCTTGGAATTCATTAAGCTTCCCACCCTCTCTTCTTGATATGCACTGCCTTTCTAATCTTATCTGCTGTTAATTATCTAAATTCTCCTCATTTTGCTAGTTTGTCATTTAGGCCTAAGACTATTGCATTACTCAGATTCTTGTGCTTTGCTTTAATTTCTATTCTTTATCACCTGTCACTTTTTACTGATCATTTGTGTATTGTATACTTATGACTTTTGCACAATGATGTGAGTAAAGGCATTTATTAAATAAATATATATACTAATTTAATAGAACATAACATTCTCCAAACTTCCTTAAATCATTTCAGTGCAACAAGGACTTAAAGCCTGTCCCACAGTACTAGCCTCAAGGAGGCAGCTCACACCGACTCAAACAAGTCAATTTGGAATAGGCAGTAAATCTGACGTTCACATGTTTGAAGAAATGGAAGGTAAAAGACAGTAACTTGGAAGAAAACCCAAACAGACACAGGAAGAACTCCACAAAGTAAAATTTTGGATATATTTGTCATGTCATTTTCTAACCTCCTTAATCCATATCATGGTCACAGTGAGGCTGGAGCTTATGTCAGCTAGCAAAGGGCAGGAACAAACCCTGGAAAGGGCACTGGCCCATCACACACCAGGACCAATTTAGTGTCATCAATTGAGCTGGCCAGCATGTCTTTGGACAGAGGGAAGACACCTATGAGGGGAACACTCAAACTCCACAAAGGGAGGACCTGGGATGTGAACCCTGGACTCCTTACTACAAAGCAACAGAACTACCACTGTGCCACCCTTGGGTGTATTTGAGTATGAAAATATGCAAAAGGCAAAAAACAGGAAAATATGTATGCCAAAAACGTCTAATTTATAAAACCTTCCATATTCACATTTCCTCTCAGTTTACCTTTAGAAAAACTTGTAAAAGTGCATATGTGAACATTCCTGGGACCTTGCTAGGTTGCCACGCTAAAACTACCATATGTTCATTATGCTAATCAACCACATGCATATTTAGTCACGATTGTGCAGATCTTCATTGGCTGGTAAAGCAGCCTCCCACTTGATGCATTGAGACGCGGCCGCTTGTAACTATGATGTGCTCAGCATGACATCGAAGCACAGGGTTTTGGAAATGTGTAAGGTGCCAGGTAGCTACTATCACTTGACACATGTAATGATTTGATTGTTATTACAATAAATAATATAAGCTACATGATAAACTTCAAGTTCAGCCAATAACCTTACCAACGAGCCAACTATAACATACAGCAGCATCATAAGCAGATTGTCTGTCAGTGTTACTTTGGCCTGAAATAAGATAAATGAATCATGGGCTGACCCAGGCCAAAGATACGTAATATTTGTCAGGATTATCTTGGCATTACAGATGACTTGGATGTAAGTGGAATGTCACTGCTTGCAGTTAACAAAAGTAGTGTGATTCTCGCTCTGTGCCCTTATTGCTGTGAGTGGTATCAATTGGCACAATTATATTAGGAAAACCAAATGGCTCTCGGGAGTCAGCTCATAAGCCAGCCATTATCATGAGCAAAAAAACAACAAAGTTCTTTAGTGTAAATACACAGTATTGGTTGTCTTAAAACAGAGTTTGTACATTACTGTCATCACTTTTGAAGTTTAATATGTTTGTTACATTAAGACACATTATAATAACAGCTTGGAGATATTAATTATTATACATGCAAGCCCTCATTTCATATTTTGACTGCATTTCCCTGCCTGATCACGGGTGTCGTCATTTTCCAGATAATCTGAAATATTGTATACTGATAGGTCAGAGTTGTAAATATACGCCAGTTCTCCTTTCAAATTGTTACAAATTCCGACTTTTGTGCAGAAAGCTGCATATGCCCACCGCTAAGACACTTTTTGTACGTACGCAAGTTTTATAAATCTGACCCCAATTGTGCTTCAAATCCAGAACTCTGGATCTGTGTGGAAACAGTGCTAACTATGGTGCCATATTGCCACCAAAGCATTATTTTACTGCAAGAAAATTTTAAACTGAGTAAACTTGCAAATGCATACTTGTCCTAATCTCTCATTTTGAACCTCAAGTAAAATTTAGACAATATGAGTACTCTGTCTTCTTGTAAGTGCCTTAACTCAAACTGGAGCCAGACAAACTAGGCTGTGAATGGAAAGCAAAAAGTCTGTTAGCAAATGGAGCCTATGCAAACTCTACACAAGAAGTGAACTGAAATAGGAGTCAAATTAGAGTCAGGTTAACAACCATATCTTCTTCTCCACAATGCTTGTCTTGTATTTATTGCTGCTTTGAAAACTTCAGGTTCCTGGATCCTGTACTCAAATAAATTAATATACACTGTACATTCATAGACAGACAGCTCTGCATATGAAGATGACCCACATACAGCTATGACATTCTACCAGACACATTTTCTAGCTAAGTGGTTCCTTCAGGATTTTAGGAAAGTACAGCTAGTCATGATTCAATGAAGAGATATGAATATTCTTATTGAACCTGTAATTTCTTTGGGCTATATTATATTCACTAAACCAGTCTGACAAGACTTAGGTTGTCTATAGTGTTGCAACACAAGTGGCATCCTCTCTTCAGCAAACACAATATGTAGAAACTGACAAAATTGTGCTAGAGGCATAGCAAGACAATTAAAAAAGAATGTTAGTGAGAGAATCTCATTAAACATTTACTGAAGATATGGTGAAGGTGTGTCTCTTTTTACCACAGGAGAATACTGAGGCAAATAAGTAAAATGGGAAGTATGGTCTGCTGGCTAAGCTGTAGAAAGAGTTCACCCTTTGTGTCCAAGGTTTAACAATATCTGTGAGACAAATTGTACTAATTAACATTTCCAGAAATATTCCCTCCAACAGGTTAGCACTATTAAGCTATTCCTAATATGAGTCTGTTTGTTCAAGGATTGTCCCCGTCTTGCATCCTATGCTTGCTGGGAATGGCCCCAGTTTCCCTGCAACCTGCCTAGGAATTAAATTGGTTTAGAAAGTAAATTAATTAGTTAAGTTAAACGTCTTTGTTAACTAAGGACCGGCAACCTGTCCAGGCTCAGTGTCTCAGTGTCTGTTCAGGATAAAAACGGGTTTGGAAAATAGATGGATGGGTGGATCCCTAGAAATTTTACTTGGATCAGGCGCTACTATGTAGGTTTATATCCATTCCTATTTTTTTAAAAGCTGCACTAAAACTCTAACAGAAGGACTCAGCCTAAAGAGAGATTTTGATGTGCTGAATTTTTTTTTTTTTTGCAAATGGATTGTGAAGTTAGCTTTCATGCCTTTAAGCCTTAGACAGGACATAGTGTAGATGAATATGTCTAGTGTCTCAGTTATTTCCAGGTAAGAAGTGACAGACCTTATGTAGTCCTGGGCTCTGAATCTAAAAAGTTTGCACCTACAGCCTGCTGACTTACTATGTGACTCTAGAATTGTTACTTAAACTGTTATGACAAGCCAGTATCATTGGTTAATATTATCTGTTGTAAAAAAAACTTTGGGGTACCACCTTAGTGACCCTGTATAATTTGACAGTTGTGAAGAATAAATTTGCAATTATTTGCTGTAACGTCTTTACGACTCAAGTCCAAATATAACCCAAAAAGAAAGGGGCAGATCCGAGGAGGACGGACACTGGAGATGATGTCAGTGATGGTACAGCCATCAATCACCCAGTCTGCAGCGGGAGAAAGAGATAACAGATCAGATAACAGTGCCAGCTCCTGGCTCGGGGTACATTTCTTGGTCTTCCATGCACAGGATCGGAGTGGTGGCTCTGAGGCTAGAGATCTGCACTGACAATCAGAAGCATTGCCTGGTTGAAATCCTGTACATGCCACAAATAATTCCACTCCATTGGGCCCTTGAGCAAGGTCCTTAACCCGTAATTGCTGCATCCTGGGTATGACATTAACCTGCATCATGCCCAGCTAGCAAGTCAATCAATGCATGTTCCCAACCTCTCTCTCTTTCATGCACATGTGCGTGACACTGTTTTTTTTATGCTGGTGATGTAAACTTATTTTAAATATGCAGGGACATAAAATGGTTGTGTGTGCATTCACTTAGTGATGGACTGGCACCTTGTCCAGGAATTGTTCCTGCTTTGTACCCAGTGCTTGCTGAGATAGGGTTCAGATCCCACCATGACCCTGATCTGGATAAGCAGGTTTAGAAAATGGATAAATGGAAGAACAATGAGAGACAGAGACTATTGGCCAAAAAAGATGAGATCATTCAGCCCAGCAGCTAATAGTTTAGTTATCCTATTGTCTCACCCACAAACCTTTAAAAGTTGTCAAGGTTTTTGCTCCAGAGGAATGGCTCAGGAAGCTGTTCCAGATTCATTTAGTTGTACTGAATGCACTTTCACTTTATTTCCATCAAAGTCCTCAAAAAAGTTGTTTGTTGCACTGCAATACTTTAACAGATTTCTCTGAGAATTCTGAAGATCTGGATAAGATGTCCATGTAGTTGCCTTTGCTCAGTACTCACTTTTATGTCCTGTCAGAGTAGGACATAACCTTTAGATCCAGGATGCAGTTGGCTGCTATACTCCACATGGTTTCTAGTACTGCTATGTATTTTTTATAGTTTAAGTTTTTTTTTCTTTTCTGTGCAAAATGGGAAATATTAAACTGAAACAAAGAAAAGGGCAGATAAATATTATAGGGATCAGAATCAACAGGTCAAGGATCATTTCTGACAGTTCTGATAAGCAAAAAAGCTACAGTAAGTTACTACATCAAAATTATATTAAAATTGAAAGCAAAAAATCTAAGCCATAAACACTAAGACTTGATAACCATAAAGAAATCTTTGGTTTCAGACAACTAGGAAGTGTACAGAATTAGAGATGGTCACCCACCCATAGAAACAACATGGCCCATTCAACAAACAACTGCCAATATGATAGCAATCATGAAAAAAGAAATGTCATTGCTTGAGAACATGAAAATAAATTAACAGCTAGAAAATTAAGCTGAAGGAAAAAGTAAATTCCACACAGTCAAAAATTCCTAAAGTGCCTAAACAGGTTCTGCAGAAAACAAATGGAAAGGCAGAAAAAATATTTTAAAACATTGCAATTGTCACTCTTATATGTGACATTCTCATAGTAAAAATATTCAGCCTATATGCAAAATGCCTGCCTTATGTTATAGTGTATAGTGTATAGACAGTTTTATGCCTGCCTCAAGTTTTTTCTTTTTTTAGTTACTTAGTTTAATGTCTGGTGTGTTTTGTAGCTGAATGTGTCGCTGCTCTCTTTCACATGTGTTTTATTTTACTTCAGTTAATATTATTTTGTCATGCTGTTTATGAGATATTATGCATGTATGAGTCTTCTATTTTATGTTGTTTTTTATATTTTGAGCCTGCAGGTGGGGATCGCAGTAGACTTAACATGGCTGCTGGGGCATCAGCATTAATCTTCTCTCTTTCAGCTCTTCATAGGATTCTTCAATGTTGTAAGTTTTTTTTTTTGTTTGTTTTTGTTTTTGATATGTGATGTTCTGGTTCTGGACTTGGGCTTGTTTGAGATTCATATTTTTGGAATTGTCAAAAGTGTTTTTTATGCTCTGGTTTGCCTCTCAGGTATTCCCCTTTTGTGGATTACTTTTTGATTTTCTAATTTTAGACCACATTTTACAGTTGCCCTTCTCCAATGTTGAAAATTGAAATCTTGTCGGTTTGTTGGGCCAATTCTGTTTTGAGTTTAAGGAAAAGATAATTTTGCTTCAGAGGAGCCCGAGGGTGGAGTTTCGAGGTAAAACCTCATTATGAGCTGGAGAGTTATCTTATATGGCTAATATCAAGCTTATATAACAAGTACATCTTTTTTGGTGAATTTCTAGCTTTTGTGTCAAATACCCAATTTAAATAGCAAAATGTCTCACTTATACTGTATGTCACAGATACAGTTAAATTGTCAAATATACAGCTTGTTTGACAAATACCTTGCTTAAATGTCAATTTATTTGTTATGAATTATCTTAAAACCCAAATATCTAGCGTATATACTCAATATACTGTATCTGTTAATATCTGTCCAAGATCAAGAGTGAGGTAGTTACCAGAAACAGGATAATAACAAGCAACCCTAAACCAAAGTCTTCTCCAAAGTACCTTTTAGCTTCCTGTATTCTAAATAATAGGGGATTGAAGTGTTACGTTACAGCCAGGGCTTGTTCCCTGGCTTATTTTTATTTTCCTTTATTGCATTTTCTTTGTAATTATGTGCTTTTGTTAATATTCTTCTTTGTTTATTATTTAGTATCTATTGTATGTGTAGTGCTTCTGTGTTCTCTTATGTTCTTTGTTCTTTGTGGGTGGAACCCTAAGAAGCAGGACCAAGGACCACCCTGAGGTCACTACTAAAGGACCATCCTCAGCCTGGTAGTGGATCGTTCAGTGTTTCATTGGAGTTTGGAGACTTCTGTCCTACTGTGAATATTGCTTTTCAGATGCTGGAATTTTGCTTCTGTGTTGTTTTTTCGACTTTGGATTTTGTACCTTCTCCCAGAGCAGATAATAATAGGTTGGAAAGGACTGGGAAATGGACAAGAAGTATGAGACATGTACAAGTGATAACAGAGAACAGAAAGGGAGGATCAATAGGTGCAAGTACCAGTGTCAAAATGTAACCCAGAGAACAGTAAGCAATAATAAGCAAAGACACAAAAGGATCAAAGCCAGAAATTCAGTAACTCATGACCATTTATTTTCTATTAATAGACAACAGTGCATTGAGAGTAATGTGTCTAGGTTATTCTAGAGGATCAAGGTCTGCCAGCCTTTATGTTATATTCAGGGAGACCAGTGTGTTGTTCATGCTACAGCTAGTGGGTCCGTATGTGGAGTACTGATGCATGATGATCAGGTGCTTAAGTGGATAGGATCTCTGTGTGTGTGTCTTTCTATGCATATATTAAGCTTAGGGGTTGTGAGTAGGTCAACCCATAACAAACTTGATGAGTTTCACTAACACAATAATAATGTAACGGAGACCCAGCTAGAGCCTATCTTTGAACATGCAGTTGAACCTGAAGTGAAAGCAGATCTTGTATCCTTGAAGCTGTGTTTAATGTCAGCATCAGCTTTAGTGCTGCAGTTCCTGTGACTTGTAAATTCTTTTCAAAGGACTTGCTGCATCACTGCCTTATTCTCCTTAGTAGCCTTCTAGCTTTCTCATCTCCTTTTCTCTGCTACTTGCCCCTGTTAAAACTCATTCTGCTGTATCAGCTGTGAATTTCTATACTGATCTACTCATAGTGCAAGTGAAAGGGGTATATTGGCCAAGGCAGCAGAGTTTTCAACAAAATTGCACATTACATCAAATACTTATGTTACTGGCTATCAAGTGTTCAACTTACATGTTCCAGTAAACTGGGGACCATTTTAAAAAGAATTTACTAGTTGTATTGACAACAACACCTAAGCTGGTGTTAACATTAAACACAGCCACAATCTGAAGCCATTTAAAACCAGAAAAAGAGCATATGTGATAGCCCTTGGTGGTATTACATACCTCAGGTGAGCCAGGAAGATGATCCCATGGTATGCATGTGTGTCTATATATTTATATACTATGCACTGACAGCTATTTGCTATTTCTCCATGGGATGGCAGTCCATTGCATGGCACGTTCATATACCCCAACCTACCCCACTGACTGAGCCAATCTAAAGTCATCATTTAACCTAATCTGCTTATCTTAGGGCCTACAGAGCAACAGGTGTCACTCAGAAAATATCCACACTAATATGGACGAAAGAATGTGCAAACTTCACACAGACTGTGACTCAATCCCAAGTTGATGAGGTTGATGTGCAGCAATAGTAAACTCCATGACACAGAGCCACACCAGTATCCAGCCAGAGTCTATCCTTGACAGCATCCATTCATGCATCCGTCCATTTTCTAAGCCTGCTTAAAAAGGGCAAAGTTGCAGGCAGCTGGAGCCTATTCCAGCAATCAATGGGTTATAAGTCAAGAACAACACCTAGATAGGGCACCAGTCCATCACAGGTACCTGGCAGCAGGTACAAAATAGGAATCCGTAATTAGCAGGATATTGGACTATTTAAAGCCAATGTCATATTACATTACATGACTTCAGTTCCTGATCTTCTTGTCTGACTTTTTCACAACTAGTACACAGGGTACGTTAAATTAATTCCCTGTCACATTATTTGACTGTCCCAGTAATTTTCAGTCACAGACATTATTTACATAATCTTGGTGTATCAGAGACAGTTGTGCCATGCTCCCGTTAATGCTACAGTCATGTAGTCTTAAATCCCCAGTGGCTCAGTCTAATCTGTTGCAGATTTCATTTTGTCTGAAATCATAGGGATGTACATGTATTGGTGAAAGCTGACAACAAATGAAGCACTCAGCTAGAACATAAAATGCATATAATGTAGCTACTAGGAATAAGGAACACAGATGTTTTGGACCTGACAAACAATAGAAAGATTTATCTGTCTAATGTTGCATGTTTTATATACCACAACTGTATGGGAAATACTTTAACTTTTTCAGTTGACCGTTTTAAGGTAATAGGCCTTAGGCTGAAAAGTCTTGTCATGCTAAACAGAAGTGAAGTGTATTCTGGGGAAGGTTCAGTGTATTTTCTTTAGTTAGAAGTGCAGATTTTGATTCCCAAGGGAACATAACCTTGAGTTTGTGATAATGACTTTATATCATTTTCTATGTTTTGAGACACTCTCTGCACTGCTGGTAGAAAAAGCCGGGTGTGTGTCATTTTTTTGGGGGGGCAGGATGTGCAGGATAGTATGGTTGCCTTTTCATTAGACTTTTTCCAAAGAGTTCTCTCAGTCCAGCTGAAATGGACACTTTCTGCATATCTGACACTTTTGTAAAGAGCTGAGCTCAGTGGCAAAAATTGACACATGTAACCTTGCTCCATCTGCTAAGATCTGAAAACGAACACTTAAGTGGCACTCTCTTAGCTACTGGACCCTTGGAGAGCAGCTCTCTATCTCTATAAAGAATCTTTTTTTCCTTTTTTATCAAAGGTCTATAATTTATAAGTAAGGGCCTTGGTCACTTAGATCATCTTGGTGATATGAAGACAGATATGATTATTTGTATTGCTTATATTTGCTGCTATTGGATTTGTTAAATTTGTAAAATGTTAATTTCATATAGTTACACAGATAATAGAAGATTCCCTTATTCTTTATAAGCTAACATGTAATGTAACATCCTTATTGCTCAGTTATATTTGAATGTTTGTCAGTTACTATTGCTAAAACCAAGTCTAATTAGACTTCTTCAGTTATTTTCAGTCCTAGCCTTCTTTTACATAAACTTAGTGAGTTGGAGGCAACTCACTCAGAAGCAACCATGAATGTAGAGCCAGTCCATGCAAGGCACACTTACCTCCGCAGCCACACTCTCTTATCCATGTGAAAGTCACCAATCATCGTAACCTGCCTGCCTTTGGTATGTTTAAAAACTACTTGGAGAAAGGCACTTTCAGGCATGAAAAGAACATGTAAACACCAACACATGAAGAAAGTGTTCTGGTGGAGAATGAAATCAGGATCCTTGGATTATTAAGGGAGTTGTTCTAGCACTGTGTGTCTGTGCCACCTCTAAACTTACATTCTTTTTATGAATTTAATTGCAGCTTGGTAAGCACTGAGCCCTCTATAACTCTATGAAATATTTCATGTTTGCATGATTGCGCAGTTTAATTCAGTTGCAGATTTTGTATCAGTTAGCTCTTCTCTCCAGAAAAGAATCCTTATCCATTGCTTTTCATATAGATGGCGGTAAGGCTGCTGCAACACAAACTGTCCACAAACAAGACAAAGTAAGAATACACAACATCTTACCCAAGGAATCTCACAACAAGTTGCCTCCAAGTTAGAAAATCTAAATGCGATGCCTCAGTTTGGGACCTTGTGCACATTGCTCAAAGAAATAAGAAATCTGGTAGCCGTAACCCACAAAGTTGCACTGTCCTAGAATTAATCTTTTAGGAATCTGCTAGACCAGGGGTTGGCAACCTTTTTAAAACAAAGAGCCATTTTATCCTAAATGTTTGTCCCAAGATTTACAAAGAGCCACAATGTGTAGAGAAGAGGGTTTGAGATATGATTTTATAACGAGATATGGGTATATATGCATTTATCACAAGAACAAAACTTCAAGTACTTATAGGAAATAAAAAAAAACATTTTAATGAGACTTCTGACACTGCATATCCACAAAGTCGTTTCATGACAAGGTGAGTAGTTGGAAGTTTTTCATTTTAAACATGATTCCAACTTTACATCATTAAGCTGACTTCTTAGCTTGCATTTGATATCATTCATGTTGGAAAACGTCTGTTCACAAGAATAAATGGACCCAAAAATCATCCACATTCCAAACACTACTATTTTGAGTTGACAATAATAGTCTGGAAGGCTGTTTCACGTTTTGAAAATCAGTTGGTCCTCCTTTCAATAGTTGAAAAGTCCCTTCCTTTTGTAATTTATGGTTAAAGTTTCGTTTTCTCTTTCCAGGTTTTCTAGTTATACTTGTAAAGATGTTCATTTTGAAGACCACAAATCTTTGCTTTCAAGTCTATTAGCTGTAGTTCAAACAGAGTTCTGCCAACTGTTGGAAATGGAGAAGAATTTATTTGATTGGCATTTGCCACAAGTAGTTTTGTCAAGAATGAAAGAGTGGAGTTTTCATCTCTGAAATCTTTGAAGCGACCAGTAAATGAACCATACATTTTTGTAATAGTAGCTAGAAACAACTTGCTGTCAATTACACTTCCAGTAGTTTCCAGATTTTTTTTTAAGTTTCGGAAAAGACAAAGATTTCCACTTTTCAAATCTTGTGTAAACAAAAGTAGTTTTCTTTGAAGAGGGTATAGCAAAAGCCTTTATTTTTACCTGTCATTAGGGCGCTCCATCTGTAGCAATAGATATCAATTTATTGATGTCATTTTTCCTATAACAGTCGGAAATTCTCATGTTTGTCTTTTAAGATGTATCAAAGCAAGTAATTCTTCATGGAGACCATTACATGGAAATATACCTTCCCTAAAGGCTAATTTGTGCAATTTCCTTCACGTCACGAAATGTCACATGCCAAAGTAAATACAGATGCCGATTTTATATCATTAATTTGTTGATCTGTCATATTCTTATACCCGTCTTAATGATTCTGTCGTGAACAGTATTTTGCAGATACTGGACTGTCTTTAATTGTTTAATAATATCTTCTTTATTTTTGAAGTGAATAGAGATGTTGGGCCAAATTTATAAAGCACTTTTAGGTATTCTCCAACTGTGAATGGATTTCTAATGAGAAACAGCAAAACTTGCTGATTGTTACATATTTTGCTTTAATTCTGTTGCCGTTTTTTTTTATTATTATTATTATTTCTTCTCCAAATGAATTGCTTATTTTTTTCTTTTGCCAATGCGTCACACTTTCTGACTTTCAAGATTTGTTTTTTCGTTATTGATTAACTTTTTATTGCAGATTAGACATATTAAGTGACCCACTGAACTTTGCATCTCAGTTTTAAACCATTAGGACGCGTAACAGCGCAAAGGTGACAAATATTACAGCGTCGTTCAGTTCTGTAGTGATAGTCTTCACCCACACCGCCCACTCCCTTTCTTAAATAAAGTTCGTTCACCTTGTCAGTTATCTGCCCTTCACTCTGCACTGTACCTGTACTGAGCGAGCAATGCAAAATGTACTTACCAGGCATGGTGACGATTAACCATGAAAAGTACATGAAAGAATTAGGAATCCCAATAAATGTTGAAGCGTACATCCAATCTCGGGTAATGAAGAAACCTCTGGAGAGCATGTGATTTGACCGAAGACGTAATCTCGTTGATCAGAAAGACTTTGAGGAAGACATAGATGATGCAGTTAAGAGGTTAAATGCAACAGAGACGGGCGATGGACCGCTTGATTGACATATAGCTAAATAAATAATAACAATAATAACCCATAAATAAATTATTTATCTTTATTAAAGTATTATCAACAAATATACTAAGACATGGAAATGTGAATGCGTCTATCGTTCTGGGAACAGCCAGAGCCACGTAGTCAAAGAGCTGCATGTGGCTTGCGAGCCGCAGGTTGCTGAACCCTGGGCCAGAAGAACCAGCAGATGCTATGATTTAAATTTACTGGTACAAGAACTGCCATATGAGAGCCAAGACAAGAAGCAAGCAACTGCCAGAAAGAAACCCCTTACATACACATGCCATGTCTTCTCGATGGCATAATAAAAATATACCAAGTGCACCGCTATACAGACACATAGCCACACCTACATGGTCCAGAAAGAAAGATGAACAGAAGCAGAGCTCTGATCTACAGCAGGTGAGTGGCAATGCTGAGTATCAGGTACATGATGGAAGACAAAAGAAGGACAATAGGAGTGACCTGGAATGTTAGTCCTCTAAGAAACTGACAGTTGTTGCCAGCTGGTTGGCCTTTATTCACACCATTGTGGTAGTGAGTTAATGAAGGAAGGAGGAAAATCAACAATACGTTGTAATGCCAATTTTGATTCAAGGGCTGATTATTGGCACAGAAACACCATTGGCACTTTGTTGTCATTCATTGTGCCAGGCAGTAAGGGACTAACTTTTTCCAGCATGCTGGGGATGTGCCTTATCCAATGGAGGTTCAGAAATAGTTGTTTTGTCTTCTGTCTTGCTATAGTTGTTATAATTGTAATTGGTGAATTATTCTTGAAGGAGAACACAGAAATAATTTTGAAATGTATGCATTAACTGAATTATGCAAACTTAGTAATACGGATAAACAGAATATAAAATATGCATAATTTTCCTTCTTATAAGACAGTAGTCACCTTGTATTGTGTCATGTGAAGAGACACTATGGGATTATGGACAGTGTGCATTTTATAGGAACATTAGAATGCAAGTTTGAAGAAGAGTTAAAAAGAAGTGACAATTCCCACTAATATTGTAACTTCTGTTTTATTATGCGTAATAGCATTTAATTACAGCACAGAAGAGAGCAGGCGTGATGCTGTGCTTAGGGGTCCATGGCAGTGCAGGATTTTTAGAAACAGAAGCTCAGGTTTGTGGATATGCGTGCATGCTTCTAGAAAGCTGTGCATCCATGGGGTGTTCAGTGGGGAAGCCAGTTGATTGCTTGTTGCTTGTCAGCTGAGCATTTCTTCATTGACACTCCGCAGGTTGTTAGGCAAAGCACCTGTGCCCACAGAGTATAAAAGAACCTGAGTGGAGAACAGAAGGGAGATCAAGAAAAGATTGAAAACAAGGAATGAATTGAAAGCGGGAGTCAGCATTGTGGAAAGGAGGCAGGGTGGTCAGTGATCCCACGAACAGTATGAGGAATGACACCCCAGGGGTGGGTCACTTCTGCTGAACAATACAGGGGAGTGGGAGTGATCAAGTGCTGCAGGTGTCCTGCTGGACCACAGACTAGTGGTAGGATGATGGAGATCTGCTCTGAGAGTCCTAGCAGTGACCGACTGAAATTGCTGGTACAAGATGGTACTGAGTGCTTGTTTTTCAAATCAAAGCAAATAAGAAGGAAGTTCTTTTTAAAATTGTGGTGTTTTGGGTGTTGCATGGTAGCACAGTGGTCAGCACTGCTCTCTCCCAGCTTCTGAGCCTTAAGTACAAACCTGTGGCTTGTTGTTGTGTATGCTGTGTTTTGAAATTTTCTGAAAGTCAACATGGTTTTTCTCTTGGAATCAGACATATGTAAAATATGTAGGTAAGGCTTCTTCCTGACTATAAATGATCCCAGTGTCACTACAAACTTTAAAATACTGTTTATTTAAAGCTTCTGTTCTGGGTTGTGTGGTTCCTTATAGAACCACTGCTTGACAAAGAACCATTATATTCCATGAAGTTTTTTTTTTTTTTTGCATATGAAATTAGTTCTTTGGGCGCTGAAAAGTTTCCTAATATGCAGACAAAAAAGAAATGTTTATTTTACAGGAGACTACCTAGCAGGATACTGAGAGACCAAGAAAACCTGAACTTAAACTATGTGGTTGTGTGCAGCGAGAGTCCTTGTAAAATTGGGAATCCCCTGGAATTGTTGGGGTACCAACCCAGTAATCCTCCTTTAATTTTAACAAAAGAAACAAAAATGGTGCACAAGGGCACTGTTCACTGCTCCTGTCATGTTCTTGCCCGGGAGCTCTTTTTAGACTTTAACTATAACTTAAGCTTTAGACTTTGACTTTAAAATATTGCTAATGGTTTACAAAGCCTTAAATAATCTCGCTTCATCTTATATATCGGAGTGTCTGACATCTTATATTCCAAATCGTAACCTTAGATCTTCAAATGAGTGTCTGCTTAGAATTCCAAGAGCTAAACTTAAAAGAAGTGGTGAAGCAGCCTTCTGCTGTTATGCACCTAAAATCTGGAATCGCCTGCCAATAGGAATTCACCAGGCTGATACGGTGGAGCACTTTTAAAAAACTGCTAAAAACACATTACTTTAACATGGCTTTCTCATAACTTTATTTTAATTTAATCCTGATGCTCTGCATATTCAATTAATTATCATTACTATTCATGGTGGCTCCAAAATCCTTACTAACCCCTACTCTCTCTTCTGTTCTTTTTCCGGTTTTCTGTGGTGGCAACCTGCACCACCACCACCTGATCAAAGCACTGTGATATCCTTACATTGATAAATTAAAGGCCAGATGTCTATGTGACTGTCATCATCAAGTCCTTCCATTAGAACCCTGAATACAATTAGGACTGATCATTTATGTTAGGTAGAATGCCCAGAGGGGGCTGAGCAGCCTCATGGCCTGGAACCCCTGCAGATTTTATTTTTTCTCAAGCCGTCTGGAGTTTTTTTTTTCTGTCCTCCCTGGCCATTGGACCTTACTTTTCTTCTATGTTAATTAGTGTTCTCTGATTTTAATTCTTACTTTGTCTTTTTTCTCTTTTTTCATCATGTAAAGCACTTTGAGCTACATTATTTGTATGAAAATGTGCTACATAAATAAATGTTGTTGTTGTTGTTAAATTCAGATCACAGGCATCAGTTCCATGCTGTGGGGAATAGAGAAGATACTGCAACAGTGCCCCCTCTCACCCTGGAGTGGTAGTTCTCACCTCAGTGAGAAGAAGGAAAGAGGATCCCTGGTTGCACATGCATGACAATAGCTATTTATGGAATCTGTAAGGTAGCTAAATAAATAAAAAGTTCTTTCTAGAAACTTCATGTGGATGGTCCTTTTACATACCAACAATGGCTCCTCCATGACATCGCTCTGAGAAAACACTTTGGTACTTTTATTTTTAAGAGTGTATATGGACAGTTTGGTGTAGAAACACCGGACCTTAAAACCTAAGGTTTCTTTTTCATTCCACAAATTTAAACTGCTGTGTAACGCTGTCGCTGGACAGGCTTGATGCCAACTTGTTAAAAAAAAAACAAAAACGCACATAATTCTAATCTTTTCTAATCTTAAAAATGGCTTGGGTAAAGGTATCTTCCAAATATTTAATAACACTCACCTTGATGTCTACCAGTTGTGAATTTATCAATTCCGCTGTGTGTTCTTTTTTTTTTGGCAATACCGTCTCAAAATTTGGAAGATAATACTAGGGCGTCCCCCAGAGGCAACGCGCGGCGCCCTTGCCCGAGCGTCGTGAGAAGTGGACAAGGGCTACCTGCCCATGGACGAGGCAGGCGAAAGAAGTGAGTCCAACAACAACAACCACTACGATTGGGTACCCTCAACATCGGCACGATGACAGGACGAAGCCGAGAATTAGCCGACACCCTCAAGACCCGCCGCATCGACATCACGTGCATCCAAGAAACCAAATGGACTGGTGCAAAGGCAAGGGATATAGGTGATGGATTCAAGCTATTCTACAATGGCAACAAACCCCAAAATGGTGTGGGAATAGTGGTCAGCCAGAAAGCACGGGACAATATGGTCGAAGTGACTCGAATATCGGATCGGCTCATATCACTCAAGATTGACACAGGTGACATCACCATGCGAGTGATCTCCTGCTACGCCCCCCAGACCAACTGCTCGGAAGCAGATAAAGAAGATTTCTGGGAAAGTCTCGATGCCCACCTTCGAGCACTTGGACCCGAAGAATATATTGTCATTGGCGGCGATCTCAATGGTCACATTGGGCGAGATAGGAATGGCTATGAAAGGTTTCATGGCGGGCAAGGTTACGGAAGCTGCAACGAGGATGGGGAACGTGCCCTGGATTGTGCGGAAACGCATGATCTTGCAGTGGCCAACACTTTCTTCAAGAAGAAGCTATCACACCTCGTCACATACTCTAGCGGCAGAAGAGAAACGCAAATCGATTACTTTCTCACCCGAAGGCAACACCTGAAACTGGTAACCGATGTCAAAGTAATCCCGTCGACCAACATCTGCCCACAACATCGGCTACTCGTCATGGACCTCAAGCTAGACCTCGGCCAACGACGACAAGTGAGAACCACCAACGAGGAAAAGATCAAATGGTGAAGGATGGCCGAAGGCAGAAGAGACCTCACCGAAGCACTCAGATCGATCGACCTCAACAACGACAGCAACCAGTTAGTCAAGACCAGATGGAACAAGATAGCCAACCAAATCCGAGAAGTAGCAACCAACGTCCTAGGGAAGACCAAGCCAGGAAAGCGCTTTATCGACAAGCAAATATGGTGGTGGAACACAGAAGTCCAAAGCGCCATGAAAGAAAAGAGGACAGCGCTAAAGAAGTGGCGCCAGTCTAGAGAAGACGAGGACTACCAACAGTACAAGAGCCTGAAGGCAAAGGCAAAGAAGGCGGTGGCAGTGGCAAAGACTGCGCACTATGACCAGCTCTACCACGACTTGGACGAGCCTGGAGGAGCGAACAAGATATACTGCCTGGCCAACAACCAACACCGTTCAACGCAGGACATCGGCCAAGTGAAACATATCAAAGACGTCAATCAACAGGTCCTGTGCGATCCACCAACTATCCTCGAACGCTGGAGTGAGCACTTCTCCCAGATCAGCAATGAAGAATTTCCCCACCCACCAATCCACAGCGCCGCCCCCGTCTATGGCCCAGTCCCGCCAATCACGACTGCTGAGATCAAGGATGCCGTGAAGAAAATGAAGAATGGAAAAGCGCCTGGCCCCAACGACATTCCCGTCGAAGCCTGGAAACTCCTCGGCCACCAAGGAGCCGCCGCTCTCAGCACCCTATTCAATAATATCATCAGAGAGGGCAGGATACCAGCAGTCTGGACAACCAGCGTCACCGTTCCCATTTGGAAAGCCAAGGGTGATGTCACCGATTGCGCCAACTACCGACCAATCTGCCTCCTATGCCACACTATGAAAATATTCGAAAGGATCCTAGACGCCCGCCTGCAACAGATCGTCACGATCACCCCTAACCAGTATGGGTTTGTTAAGGGATGTGGAACCACTGACGCCATACACGCCGCGAGACTGCTGGTGGAGAAACATAGAGAGAAAAATCAAATGGTCCACATGGTATTCCTGGACTTGGAGAAGGCATTCGATAGAGTGCCACACGACCTTATCTGGCATGCCCTGCGATCTCACGGAGTCCCGGAAGCTTACGTCGACTGGGTCAAATTTCTCTACGTAAACGTCACCAGTGTAGTCAAATGTCCCGTGGGAATCTCACCGCCCTTCGCCATCAACGTGGGAGTACAAGGTTCGGCCTTCTCGCCCCTTCTGTTCATCCTTTGTATGGACACAGCGACCCCCGATCTCCAAACTCCCCAACTATGGTCACTTTTATATGCCGACGACGTATTCCTGGCGAACCAATCTAGAAGTGAGCTGCAACGACACACGCAGCAATGGAAGACACGCCTGACCAATCATGGCATGAGACTCAACATCAAGAAGACTGAATACATGGAAGCTGGCCTCCAAACCGATGGCACTATCAGCATCGACGGAGAAGACCTAAAGAAGACCCATGAATTCAAGTATCTGGGATTGACGATCAGTAACGACAGGGACATCCTTCCCGATGTGCGAGCTCGGATCAACGAAGAAGAGGTGGACAGACAGAATAAAGGAAGACATGAAGACCGTCAATGCCGCCCCAGAAGATGCCCTCGATTGTGCCAAATGGAGACGGATTTGCAGAAAAGCGGACCCTGCCAAGCGGGATAAACGCTAGGATGAAGAAGAAGAAGAAGCTATGTGTTCTTTTTACATATTGTGCAGCTGCTGATATGGGCCACAAATTGAAATAAGGTAGCTTAGAAACTGAATGAATAATAATAATAAAAAGCTTTATATTACTTTCTGCATTTTATGTTCTCTCTGAAGTGAGACATGCTTCTAAGAAGTTTTTTATGAAGGGGTCAAAGGTTAAAAAAGTCAAAAAGTTACCAATTCTGTTCTGACAGTACATTGATATTTCATTTCCAGCTCTTTAACATTTGACCTATTTCTTCTGTGTTGTTTAAATTGTCCAACTGCAGATTGTCTTAGAGTGGAGTTTTGTAAAGGGTGTCACACGTGTGCTGAAGGATTGCCTTCCGGGCTCATCAGGGGTATGCAATACCACTTAGAGGCACTGTTGCTAATAATATAATTTCCTTCTTCATTCCACAGTGAAGATGTCCAGTAAGGACAACTGTTTCTATCCCTTCTGGTACAATTCCAATCAAGTCCGGCATTCCCCAGAAGAAGGTGTTCGGTTTGGTTTTCAGATTAGGAGCTCCTCCAAAACCAGACCTATTCACATCTGGGTAGAAATGAGTTTGGGAAAGGAGCTACAAGAGAACATGAAGGGAGATAATGAGAAGTGGGGACTCACAGCTACTGAGAGATGGAAGAGTTTGTGGATATTGGTGGATGGGAAATAGGGCATTTACTGGGAATTGTTCTTTAATCAAAGATGGATGAATGTAAAAAAGGATGTGGGACCAATATTTTGGAAGGATGATGTTTTAGTTATGAAAAAAAACATGGGAATATGAACATTTTTTCAACAAGAATGTTTTTGTTATATTGTTTAAATGGAACAGGATATGCTATAATGACTGATCAGGATGTCGGAAAATTAATTAAGACAGACCGCAGTTCGCCGGAGAAGGCAACCCAGCCCTCAACCAAAATAAACTCCAAGTCCCAGCAGCCTCCACGAGACCCGTCAGAGCATGTGACAACACCGGATGTGCTCATTGGCTCCCGACCGGTAAGTAAGCAGAAGGAGGAAGTAAGCCTACCGCCGGTCGAACTAATTAACTCTTTTGACGTATGGGAACTCAAAAAACTGATCGAGCCCGTACGAGGTATTTTTCAGATGATATCCGCAATCAAGAAGATTGTCGGAGATCTGAGAGCGACAGCTGAAGCGCCAATAAAGAAGGTTGAGGAGTACCTGAGGCGATTTTGGTAGGGAGCCTCCCGTAATACATGATGCGGCGGTACAGGTAAGTGAGACCCGTACCGTATATAAAGAAATAGGGATGCAGAGTGAAAAGGGCCCGCGTTTAATCAATAGCAGGTGCCAGATAAATGCGTGCCCTACAAGAGAGGCCGGATCGTTGACCGAGTGGTCAGGGGAAGGGCTGATCAATCCGGACCAGCTAGACAGTGCTGACTCCCGGAGCGAGGCGACCCTAAAGACGCCGCCACTGGTCGTTTATAAAACAGAAGGGGTTCAGACAATAAAAGGGCTCTCTTCATTTAATAGAGAGACCCAGACTGTGGACAAGCCCCAGATGAAACAGGAGATCACAAAAGTAAAACAAGGGTCTCCTGACAAGTTGGAAAAGGGCCATAAAAACATAAAGGTGGCCGGGGAGAAAGAGGAGGAGAAAGGGGCGGAGCCAGAAGTACCCAGGTGCTTCTAGTCCCGCCGAGAGAGACTACCAAGGGGACCGCGGCTGTGCTACGAATGCTGCAGGCTGGGCCACGAGTGGAGAGATTGTCCTAGGAGGGCAGGAGATCAAAATATTTATTCTTACACTGTTCCTCCTAGGTTTGCATGGGAGTGTCAGCTGCATCGCTGAGTGCCGACCTTTGGATCACCTTGGGGGAAGATGTCCCTCGCAGGACAGGACGCTCCAAACCAGGGTTTTTTGCTGGGGTAGGAGTACTGTGGTATATGGCCGGCTTGTCATCCCAGCCAATACCCCCAGGCCGCCAGATGGAGCCCTCCCTGCCGAATGGAGGTGCCCTGAAGACCAGCAAGGAATCATGGACAATATAGTTTTTATACACGGCCCTGCTGGATACCACAGGGGCCGCAAGAAGGAGCTGCAGGGAGGACCAAAGAATCATATGTGCCCTATAATCTGGAAGTGTATAATCTGGAAGTGGCGTACTTCTGGGGTGAAGAAAAGGACTTGTACCTGACCCGGAAGTGATAAAGAATCACATGGACTGGGGATTGGGAACACTTCCGGATCAGGGAGAATAAAAGGACTGTGTTAGCTCCCAGATGGCGAGTTGAACTGGGTGGAAGGGTGGCAACGCGTCTGGGAGTGGAGGATTGTTTATTATTGTGTATTTGTGTGATTTGTGAGTATACAGTAGTGGAGGAGAGGGTGCTTTGTGCACTGTGCAAGATAAATAAAGTCAACATTTTGACTTTTTCCTGGTGTCTGGAGTCTTGGACAGGGGTTCAAGGGAGCGATAGCGCCCCCTATCTTTCACATTATCTCTCTATCTATTTCATTTAATTGGTACAATGTACAGTTGTAATGATATACACAAATGATATCAGCTAAAGTACAATCTAAAAGATAACAGTTTTGTCTCTTTTTGAAGTGAGTTTCAACTTTTTTCTTCTCATCTGGAGCCATTTTTCTCCAAAGCATGTGAACATTTTTATTGGATTGGTTACTCCTGGGTGTGATTATGCTTTCTGGTTTTATTCGTCCATCAAGAGGAAGGATTACATCTTGCCTGAAGAAGGGGCCTGAGTTGCCTCGAAAGCTTGCATATTGTAATCCTTTTAGTTAGCCAATAAAAGGTGTCATTTTGCTTGGCTTTTCTCTACATTCATAATGGCTAACACGGTACAACAACCTAGTACTTCGTCCATCAATTAATTCTTAAAGTTCTTGTGCTATCAATTGTTACAGGGGTCTGGTTTTATGCTGCTAGTTTTACAGCAATCTAGACATATAAAAAGTTCCCTTCTGTACATCCTCTTCTGTGTCTCTTCTTACATATCAGCATTTTTTTTGAAGGGAGAACCCATTTATCGAATACAGCCATATAGGTGATGTTGCTCTGTTGGTACTCAGTTTCATATGAAAATGATGGGCCATATCGCAGCGATATATCAGTTTCAGCAGTTTGAGAACATTGTATAGTTTATTACTATTTCTTCTTCAAAGCTTTGACTTTATCACATTTAGCCTTGAAACTGCTTCCTGTAGAAGGGAGAGTAGGGAAAGGGAAGGAGAATTGAGATAAATAAAAAAGATGACATATCTAGTAAATATATAAAATATGACTGTATAAAGCAAGGGAAAAATTTAGCCCCCTTGGTCTTTATAGCAATTTATGATATTTTAATATTAAATTGGAATGTGTTTAACTGGGATTCTTTTGGCATTGATCAACACAAAAAAACAAAGTTATATTGAAACACAATTCAACATCCACTTTAATAAAAGGACAAGTGTTTGCATATCTGTGTGTTCTACTAATTGCTATGTTTTTATTATCCAACAGATGGTGCATCACAACCATTGGCCCTGCTTTTACAAATGCAACACCAAATGAAATTTTATTGCATTTTATTACTACAAATGTTTATGATGTATAATCTGTTGAAATAACAAATGCAATTGATTTAGTTTCTGCATGCATTATAAAATGCACTCCAATAGACGGTGCATTGCTAACATTAATGCTGACGTTTATATTGATTATTTAGATTTCCACCAATTGCAGAGAAGCAGCACAGCTAATGACCTTGCAAAGTAACTAGAAATCAAAAAGAATAACAACAAAACATCCTCTAAATATTCAGAGAGTCGGATAAAGAGCAAGACAGTCCTGAAATTGCCTCCATTTTTTTTACAAAGCAAGGGGTAATTCAAAGTAATGAAAGGAACTAATAAGCCTGAGCACCAAAGTGGTGCATGAGTAACTTTCTATTGTCCAACTAAAACACACAGAACACTACTCACAGGGTATTGAGGGTACTACTGTACCCCAATAGGTGAAAATGGTGGTGATGAGGATGCAGCACCTCTTGCTGGTTCTGCTGGAAAAAAGAGCTTGCAGTGGAAAGTGATTCAAAGACTATAGTTCCTCAAACTTTTTTGGCAAGGAAAATATGTGTATTTTTCAATGTGGTCATTGTTTATATTATTTGCATGTGACTATACTAGGGGAAAATATTAAAGAATGACCTAGAGCCTATTCCTCTTCACAGTGAGAGAGCAGTCAAATTCAGCAATGGCACAGCAGTGCATCCATAGGCATTGGAAGGAAGAAAGTGAGGGTATGTGTAATTTGCATGGACGCTCTCCTTTTACATTATGGTTATCAATTAATACACTAATTGTACAACTGAAAACTGTAAAGGGGACTACTGACCTCCCAAGTGTGGCACGATCTCCAATCAATCACAATCATAGATCACTGCAAAACCATCACATTGCACTTTAACGTTTATCACCATTATCACTAAGATCATCACTGTGCAGCCTGTAAAGGACTCCAGTACATAAGCTCTCATTTTCCATCTGTAATACTTTGATATGGTATTTTAATGAGGTTGCAATTAAACTTTTGTATTTATCCATTTGAAGTAGAGAGTGTTGTTCATGTTGTATTCAGTTATTTAACTGAGCAAAATAATTTTAACATTTAGTTATATTCCATACATCTATTTTTAGGACTCAATCCAAACAGTTCAGATTTGCAGGGAGTTGGAGCTTATCTTGGTGTGAAATGAACCATATAAGCCGGAACAGGATGCTGGTCCTTAGTTAACAAACACACACAGACACAGTACACCTAACCTACTTGTCTTTGGACTAGAAGAGAAACCCAGTCAGGCAAAGGGAGAATGCCATGCAAGGAGGACGCAAGATGTGAACCCTGGTCTCCTTGTTGTGTGGTAGCAGTGCTACCACTGTGAAACTGACTAAGCTTGTGGTGGCTTCACAGATAAGAAAGTGATGCTACTATCTCAAATAACAGACTTCAGTTTTCTGTCAAATGTTCTGACTTAAGGGGCGGTTACACAGAGCGATCATTTATTCTTTAATACTTAACTTTGAATTTTCAGGCTTCTGACCAGATGCATTTGAAAACTTTTTTTGTGGCTAGTTGCTAATAAATGTAGCTTGTCTTCACTATACAAATTCTAAGTGATGCTCCCTTCCCCAAATGTTGTTTGATGAACAGTGAATGGTAATAGAACCTATTCCAGTTTATCACTAGTTTATATCCATTGCGTATACTAACCTTTTCTTAAGGCTTTGTTTTTCATTTGTATTAGAGATCAGTTGTTATAATACTGTAATTGTTTTAAATTATCTAAATATTTAAATACATTTCTAAACATGCCTCCTGATGTAATATTAATTGCCTGCAAAATCATCATCATATCCCTTACAGACCATTCAGAATTTGTTCCTTGGACAAAGCAAATTAATCCACTTGTTTATCACACCTCAAACTATTTAATGTGACTGCATTTCTCTCAATAATTATCAATGCTGAAAATCTCTCTCTCTCCCCCTTTCCTGCCAGTCTGATGATCTATCTATCTATCTATCTATCTATCTATCTATCTATCTATCTATCTATCTATCTATCTATCTATCTATCTATCTATTTCTGTTTTACCAAAACTATTGTTTATCATTAATAGTATATAATGAAAGTATATGTAACTTGATTTTCACACTGAATTAAACTGTGCCTCAAACTGATATAAATGCATCCATTCAATAATTAACAAAACCAAGGCAAGTCAGTTCTCGGTTACTAGAGCTGAAGCATAGCCTGGCAGCATCAGGCGCAAGGCAGGAATTAATCCAGGAGGTGATGCCTATTCACAAACACTTACTGGACAATAGTTAAGAGTCTCCAATAGGTCTAACTAGCCCATTTTTGGCATGTGGGAGGAACATTTGAGTAAAACAATAACATAACATAAACATACAGTAGTCTGATCACATTTGAAAAATATATAGTTTGGTATGGCTAACTGGTTTGTAACTTATTCATTGTAAAGAAATCCTTAAGATCACTAAAATATACTAAGGTATATACAACAGATTTAAACAGTGAGACTTTTTTCCTGTGTAGTTCCTAGTTGGTGGAGTGGGTTGCTGTCTCCCTCATTGTATTCAAGGAGCAATTGAAGGCCTACCTGTTCTGTGAATATCTAAAATCGGTACTGACCCCTACTCTCTTTTCTGTTTCTTTTTCCGGTTTCTTTGTGGTGGTGGCCTGCGCCACCTTCACCTACTCAAAGCTTCATGATGCTCCAACAATGATGGATGGATTAAAAGGCAGAACTCTACGTGCCCATCTTCATCAAGCCCTTCCGTAAGAACCCTAAATCCAAAGAGGACTGTTTCATTTATGTTAGGTAGAATGCCCAGAGGGGACTGGGCGGTCTCATGGTCTGGAATCCCTACAGATTTTATTTTTTCTCCAGCCGTCTGGAGTTTTTGTTTTTCTGTCCTCCCTGGTCATTGAACCTTACTCTTATTCGATGTTAATTAATGTTGATTTATTTTGTTTTCTTATTGTGTCTTTTATTTTTCTATTCTTTATTATGTAAAGCACTTTGAGCTACTGTTTGTATGAAAATGTGCTATATAAATAAATGTTGTTGTTGCGTGTTTAAATCAACAAAGCGTTTTGGTTTTTTTTTTAAAAAAAAAAGTAAAGTAGTGTGTTTCTATTCTGACTTCACAAAAGAGGGTAAAATGCAGGATCTTTTTAAAATAAAAGGTATATTTCACAAAAAGCTTTGTTACAATGTGAAGCTCTGAAGAGCACAAAAGGCGTACAGCCAGTCAGTCATTCAGTCATTGTCTAACCTGCTTTGTCCTGAACAGGGTCGCAGGGGTCTGCTGAAGCCTATGCCAGCTAGCATGGGGCACAAGGCAGGGAACAAACTCTGGATAGGGTGCCAGTTCATCACAGAATAAACACACACACACACCAAACACACACTAGGGCCTATTTAGAATCACCAATTTACCTAACCTGCATGTCTTTGAACTTTGGGAGGAAACCATATTCTGGAAAAAAACGTTCCCCTATTTTCAAAGAAGTCATTCATGGAGACCACATGAGAATGAAGAACAATTCTTTACTTGCACATAGATATGCACAAATGTCTCAGTCCATGGAGCGAGTAATCAAAAATACAATTCATTTTTACTTTATGCTTTCCTGCTACCAATTACTTCATCCAATACATCATGTCATCTAACTTTTAATGTGCAGAATTCTATCATCCTAACCAGTCAACTAAAGCCACCAGTAACTTCATATACATGTCGATTCTTACATCATTCTAAATATTGCTTCATTATTAGGGGTGTCCTGCAGGTTTTCTCACTAGTTTGTCCTTGCTTTTTAAAGGGGTTTCATTACTCACTTACTTCATTTTAACCTTAGTAATAATGTTGGTGGCTCTTCTAAGATGAGGCAAAAGCCTCACAAATTCTAAAACTTTAAGCCATGTTTAGTTAACCCTTTATTTGCCTTCAGCCCATTTCCTCATGTTTTAATTAATTCATTATCACAACTTCATATAAGTATGTACTATTAATAAATTGTAAAAATTATACATTAACTAAAAATAACCTGAGCACCCTGAGGAAACCCGTACAGACACAAGGACGGCATGCAAACTCCATGCAGTGACAACCCTGGATGTGAACCCTGGTCTCCTTACTGCGGGGCAACAGCGATACAATGCCTGCAAAAGGCAATTCCAAAAGCAATGAAGTCCCAGTACAGAATCCAACCAATGGTTACAAAATAGAGTAAAAAAGTTCAGGAATCCACAAAAATCACAAAAAAAACACAGTATAAAGAGTAGCTCCTGGGGCTCACACCCACCTGTCCAGTCATGGATGCAGATCATCACTTTTCCAGGCTGGGTGAAGTAGGAAGGCTGAGTCTTCCACTAGCTATTCTTATATGGAGAAGGTCAGGATTGGAAGCGCCTGACATCCTCTGGGTCAGATGCAAGCAAGTTGGCAGGCCTACTGCTTGTTCCCTGACCTATACGCACAGCAAAACTATTTTATGAAAAATGGAAGAAGAAATGCAGGAAGCTTTAAGCCAATGTCACATTACATGACTTTTTGTTGTGGGGTATGTCCGATTTGCCAATTGCAGTTGCTGATGCATTTTTTCACTTAAGAAATATAGCAAAGGTTAGACCTCTTATATCATTGAAAGATGCTGAGAAATTAGTTCACACTTTGTTTTCATTTAGATTACTGTAACGCACTCCTCTCAGGACTACCCAAAAAAGACATTAATAATTTGCAACTTGTGCAAAATGCTGCTGCTAGAATCCTAACTAGAAAAAGAAAATCAGAGCACATTTCTCCAGTTTTGATGGTTACTACACTGGTTACCTGTGTCATTCAGAATTGACTTTAAAATGCTGCTTACGGTTTACAAAGCCTTAAATAATCCAGGCTAATACAGTTGAGCACTTTAAAAAACTGCTGAAAACTCATTACTTTAACATGATGTGATGGACAGACAGCATTTCAGTCTGGACGGGTCGTCCCTCAATTGGAAGAATGAGCCTTTTTAGGGCACTACATCCCCCGGGACGCTAGATGGCAGCTCCTCTGGACGGAAATGGTTCCCCGGATTCCCACAGGGCAGCATGGGACATGGAGTCTGGTTCTTCAGCCCTGTTGGGTGCCGTGGGTGCCACCAGGGGGAGCTCACCAAGAACCAGGGGGATATTATCACTATGTTAACCCAGAAGTACTTCGGAGTCACGAGGATGGAAATCCACAGTACTTCAGGGGGACCTGAAGAAGGCGTTTGACCCAGAGATGGAATACTTCCACGTCATGGACTATAAAGTATTGTGGGAAATCCCAGCAGATTGAGCCAGAGATGGGTGGTAGAGGACGGAGCTGCTGGGAGTGGAGGATTGTGTTATTTGTGATTGATTATTGTTATTATTATTGGTTATTGTATTATTGGAGAATTGTGGAGAGGGTGGTGCTTTGTGCATGATCATTGAAGAAAATATTCAAATACTTCTTCTTGTGCTTTTACATGTGTGTCTGAGACATCTGCCTGGTGGGTTTAATGGGGCAACAGCGCCTCTAGTGTCCACAATGGCTTTCTCATAACTTCATTTTAGTTTAATCCCGATGCTCTGTATATTCAATTAATTATCGTTACTATTCATGGTGGATCCAAAATCCGTACTAACCCCTACTCTCTCTTCTGTTCTTTTCCCGGCTTTCTGTGGTGGCGACCTGTGCCACCACCACCTAATCAAAGCATCATGATGCTCCTACATTGATGGATTAAAGGCCAGAAGTCCATGTGGCCATCGTCATCAAGTCCTTCCATGAGAACGCTAAATACTAAAAGGACTGTTTCATTTATGGTAGGTAGAATGCCCAGAGGGGGTTGGATGGACTCATGGCCTGGAACCCCTGTAGATTTTATTTTTTTTCCAGCCATCTGGAGTTTTTTTTTTTGTTTGTTTTTTCTGTCCTCCCTGGCCATCAGACCTTACTTTTATTCTATGTTAATGTGTTTTGTCTTATTTTTCTTATTTATTTTGTCTTTTTTCTCTTTCTTCATCATGTAAAGCACTTTGAGCTACATTATTTGTATGAAAATGTACTAAATAAATAAATGTTGTTGTTGTTGATCTTGTCACTGCATCATGCCAGGAAATGTGGAAAGTCCTTTCATTTATAGGACTGAGCACCGGTGGACAGGTGGTCCCATCTCTTGGGAAACCAATCAGAAAACATATGGAACATAACACAGAGAACAAATCAGATAATTGACAAAAGTAACATTAACATAAATAAATGACACCAAAATGAACAAAAAGATCATCAAACAAGGAAATCAACTGCACACAGGGTAGGAATCCGTCCTGAAAAATGAGCAGTTTCCATAAGTGCAGTTTGAAATAGGTGAAAGTCAAAGGTTCTCACAAACTGTAAACAGCTGTTAAAACTGTTCTTGAGCATTTTCATTTTGGAGAAACGTATACCTTTACTGCCTCAGGTGGCCTTAGGTATGAAACAACTACAGACAGGGTACCACTTCATCAATGGTCCTAATTCTGAGCAGCAAAGAACCTGACATACATCTTTGGGGAGTTAGCTCAGAAAGAAAACTAAATAACTGTACAACAAATCCAGCCATGAGAAAATGATGCACATTCCATACATAAAAACAATCCCTGAACCAGCTGCCCCTCTTATTTAATTTTCCATCTGTACCACCAAATCACATTCTGCAGAGTTAGTTCAC